>NC_081416.1:86655452-86957068 GCF_949786415.1 Peromyscus eremicus | reverse complement strand
ATCAAAAAGAAAAATAGCAGGCTAGCAATCAGAAGATTTAAATCCTCCCAGGTATATATGGCTAACTTCCTCTCAGATTTCTTTGTAATGGCTGTGATAAGGTGTGTTCTGAGGCTCCAAACAGGCTCTAAAAAAAAAAAAAAAGAAGAAGAGTGCCACGTTTGATTAGTAATGCCTAAGTCAGGATCAAAAGAAGGGTATGTATTAATCAGGCTTGTCCAAAGAAATAGAACTGACAGAATACATAAAATATTAAATATATATTAATACATATATTAAAGGGTGTTTTATTAGATTATAGGGTATAGTCTGTCTCACACTGGGAAGGCTAAGGACTGGCAGCTGCTCCGTCCATGAGGCTGGATGTCTCAGCAGTCCCTGTTTGGCCTTGAAGGACGGAGGATGCTAGTTTCAGTCTACATTGGAAGTGTGAAGAAGCTGCTTCTACTGTTAGTGAAGGGATGCTACAACAACAGATAGATGAACTTGCCAGCGAGAGTGGGGGCATGCAGGCAAAGCTTCCTACTTCCACGGTCCCTTTATCCAGCTTGCCACCAGAAGGTGCGAACCACATTTAAGGTGGGTCTTCCTCCTTCAAATCATCTGATCAAGAAATCCCTCACCAGGCGGTGATGGTCCACACCTTTAATCCCAGTACTCCGGAGGCAGAGCTAGGCAGATCTCTGTGAGTTTGAGGCCAGCCTGGTCTACAGAGTGAGATCCAGGAAAGGCACCAAAACTACACAGAGAAACCCTGTCTCGAAACAAACAAACAAGAAAATCTCTCACAGGAATGTGGGAGCCCGTTCTCGGGTTCCTCATGGCTTTACCCAGCAGGTTCGCATAGAGGATGATCAGGACCACGGGCTTGAGTGCAGGTGTCTGAGATGGTCTGCACTTGGCTGTGCTGGGGGAGGAGGTCTTTTGCTCCACCCCTTGGCATCTCTACAAAAACCCTGGGGCAGAGACAGTCGGGGCCGTTGGAAAAGGTTCCAGGCCCTCTCGAGGCTATCCTTTATTTTCTATCTGTTTATCTCCGCAATAAATCCTTCTATCTAATATTTCCTGGGGCTCACACTCAAGAAAACTCTGGGGAGCTGTGGGGTTGGTGGGTAAACGCCCCACACAGGAATGCACAGCAGCTTATGTTCTAGTTGGTTCTAGATGCAGTCAAGCTGACAGCCAAACTTAACCTGTATCTTCGCAATCAGCTTTAAGTGTGCACTGTGAGGATCCTCATTCAGCATCTGGAGGTCTGGTGGCATTGAGTGCGGACAGCGACCACACATGCATCTCTTTCCTCTCTCCCAGCTCTCCCCCAAGCCTAAGAAAACCTGTGGATTGCTGTAAGACACTCTGTGACCTGTGTGAGTTCCACTGAGACTCAGTTTATCATCTGTTTTTGAAGGGAAGATGTCCTTCCTTAAGGAGCCCCAAAGCCAAGCAGTAAAGCATCACCTGTGGTCACGAAAAGAGCTACAGGGCTGCCCGGCCTGGGTTCTGCTCTCTCTGGAGCATCCTCTGCAACTCTGTGGAACAATATGCTTACCTTTCAGTTTCCAGGGTAGCCCTGGATGCTGAAGAGCATCTGAATCCTCTAAGCTCTAGCTGTGACTCAAACGGACACAAGGGTGTGGACTGAGTAAGACTGAGGCCCATCACCATTCTAACACTACTCAGATGAAAACAGAATCTAATGAAGAAAGGCAGGCCTGCCCTTAATTTCTGCCTCCTTGTATTTCAGCCCTTTTTCATTAGGTCAGACAAATTCTCAAAAGTAGCTGAATTTTTCTAATGTGCCAGACATTAGACATTACATCTCAGGTTACTTATGTCATTTAATATGCTGCACTTGTCTATTAGATAAATAATATCTGCATTTTTAAAGTCGAAGAGAGGTTAAACTGGAGCAAAGGAAAAGTTATCAGGAGTCAGTACCCCACCTTGGACTGGTTCTCCCACGCTACCTGGCACTGCTGTCAATGACATACCATCCTGCCTCATCTTACTGTAAAGCATACACGTCCCCTCCATGGCCATTTCTGTTTCTGAGGGGGAATCCTCCCTGGAGTGGTAGAACTGACCTTTAAAAGAGTAGAAGTATCTTGAGAGCTGTACTGCAGGAGAAACCACCACACACCCAGCCAGGGCTCCAAACAGCACCACAATATGTTTGAAAGAACTGGTTGTGACAAGGGAACCCAGAAAATACTATTTGGAATGTGTGCCTTACACCCAAACATATTGATAACTTGCCAACCTACAGCTCATTTTCTATAGTCTTAAACAAGACCCAGAGACTCATAACATGATACTTGAAAAATGCAAATCCAAACCTGTTCAGTGCATAGAAAACTAAAATGTAACGATGATCAAAACTCTGAGAATGAGACTGAGTGTGCTAATGGGAAACTTATATCGACATTCACCCCGAAAGTCTCAGAAAACATCACCAAAGAGGAGGCAGAAAGAGTGTAAGAGCCAGAGGGTTGGGGAGAACTGCTGTGAGATGCTGTCTTCTGGACATGACATGTCTGCTCCAGTCATGATCTCACAGCAGCTGGAGTCACCCATAGAAGATCTACATAAGTTCAAGACAATTAAAGTCCCACAAAGATGGGGTAGGTGATCTCTGGGCCCCAACTTTTACTGAGGAGCCATTGGGAGTTGATAGTTGCTAAGGGAAGAAGAATCATACTTTTGGGGGGCTATGGTCACTGGTAGGATTCCAGTGCCCTAGTGGATGGCCTCATACCTATTCACACACAGATAGCACTAACTGGTTATCAAAATTATAAAAAGAAAAAGATATGAATTTGGGAGGGGGATATGTTGGAGGGTACATGGGGAGACTCAGAAAAGGTAAGTACAAGATAGATATGATCAATATTCATTGTATACCTATATGAAATTCTCAAGAATGATTTTTTTTTTAAGTTTTCAAGACAGGGTTTCTCTGTGTATCCCTGGCTGTCCTGAAACTCACTCTGTAGACCAAACTGATATCGAACTCAGAGATTCACTTGCCTCTGCCTCACAAGTGCATGTACTACCACTGTTCAGCAAGAATAAAATTTTTATTGTAAAAGGTAAAAATATATATGATAATCTAAACTCAGAGGAGAATAGATATTCTGTAGATAATATCTCACATAAATGACACAGATTTATGGAATCATCAAAATTGTAAGAAGTAAGACTAAATATACTTGACACAAGCAGAGCGATGGGAACTTTCAGAAAGAGAAGACATAAAGGAGTAGTGGAAATTTCCGGAGCTGAAAACGCACTATCCGAAGTTAAACGGGGTTGACTTAATAGCACAATGGAGAAAGAAAATCAGGATCATGAAGGTGATTCAATAAAAACTATGTGTTCCATCCCCGCCAAGGTGGACTCTCAGCACGCGTTCCATCCTCCACCCTCTGGCTCTTTTCCACCTCCTCTAGGTTTGGGAGTCATGGTCCCAGGGTGACTAGGAAGAGACTGGCACAACTTTGGGATAACACACCATGATGGGTTGCCTCCCTAGATTGTAAAGCATGCTTGCCCATGCCCACCCATGATGCAGAAGTACAGAGCATCTTTGGGGGTCAGTGTCTAACACTAGACTAGCTCCTTTCCTGCCAGCACATTCCACTATCCTGATCCTGGCTTTGGCTTTCAGGGTCCTTTTCCCACCTCCCTTTTCCTCTTTGGCTTTCATCCTGACTTTTAGACTTAATAGCTAAGCATTATCCTCCCTGATTTGACCTCAGATCCTCAAATCCTCTCTAAAGACATTGGTTTACACTTACATTGAATTTCCACTCCTGGATGCATGCACAGGGTACATTAATCCAACAGTCCCTGGTCCAGTTAATTAGCACCTCGGTGTGTGTGTGTGTGTGTGTGTGTGTGTGTGTGTGTGTGTGTGTGTGTGTTTATGTGTGTATATGTCTGTTTATGCATGCACACATGTAATTATATATGTTGGAGGTGGGATAGGAAGACATCAAATGGCCCAAGTCTGAATTTTACCTTCTTAGTTATATACCACTCTGTTCCTCTTTCTTCCTCTGTGGTTTTTATGTCTCTAACATAATATTTTAAAATCACTCATACAATAGGTGCTTCTGTGGTTACAAATTGTGTTCACAAAATATTTCCATGTGCTCTTCACTCTCCTCCTCGTCCATCTTCACCTTTGAGTAACATAGTAAAGTTGAGTTTCTTGGCCCTTTTGTGAAATGGTAGGTTCATATGATTAATTGTGTCTCTTGTATAATATAAGTAAGCAATCCCTTAGAACTTTCTTCTCTCCTGCAACAAAGGACATATTCCTGATATCAGCTACCTAGTATCCCTGACTCATATCAAACAAGAGAATCAACCATCCTTGTGGGGTAAATCAATCAGGAGATTCAATCAGCCTTGTGAGATTTTTGGGATTATTTGTCACATGGCACAACCTGACCTATACTGACTCAGTTGTCAAAAAAATGAGATAATTTATGTAAAAAAATCACTTGTCCAATGTGTCCACATATCTAGAACATCAATTAATTTCACTGTTAACCATCCATGTTACTGCAGCTCTCTTTTAGAGCTGTTTGCATGAATACAGATGTGTACATATTCCTGTGTTTCTCTTACTGCACCAAACAACTGATTAACCTTCCATTCTTGGCACTCAAGGGGTAAAGTGGGGGTGTGGCTTTAAAGTCTCAAGACAGTTGTGGTAGAGTCTCTTGACCTAAGGAAATCCCAAAGGAGCGCTTTGATCTTAGTGTCATCCACAGACTTGGGAAATACGCCCTAGGCATTTTAAACAGGCAAGTCCTATTATCACTGTAACTTCCCTGAAGTAGGCTAAAGCAAAAACAGAAATGGAGATGGTTCCTTTGGCCAAGGATGAGAGACAGGAAAGGGTGGGTTGGATCATCCTTCCCCACAGTCTGAATGATGGTTGGTCTATGGGGACCACAGAAGACCTCCGATTAATTATTACTGGAGTACATGAAATCATAAACAAAATTCCTTATAATAAATTTTTCAAATGAGATCACATGTTTTATTTACAGTACTGGCCCATTTTGGGCTTTAAAATCTAGAAACAAAAACAAACTATTTTTTTTCAAACAGATGGGGAAAGTCCTCTATAGCTTTTCTTTCTCTGTTTCTGGGGAGTACATGCTCTCTGTGCTGGAGAGGGCAGGCCAGGCTCAGTGAGCTGGAAGAGTAAGTTCCTCATTTGCTGTTGAAAGGATTTAAGCTGTACAGATATCTTTACTCAGGGATGGGGGAAACAAATTCTTGCTGAGGGTCGGATGGTTCGTTTCTGAATTCAGTATGGTTCTTGGCTAGAAAACAAAACATATGTAAAGGGTAAACTTCTGTAAGTGAAGAAGCTTCCAGGGCTGGAGAGATGGCTTGGTGGTTAACAGCATACAATACACTGTTCTTGCAGAAGACTGGAGTTTGGTACCCAGCATCCACATTAGGCAGCAGACAATGGCCTGTAACTCTAGCTGAAGGAGATCTAACACCCTCTTCTGGACTCCATGGACTCTACACTCACATGTAAATAACCATACACATATTCACATAACTTAAAATAACAGTGATAATAAAGACACTTCTTTCAGACAGTTTTCAGGAATCCAGTTGACAAGAACATTCTACAAAGAAAGTAAACAAAGAGGACATGAGTTGAGAGCCTGTGTCTTCTTGCCTTTTGTCTACCCGTAGCCTCATAAGGTAGTTTATGAGCCTTGGTGAAGGGGTATTACATGGAAACACCCCTGTTCTTACAGTCTGGAATTTGCTGGACTAGGTGATACCAGTTACTAAACTGTCCATATTATATATTTACCAACAAATCTGTGAATGCAGATCCACAAGAATGATGGAATTAGGCATTAAGAAATCAGATAGGTACCCGTTTAGGGAAAAATGACGCAGCTAAGGTTGTTTTCCAGTGAGTGTTATCAGTATAAACCAGTAATATTTTGACCTATGTCCTTTTAGATGCTGCATAAAATCACTATAAATTAAAAAGACAAAAATGTCTCGAAAAAAAACAAAAAAAAGCCACCCCCCAAAAAACAGAAATGTGTTCTGTTATAGTTATAGAGGGAAAATAGATAAAACCATTATTTTTATGAAATGAAAACATTTCAGAGCTCTGCAGCCTCCAGAGTCTCTAGTAGAAAATCCCTTCCTTTAACCAGACTACAACCCACAGCTCCAGAGAAACTAGCTAACAAGGAGGACCCTAAGAGGTACGCATGGATTGCCCTGGTAAGGGGAAATAGATGAGATCTCCTGAGTAAACTAAGGGTGAGAGGGGAAATAGAGGGTAGGGGATGGGGGATGAGAACATAAGGGAATGGAATGGTCGAGCTGGAACAGGGACGGAGTGGGAGAGCAATGAAAGAGATATCTTGATAGAGGGAGATATCATGGGGATAGGGAGAAACTTGGTGCTAGGGAAGTTCCCAGGAATCCACAAGGAGGACCCCAGCTAAGACTACTAGCAATAGTGGAGAGGGTACCTGAAATGTCCTACCCCTATAATCAGATTAGTGAGTACCTTAACTGTACTGTCATCATAGAGCCTTCATCCAGTAACTGATAGAAGCAGATGCACATAGCCAAGCACCAGGCCAAGCTCCAGGAGTCCAGTTGAAGAGAGGGAAGAGGGATTCCTTAATGCAAGGGGCATCAAGATCATGATGGGGAAACTTACAGAGACAACTGAACCAAGCTAGTGGGAACTCATGAATTTTAGACCAGCAGCTGTGGAGTCTCCATGGGACTGGACTAGACCCTCTGCAAAAACCAGACAGTTGTGTAGCTTGGTCTGTTTAAGGGGCCTCTAGCAGTGGGATCAAGATCTATCCCTGGTGCATGAGCTGGCTTTTTGGAGCCCACTACCTATGGTGGGACACCTTGCACAGCCTTGATGCCTTGATGCGGGGAAGGGGGGCAGGCAGCGCTTGGACCTGCCTAAACTGAATGTACCAGACTTTGCTGACTCCCCATGGAAGGCCTTACCTTCTCAGAGGAGGGGATGGGGGTGGACTGGAGGGGAAGACTGCGGGGGGGGGGAGCAGGAGGAGGGGTGAGGGAAAGAATCTGTGGTTGGTGTATAAAATGAATAAAAAAAATTCTTAATAAAGAAAAGAAAATCCCTTCCTTGTATCTCCCAGCTTCTGGCAGCTACTAGGACTCATCGGTTTGTGGTTGCATCGTGAAAATCTCTGCCGTCATCTTTTCATGGCCTCCTAGTCTTCCATCTGCCTCTCTTTCCCCTCAGTCTTCTTTTGTAAAGTTGTCTGTGGTGGTGTGTAGGCCGACCTGCATAATCCAGGACTATCTCACCATTCTCAAGTCCCCAGCTAGTTGCATCTACAAGGGCACTTTTCCCCTTTAAGATAACATTTACTGTTTCTAGAAATAGGAGGTTGATATCCCTGAAGACTATTATTGAGTCTACTGTAATTCCCAGTAGTTATAAAACAAGAGCCTAAGAATCAAGTGTGTCCCAACTATGCAATCCTTGCTTTTCATCCACACCATCTTGATTTCTTCTGGGTTCAAGGTATTGCTCATCAGAGAAACAGCATTTATTTCTACCAGGGGAAACAAAACGTGCTCCATTAAACCTGAAATAGTGTCACCAGCTCATTTGGAGATCCCCATGCAAGCAGAGCTACAGGCAGTGAGTGAGTGGTGAGATCAGGGATGGATATGCCTAGACTCCAGAAGACTCCCTGGGCTCACCGTCTGGCTCTTCCATACTTAGCAGAGAAGGTGAGTAGATAGATTAAAGCATTGAAGGTCCAGCGTGAGCAAGGGTACTGAAACTTCAGATTAATTAGGATGACAGTCTAAGTCACAAAAATGGGCGAGTGTCTCAGAGTGGCTAAATGTTTATGAAGGGACGCTGGAGCATGTGGTAGAAGAGAGAGGTGAAAAAAATCACCAGAAGGTGATGAGAGTTTATTCAGCTAGGTCTCTTGAGGTAAATGGTAAAAATTTTAAAGACCACCTACAGGTCCCTTGTGTACCATATTCAGCCTCTCCACCCAGCCAAATCTAGCCTGATGACTCTCCCTGACCCTCCCCATCCATGTTTTCTCCCAACACTACAGAGCTAGCCTTGGTCCCACATTCAGTGACCTGCCCTACTCTGGCCACCCTGTTTACCCTAAACCAATCTCTAGTCTTCTGCCAGTACCCTCCCTACATATCTCCAAGAACACAGGCCCCTCCCATGCCACATCTAACCTATCCCTCTGCCAGATCTATCCTCACACTCAGGCTGGGACCAGGAAACACATCCTGTACACCATTCTAGTCCACTCTACCTACGTGACTTCATTCCATTCAAGCCATTTCCAACCCCTAGGTCCCGCCTACCTGCACATCCTTTCTTCTGCCCCAATCTGCTCTATCCACATCAGGCACAGAACTAAGTCCACATGCCCAGATGTCATTGCAAAAACACCAACAATATGAAACATCAAGTTGGTATGTTCTCTCCAGAACCTACCAGTTCTATAGAAAAGTTGCCAGTGAGAATCACCTAGATGAATTTTAGGACACAGGATTTAAAAGAACAATCATAAGCTTCATCAAAGAATTCAAGGAGTTTAAAGAAGACACAAAGAAATCACTCAATGAAACTTAGGGAGAAAAAACTTACTAAGAATAAATGCCCAGTTGATACCCAAGCAAACACAAACATAAGGCTGATGGAAATGACAAAGACAATCCAGGACTAGAGAGACAAATTAAATAAGGAGGTAAAAACACAAAATAGGCCTTGAGTTGAAATGAAAATAGAATTGAAAAATCCAATAACTCAACTAGAAAACTCAAAGGAAAACCTTAACAGTAAAATAAGTCAAGCAGAAAAGAGATTATCAGGATGTAAAGAGGATGCCGTCTCTTTGTTTCTGGCCTGTGGGTCAAGATGTGATCGTTCAGTTTTCTACTCCTGCCGCCACACCTTCCTCACTATTAAGGACATCTAGACTCTGGAACCATAAGCCAATCTCCATGTGGATGCAGTAGTTACTTTCCTATTGCTGAGATCAAATACTGTGACCAAAAGCAACTTAAGGAAGAGTTTATTTTGGCTTACTATTCCAGAGGGTTACAGAGACCAGAAGTGAGGCAACGCTACAAACCCTCAAAGCCCTCATAGTGTACTTCCTCCAGCAAGGCTCCATGTCCCAAAAGTTCCATAACTTCCCCCCAAGAATGCCACAGACTAACAACCAGGTGTTTGGGGATACAGGAGCCGATGGGGGCATTTCTCATTCAAACTATCACATTCCACGCCCGATCCCTATAGGCTCGTGGCCATCTCATAATACAAAACTCATTTAGCTGAACATCAAAGGTCCCCAAAGTCTTTACTAGTCTCAATGCTGTTCAAAATTCCAGAGTCTATAATCCTAGCACTTGGGAAACAGAGATCAGCCTGGACTACATATTGAATTCTGGGCTATCTTAAGCTATGAAGTGAGACTTCGTCTCATATAAAGAATAGCATAGAATAGGATGGGATAGGATGGGATGGGATGGGATGGGATGGGATGGGATGGGATGGGATGGAATAGAACAGAACAGAACAGAACAGAACAGAACAGAACAGAACAGAACAGAATAGAATAGAATAGAATAGAACAGAACAGAACAGAACAGAATAGAAAAGAAACAGTATGGTGACCTAATTTCTTGGACTGCAGACACAATCTTAAACATTTCATATATGAGTTTATTTACTCCCTGTAGTCACCCTAAGAGATAAGTTATGGAAAGTGATAGGGTACAGGTTCAGAGTTGGTCCTGAACCCAGGACACAGGACTTCAGACACAGTATGATTTCTACCCTCCAATCATGCAGCCTACCTGCAGTGTAGACAGTGTTGGTGAGATTAGTGAGGACTTACTCAATATATCAGGTGACTAATTTGCTGTACCTAATTTGATCCTTCTATTAACATGGTGACAGATGAGAAAATGCTGACATTGAGGGACACATGGTACTGAGGCTACCCAAGTTGGACCAACTATGAAGCGGCCAATTTTAATCCATTCATTCTGTGGCTGTGTATGTAATGACTTTGCTCTGTTGTCTCTGTCACTGATCTGTGATACCAGCTAAATTGATAAGCAGGTGGTTGCTAGAGAAATTTTTCTCAGAACCAACTTTCGCATTCCTGAGATGTGAGTTTCACCAGGCCAAACCTCCAGATGAAGATTTTCCAACAAGGCCAAGAAGCAGGGTACAGCATGGCTGGCTCTGTCCCCTACTTTCCTGCTTCTGAGGCTGACCTTTGTCAGACAATGGGCATCAAAGCCTGCAGGGAATGGGCAGGGACAGCCTGAAGGCTCCTCATTGGCCAGGCCCCTTCAAAGACACCCTTGCCAGTCTGCTCCACGGAGTCTGGGTAGATCAAAGGACCCTGCACAGAAGTTGGGTTTCTAGACAGCCCCAGTTCTGATCATCAATTGTCACTTTGGCAGTGACAGCAGAGAGTCCAACATGACAAGACTGCCACTGCCAAGCCTCCCAGGACAGACATCAGAGCAGCAGCTCCAAAGGGTAGGAAGCCACTGAAGGCCCCTCTGGGCCTTGACCCCTGGTGGGAGGGGAGGGAAGAACTAGAGAAGCCGGGGAGGAAGATGTCTGGAGCAAGATCACTAGAGTAAAGTTGCTGCAGGCGAGAACCCAGTCCCTGGCACTGACATTCCTGCCTCTGAGCCAGAACTGATTGCTCACATCACTGGGAAGCACAGTTGGCAAGCTCACACACATTTATTCTCTCACACATACATGTGGTTACAAACCCAAATACACATACCTGGCCAGATGCATGTGATTCTGACCATACCCCCTCACACAAATTCTCATGCAGACACACTATTCATACACAATTTTTCCTTACAGCACATATGCACATGCCTAGGGATACAAACACATAAACAGCTAGGCACACATACCTGATCGTTCACTAATTATAAGGTCTTAGATTCAGAGTCTATTAGGGTTATTGAAGCAGATAGTCCTTTCAGGTAAGAGATTTATGCAAAGAATTCTGAATGCCACAGACAGGTAGCATGGAGGGGCTTCTGCAGAAAGTTAAGAAACACGAGGTTTTGGAGATGGAGCAATGACCCTTGCCACATAGTTAATAAGTAGTCCACAGTATGTGCTTATAGTCAGGTTACCTGTAACTTCTGCATAGTAGGGGGAGAGGAAAGATTCGTCCCTTTAGTTAAGCATCTAGCATATAGGATGTGTCACCTATAGCCCCTGTTGCTGCTTGGGGTGCTTGGTGAACTTCCTGTGTGGATGTGAGAACACTATGCATATACCCTCTAAGGGCTTTTGGCATCTTCTAGGGTCGGCTTCCAGCATTCTCCTCTCTGAAGGGAAGAATCATGATTCAACAATAGTTTCCAAGTGCAGAAATTGCCTATAATCTACATCTGATGCCAGCCATTCACCAAGTTCTCTATAGAAAAATCTAAACATGACGTCCAGAACCGTATCAAACAGGATTTATGTCAGCTCTTGGAAGGGACTTTCTGGCAACAGCAGCTATAAAAATATCAGCATGTTAGATTCCTGTTCATTGAGGGATAGCTGGTTTCCAGAAATTTCACAACCAATATAGATATAATTTTTACCTTAGAAAATAGTTACATGTTCTGAATCAATAGGATTTTTTCTTTTTTAAAGCATAATGGCCTAGCTGTAAATCAGAGGAATTGATTATAATTTGGGAAGCTGAAAACACTTTAAAAGGCGATTAATATTAGAATTCCATTCAGTTTAAGATTTAACTGATGAAATTAACTAAAGAACCTTTCATAGTTGAGTTTGGGTATTATTCAAGCACCTCCTGGCTCATGATCAAAGTCACATGACTGAAAAAGCTAGCAAAAGGTCCCTTAAAACAAGTCCAGGGTCCCTTGCTTGAGACCCGTTCCTGGAAAGACTGAAGTCAGCACTTGCAGAGGATAGAGGCATGTGCCGTCAAGTGTGTCAGAGCCTGGGCTGCTGGGAGTGTAGCAGCTGCTTGTTTAGCAGGGAGCCCTCCCCATGGTGATGTTTCCTCCCTGGGGCAGATGTCTATAATGTCTGGCCACTGTGAATGTACAAAGGTCTGGTTCTCTTGGCCCCATTTGACAGTGACACAGGGTTGTCCCAACCCCAGATTCCTGCAGGATCAGCTGCGGCTTCTGCAATGACTACAACAGAGTATGACTGAGAGCTCCCAGTAATCTCCTAAACCTACATTTTTTCAGATGTAGAAATTGGCCCCAGCTGACTTGGTCTATTGTAGCAGCATCTCTCATTAATGTGTTCTCATCAGACATTGCAGTGTTTTATTGATCATAATACAACATCAGCAAATGTATTAATGGCATATCCCAAATCTCCTGGTCTCTCTTCATCTCCATGGCTACCATTCAGTAGGAGCCACATCTCATCTGGCCTGTCTCCATCAGTTTCCAACCTGGTAAGCAGGTTTGGTTCTGGATCTCCACGTTCTATGCTCCACACAGTAATGAGGGTAAGCTTGCCAAAGCATAATTTAGCCATGACATTTCTTTGCTCAGAACCTTTTGGTAACTTCCAGTGTTATTATTAAGAAAAAATCCCCAATTCTGTGCCTGCTGGCCTCTGTCTTATGTGGCCTGGCATCTCCTTGCTCTTGATGTCATATCTTGTCTCTTCCTCCCTAATTCATCCCACGCCCTATGCCACTGCCTTTCCTGTTGTTCCTTGAACACAAAAGGCATGCTCTGGGTACAGGTTGAACTGGCAGCCTCCATTCTTGGATACTTGGGGATTATTCTTAAATCTTATTTTGTTCTTTTCCAAACCCTGCTTTACCTGAGAGGTCGCCCCCATCCATTATCTAAAATATCACAATCTCCCACCTGTCGCCAGCAGCCTTTTATTGTCCACACTTTGTAGCCATGATCACCACCTATGATAGCATATACTAAGTTACTCTCTGTATCTACTCAATGTGGACATGTGTACTTCTGACTGCTAGTGTTACAACTCTACTACGAGCTTCTAGCAAAACACAAGTTACAGACAAACACAAAGAGGAGCACGGTAGATAAGCATTGCCTTACATGTGGAAGTTGTAATCTGGAGAAGAGATTAAAATTTAACAGAGCGGGGAGACTTTGGCAAAGTCCAAGAGGATGTTACCAGAGTAGACAGGTGTGTGCGTGTGTGCGCGTGTGCATGTGCGTGTGCGTGTGCGTGCGCGTGCGTGTGCGTGTGTGTGTGTGTGTGTGTGTGTGTGTGTGTGTGTGTGTGTTGAAGGGTATAGTTTGAATGACAAATGTCCCCCATAGTCTCAGGCACTTGAAAACTTGGTCCCCAGGTGATCCTGTTTGGGAAGATTTAGGAGGTGAGGTCTTGACGGAAGAAGTATGTCACTGTGGGTGGGCCTTGAGATTAAAAACCTCTCATCATTTCCAGTTTGAAATTTCCAAATTCAAGATGTGAGCTCGCTCACATTTCTGCTTCCGCTACCATACCTGCTGCTTGCTGCCATGATGCCCTTACCATCATGGACCCTAAACCCAAAGAAATCCTTCCTTCTATAAGTTGCCATGATTGTGATATTTAACCAGAATAATAGGAAGGTAACTAATACAAAAGTATGTCTCCAAAGTAGATCCACATCCTGCCCTCCTGGGCTGAGGTCAAGGGCTGACACAGTGTAAGAGTGCTCGAAATTAGTTATGAGCTCTGGGAAGGCGGATGGGTGCTTATATGCCCTCCTTCCCATCTTCTGCTTCAGCCAATGATAACAGTAATTCTCCTGTAATCCACCATGAAAGGAACAGGAAGATTAGTTGTAATGGCTTGAGACATCCAGCCATAAGAATTAATTCAGAGTCACTGCATTTTTTATAGAGTCCGGAAGGTTTCCAAAGTGTAGAATCTGCTAGGTGTATGCCCAACCTTTTGACTTTGTGACAAAACACCATCGTCTACAAAGTTTCAACTCAAGAACCATGCGTTGAGTTATCCCAGAAAAAAAAAAAATCCCCAAAGAATCTCCAAATGTTTGAAGTAAGTTTACAATTTTATGTTGGCCAAATTTATCATTCTCTTTGCCCAGGTGCCACAAGTTGAACACACTTTAGCATTTAAAAAGTGCAGAAGCCATAAGCTGGCCTGTGAAAACAGATAACTGAGGCTGGCGGGACTCCAGCTGTCAGTGCAGGAGTAGATCACAGCCATTTCCTCCTTTCCCAGGCCATCTACCCCATCTCATAGCCTGAAGCCATGTCACCTCCTTACAGAGAGCTATGATGCTACCATTTGGGGTCAGGGGAGGAAAAGAGGAAGAGCCCCCTTGTTATGCTCTGCTAAATGTACCCCCATAGGTTCATGTTTTGAATGCTGGGACTTGTTTGGAGAGCTGTGAAGTCTTTAGGAGGCGGGGCCTAGCTGATGATAGACACAGGTCACTGGGATCTGGCATTTGGAAGTTATAGACACACCTGTATTTCTGTTTCCAATCTAGCTTTCCCTGCTCCTGGTCTGTGCCTTGTGAATAGCCATGGCCACGTGTTGCTGCCACCACAGACAGAGAGGTCTCTGACAGCATGTTTGCCCAGCCAGGATGAATGAAAATCCCTTTGACACTATAAGCCAAGATAAATCTTTCCTCTGTTCAGCTGTTTCTGTTGGGCATGTTGTCATAGCCAGAGGAGAAGTCACGCACTCTGAATCAAGACTGTGTTTCTTTCAACAATGGGCTGCTCAAGTTTATAAAAAATAAACTGGTAGACTGGGAGATTACACTAGCTCCCGAAAACCACTGCAATGGCATGCTGACTGACCAACTTGTCTCAACATCCAGCCGCTTCAGTCTACCCAGGGGAGTTCAGGGAACTCGCTAGGAAATGGACATGACAATTGGTAAGAACCCAGGTTTTCAAATGGGTAGAGGTGAATTCACATCCTGGCTCTGCCATATGCCAACCCAACTATGTAACTTCATTGTGAACTCATGAGTATCAGTCTCCTCATTCCATTATGAGATGGAATATCCCCATGATTACCTTACTAAGTGCCCTTGAGACCCAATGGGATAACACAGGCCCTGGCCCAGGTTAGAAATTCAGTTAGTATTGACTGGTGCCTCTTCCTTGGCTTCACAGATGTGGTTCTCTCCTCTCAAATTGGAACCAGAAACCTCCTTCTATCAGCATATTCTCTAGGCCTAAGTTGAGGTGTCTTCTGTTGTGCCCTTCACAGAGGAGGTTTGAAGGGTTCACAGCGACCTGTTTCAGTTCCCCAAGCTCAGCCCAATTGTAGCATTCATCATATGTTAGCCAATGACTCATGCCCATGTTCTTTAAAGCCAAAGAATCAGGGCTTTATCACTGGGTTCCCTTACAACCTTGCATCCCCTGAACCCTGAGAGGACTCAAGGAATAAATGGAGGCTCTTCTTGAGGGTCGGGGAGGTGTTGGAGTCCTGGCTGAGGAAGACCTGTAGTTCTTCCATGGTTCTGTGAGTATCCTCCACCTGGATTGCTAAGCCCTCAGCATCCTGGCATCCCAGCAGGCTGCAGGGACAGGGTTTCCAGGTCATCTTTCATCTTTGCTCATAGTGTTTATCCTTTTGATCCTTGAGCAGATCAAACAAAGCTCACTAATCAATGGCTTCCTCCTTCCGGAACAGATCATCAAACAGTCTGCATCTCTCCCTGTTTCCATCCTGCCCTCTCTTGTTTTGAGATATAGCAGGTTGCTCTGAGGTCCAGCCTGTGGCCCACCTAGCACCGTCACTCAAGTACTACAGGTGTGATTATCTGTTTAATTTCTTTAATTCTCATTAGTATAGGGATAGTTCAGGACTTACTCGTGGATACATGATGGCTATTTGCCTATGACCTTAGTAAGTGGATCCAGATCCATACTATCATTCCCTCAGATTAATCTGGGAAGCACATAGACGGGGAAGGACAAATAGGGTCACCTAGCAAAGATGAGTTGTTCTGAGTCCCTTTCAATTTTTTTAATGCAATGTTATTTCTTGTACTGTCCACTTCACAAGGCTTGAAGTGAGGATCTGGCAAGGTAATAGACATCAGACATCAGGAGAAAGTGTAACTTTGTAAGTGCATACAAGTGTTCCTTCACCTACAGTGGGGATTATGTGGATATTCTAGTTACTTTTCTGTTGCTGTGATAAAAATCATGATCCAAAGCAATTGAGGAGAGGAAAAGGTTGTTATCTTATGCTTCCAGGTCACAGTCCATCACCAAGGGAAGTTAGGACAGGGACTCAAGCAGGAGTAGAGTCAGAAGCCACTGGGGAGAGCGCCTTACAAGATCTCTGCTGGCACTGGCCAACGATACCAGTTTTCTTACACAATTCAGGACTACTTGTCCAGGGAATGATGCCACCCATATGGGCTGGACCCTCGCACCTCAATCAATAATCAAAACATTTCCAGAGAAACTCTGTCTCAAAAAAAACCAAAAAAAAAAAAAAAACCCACACTCAATTGGGACTCCCTCTTCTCAGGAAACGCTTGAATATGTCTTGACGACAGTAAAAATTAATCATGACAGTATGGATAAACCCATTGTTTACCAAGTATTACAGATTAGCAATATGGTACTCTGCTGGGTTGGTTATTTCCCTCCTTGATCACGGGGCTGACAGGGAATTATAATCAAATCAAACTATACATTTTTAACATGGGGGTACATTAAATTATAAAAATGGAAGTGCAATTTCTACTGACCGTATATTAATTACCCTTGTCCCCTCTTGAAGTAAAAAAAAAAAAAAAAAAATTATAAGTAGAACCACTCTAGTTTGAACACATAAGTCCTTCTCATCTTTTCACACCGTGACATGGAAGAGCTAGAGTGATTGTACTTCCTGTTTTTCTCCAGGACCATGGCAATTCCTAGGGTACAACCCTGGCCTTACAGTAAAGTCACAATTGAGAATCTTTGTCATTGGCTGAATTGTATATCTCTCTAAAACTCATCTGTTGAGGTCCTAAGCCCCAGTCCCACAAAATATAGCTATATTTGGAGATGGAACTTTTAAAGAGTAAGTCTAAATTGTCATTGGAGTAGACCCTAACTCATTCTGACAGATGTCTTCATAAAAAGAAAAATTTCTGATATGAAAAGAAACACTGGCAATGAGCACACATGGGGAAAGGACCACATGTGGCTTCAGTGAGAAACAGCCACACACGAGCCACAGGGGCTGCGGCAGACACCCACTCTGCCCACACCTGCATCTCGGACCTGTGGTCTCCACAATAATAAGAACTTCATTTCTGTTGTTTGAGGCACTCAGTCACTGGTATATCGCTCTGGCAGCCTCGGTAGATTAATATAGTGCCCTTGAAAAAGAGGAGCAACAGTAAAAGCTAATGGTTATAGGGCAGTAAACTGACATACATTAGCACTTGTTAGTCTGCACAGTAAGTCTGTGTAGGGCTACATCATTTATCCTCGCTTTACAAAGAAATGCCCGAGGCAAAGCAAGGCAAATCAGCCTGCTCCAAAGTCGTAGCTAGTAAGTGGCGGAGGGGTGGCTTCATTCTGTGTGCTCTGGAGAGCAAAGCCTAAGGCTGGAGTTAAAGGACTGACATTCAGGAAGAACAAACCAGGGCCTTGAGGAACCCCCTATGGGGTGCTGAGGATGAGTTAAAGTGGAAGATGCGGCAGGGGAGATTCAAGGCTGTGAATCCAGCTGGCCCGAGAAGGTAAACCTCTCCTGATTGCAGCAGCTTGCCTCGTGGCTAAGCCACAGTGCTGGAGTTTTAGGTATCATTTGTAACGAGAAACCAGTTCTTAGTTATTAAAGGGAAGATGGTGGGCGCTTAGGAATGTGGCTGCTGCCAACTCTCTTTTCTCACTGACTTGGGACCACACCATGGGAAGTAAACTCCCTGCACTCCTGGGTTTCACCAGCCCAGGCCCACCTCTAACATGTTTCAGGCTAAAAAAAGCAAGAATAGGACTGTAGACATTCTTGCACAGCAGGCTCTTTACTAACTGAACCATGTACACACTCTGATTCTTGATTGTTTTTTAGCTTAAAACATGTTAGAGGTGGAGCTGGGCTGATCCGAATTCAGATCTTCAGCACATACATAAAGGCCTGACACAGTGGTGTGTGTCAGTAGCAACATCAGCTGGGTTGGGAAGGGGACTAAGGACAAGCAGATTTCTAAAGCTCATTGGCCAGGCAGCCCAGCCAAATCAGTGGGTTCCAGATTTAGTGAGAGACCCTGTCTCCAAAGACATATGGGGCAAAGGATAGAAGAAGATACTCAACATCGAACTCAGGCCTCCACACGATCACACACACCCATTCACCTGTATAAACAAACACTTACATAACACACACACATACACACACACACACACAGAGATCCCAAGAGGACAAGAGGCTATGAGTGAAATACATAGTTCAAAAATTTTATGTTGAAACCCAAAACTCTAATGTGACAATATTTAGGTTGGGAGTGGGTGTCTTTGGGAGATCATTAGATTATGAAGGTGGAGGAACGCTTTCTGTGAGGACATAGCAAGAAAGTAACCATTTGTGAGCTAGCAAGAGTCTTTACCAGAAACTTAAATCAGGCAGAAGGTTGAGCAATATGTTTTTTATTGTGTATGTATTACTCAGTACCAAGTGACTTGTTATAGTAGCCCGAATGGACTAGGCAAACTGATCCAGAGACCCGCACACCACGTGTCTGTCTAGGAGTGACTCACAAGGAAAACTAGCTAATGAAGGGCCTGTTTCTACCCTTCTCTATCAAGCATATACTGTTTAATACTCAAGAAGCCGCCACATCAGAATGTGGATTTTTCAGGACTCTGCTATCCGGGGTTGAATGAAGTCGGTAGGGGGACACTCCTGGTTCTCAGCCTAAAAGCTCTGCTTCTCTTACTCCCACCCTGGTTTGGACCCCATATCATGAACAGCCTTACAAGTTCACATGTGGGAACCAAGTTCCATTTCCAATCTCACAGTCACCCCTGGGTCACATTTCAGGCTTGGGATAACTCAATGACTAAAAGCTATTTTTAGGAGTAGAGGCCAGAAGAGGCCCCCAAAGCAGTCTGGAGATTATTTTCTCTGGGAATTGTGGTATCCACATGCCCATAGCGTGATATACAAAAAGAAAATGAGGATGGTAGGTTCATACATTATGCTAGTGGCCCCTCATTTTCCTCACTGTAAAGGGAACACATTGTGGGTACTCCATATGACAGGTGGGACCCAGAGCAGAGATCCATACTTCTCCTTTCTGAGACAACAGAATAGATCAGATCTCATACCTATGGCACAGCATTCTACCACAATCTAGAGAACTCCATCCGAGAGAGAGAAAATAAATACACTAGGCCATCTGAGAAGGGCAGGAATTTCAAGTCAAGCACAACAGGTTTTGAAATTGTGCTATCTGGTTCTCTAGTCTATCCTGTTTGTACTTCACAGCGTTTAGGAGACAGATCCAAAGTAGGGACAGCCAGGAACATTTGAACGAACAGAGGCAGCTAACTGGAAACACACACTTGGGGTTACCCATGAAGGGCACATCTCAACAATTTGAAGTCAGCGATCCTCTTGCCTGTAATATTGCATACTCAGTTCTTTGAACTGGATCTTGCCTTCTTCTGAAGCTAGTAAAGAAAGGCTCCAGGCACTTTAAAGAAAGATAGTCACTCACAGAGGAATGCCTTCCCATGTAAGTCACACTCATAGACTACCTTTGGATCACACTATAGACGAAGCCAGCCGAGGCTTGGAAAGGGGAGTGGCTAGTTTGAGGTGACTGAAGTCAGGATTTGAATTGCAGCACTGTCTTCCTCCAGGTTCCCAGTGTACTTTAATTGTGGAATACCGGGGCCACCCATAGTGACACTAGATGATACTCACTCATCTGCTAAGGCATGTATTGGGAGCATTTCTGGGCCATCCATTGATTAGCTGCCAGGAGAGAGACGTGGGCCAGATGAGCTAGAGTTGCTACAGACCAAGGGGGAATGGACAGGTAAAGTGTGGGAGTACCAAGTGGGTGGTACCAAGAATCAAAGCTTTGGAAAATGCAGGGAGCACCCAGAGGAGAGTTGCCAAGAGTCCTTAACCTGAACCTTTAAAGGTGAACAGGAAGTAGAGGCAACAGAGGGATACCCTCTCCAAAGAAGAGAGATGCAGATCAGATCAGGCGTGGCTGATCCCAGAGCAGCCTGGAGCCTGTTTTGAATGGGGAATTGTCAAGCTTACCAAAGCCTAGCTGGAGATGAGCAAGGCCTCTGAATGACTTTAAGCCAGGAAATGACAAGATCATAGACAGGCTACAGGGTCATTTATGCACTGCCCTATTTGTCCTGAAAATGTCTCTGTCCTTGCTCCTCTTAACCCCATCTGTGAATTCCTGCTGAACTCTGTATTCATTCCCAGCCTCTGCCTTGGGTGGTGCCTGACATTCACTTGCTAAATGAGTGAGGGAATAGATAAAAACAAATGAGTGAATGAATGAATGAGTGAGTGAGTGAATGATTAAACCATTGCTACATGGTTGCCTCCTATTGTTTTAGTTACATTTTATGTACTGCGCTGTTTCTGATTTTAGCAGAGCACTGAATGTGGGCTCTGCACACAGGCCCTGAGGCTCTGTGTGTGTGTGTGTGTGTGTGTGTGTGTGTGTGTGTGTGTGTGTATTTTTACATCAGCCAAACCAAATAAACACATGGCAGAACCCCAGGCCTGGGGCTCCTCCACTTGGCACATCCAGCTGGCACGTGGCAGCCCCTCCTCAGCCACCCTTAGCACCTCCCTCTGAGTTGGAGGTTTGGCTGGGGATTTGAGAGCACCCCCCCCCCCCTCAAACTCAGGCAGTAGCAGCAGGACTCCGGGTACTTGCAGAGCTGTTCCCTTTAATTACAGGGAATTTGAAACCACTTCTGTCTGGAAACTCTTTGGTGCATTGGAGGGCAGCCCCGAAGACAAGAAGCACCCGGTAGACAGGGCTGTGACCACACTCCCAGGACAGGACAGGACAGGCATCTGACCCCTTACAGCTTCTTGCCCCACTTTACCCTGTCCAGCTACACCTGCTGCCCACTTCTGGTGATCCACTTTGGAGGACCCTGAGGCTCTAGGGAACCTTAGAATTTTCTTCCACTCAGCACCCTCAGTCTTCACCTCCACAGGTCAAGTGATGCATTTTTCCTGGATTCCTCCAAAGAGCCAGGAGTAGACCTCATTTCCCACTCAGAAACAGGGCTAAAGCTAGACAACTTCCTATACTAAGATTTTCACTTGATATTTCTATTGTACAGGGCTCCAGAAGGCCATTTCCATGTGAGTAGACAGTGTGAGCACATTGTCCCCATATCTTACATACCCCCGCTTTCTCCAACTCCCATGAGTCCCCTCTGCTTTCCAGTCCGTTCTGTAGCTACTTTCGTGTCATCAAGACATATATGATATTATGTATCCCTGACATCTAGGACCCACAAATGAGAGGAAATGTGTGTTTCTCTTTCTTAGACTGACCTAATTCATTTAATAGATTATCTCCAGAGGGAGAAATAGCTCAGCACTTAGGGCACTTCTTGCTCTTCTAGAGGACCTGAATTCAGTTCCCAGCACCCATATTGAGTGGCTCACAACTGCCTGTAATACCAGCACCTTGGGATCCAGGGGGCTCTAACTCCCTTTTCAGGTCTCAGTAGTCAACTGCACATATGTGGCATATATACACAGAAACATACACACACAAAATAAAATTAAAAAATTAAACTTTCAGACTGCCTCCAGTTGTGTGCATCCATTTCCTGGTAAATGACATAACTTCCCTCTTTACAGATAGAAAAAATTCCACTGTGTACGCAGGCCATGTTTTCTTTATCGTTCCTCTGTATTTGGATGCCTGCGTTGGATCTATGACTTCACTATTGGGACTGAAGCTGTAACAAACACTGATGAGCAAGTGTCTCTGTGATGTGCTGACCTGCATCCTTTGGGTAAATACCCAGGAAGGTATAGCTGGTCACATGGTGGGTTTACTTTTAGTTTTCTGAGTAATGTTCACTCTGATTTCTGCAGTGGTTGGACTAGCTTACATTCTTCCCAGCACTGTATCAGAATTCCCTTTGGGCCTCATCATTCTCTGCTACCAACAGCCAGACCCAGCAGGCACGGTCTGTTGTCTCACCTCCCTGAGTTACTGAGCCAAACCCTCCTTCAGTCTCCTCTGCCACCCTCCTAACCCTCCTCCTCCTCCCCTCTGTCCGGACTTGTGCACCTGCCCCCTGCCAGTCTCCCTACTGCCACTGCCACTCTCTTCTGTCTCTAATCCCTTCTTCTGTCCATCCTCCACATCAATCTTCCTCAATTACTGATGTGAGCCAGCATTTCCTTACCCAAACTACACAAAACCCTTTCAGGGGTTTCTACAGAAGACAGCGTTGTTCCTCAATCATCATAGTCACACAGTGATTCCGGTCCCACATTGTAGGTGGTTCCAAAGAACGAAGACGGTATTTAGAGCCTCTTTGCAGCCAGGTGTGGCTGCAACACAGTTCTGATCAATAGTCTTCACCTATACTGGAGTAGACAACTTGAAGCAATAGTCTTGAGGATAAATACTATCCCTTTGTCATTCTTTCCTGCAGGATGGAATGCACACATGATGGCTAGACCCAGAGTAACAGTCCTGGGCAATGGGTCACAGCGCTCAGCTTTCCTTTCAAAATCTCACACGAGAAAGGAGGAAACTTCTGTTCATTAACTAGACACCTGCTGTGTGAGGGTTTCTCTGATGCCCAAGCCCATCCCAGTTGTAATGAATTATCACCTACAGTGGAAGCCTGGGGGTCTCATACACACACAGCACCAGGAGCCCCTTAAGCAGGATCATGTGTGATGTCTACAGGGTGCTGGAGACCCGGGATGGATTTGCTTATTTATTCATGTTTGTTGATTGAGTCATTCAGCTTTCCATTCAACAGGTATTTCCAAAATCTATTATCTATCAGGCACTCTCAGGCACTGAGAGGGCCAGGGCAGATTGAATTTGGTCCATTCTCAGAGGGGATACAGGTCTGTCTAGGGAAGACATTTCAAACAGATAAATGAAGAATCCTAGAGACTGTAGAAGCTGGTGCTCAAATAGCAGTATCAGCAGGGTTTGGAGAGGTGGATTAGTGGTTAAGAACACTGCACTTGCTGCTTTTCCAGAGGACCCAGGTTCAATTCCCAACATCCACATGGCAATTTACCACCATCTGTAACTCCAATTTTAGGGGAGCCAATGTTCTCTTCTGGCCTCTGTGAGTACCAGGCATACAAACATACATGCAGATAAGCACCTGTATACATAAAATAATAAAATAATTTTTTTTTTTAAAAAAAAGAGGGAGTGTGCTTGCTGTTCTTCCAGAGGACCCAGGTTTGGTTCCCAGTACCCACATGACATCTCACATCATCAGTAACTCTAATTCCAGGGGATCTGATGCCCTCTGCCGGACTTCACAGGCACTGCACACATGTGGTACACAGACACACATGAAGGCCTAATACTCAGACACATGAAATGTAAAGAAGATAAGATATTTTTAAAATAGAGACTGAAAAGGGAGTGAAGTCAAGCCTATGAACCTGACACACTTCCAAGAGATAGACTCATGCGTCCCCCTCATCCAGAGGCTGAGTGAGGAAGAGAATTTCTGGACCAGAAAAGGTTGGGAGTACCTGGTTTGCTACTGCTACAATCACTTGCCCTCCAGAACTGGAGAAGAACTGGGTAGAACAGAGACTAAGTGAGTATCCCACACTGGCTTTGTTCCGACTACGATATCCCAGGCCTGGCTTCTCCAGCCTTTTTCTCAACGCATGTGCAGAATTAAATGGTACTGCAGAATGAGGTGGCATAGCTCCTTTCCTTTCCAAGAGCAGCCTTTAACCATATGGACAGAAAGGAAGATAGTCTAAAGAGACCCTTGCGCCCTCTCCCTCCCCTGCATTGACAATCGGACTATGGAGACGGTGGTCCTTAAGGCACTAGAATTTCCTCAGGAATCTTGTGCACAGAGAAGGAAAGAATGGAAGCCTGGTGCCAGCCAGAGGGGGTCTTGCCTTCCAGGAGACACGGTCCTGACAACTTGTCAGACCATCTTGCAGAAGAGACTAGAGCTGAGATAGTTATGGCTCATGGTTGGGCACAACCACACCTTGATCAGAACTGCTTTGTCACGCATACTTCCTGCTCTCTGCAGTGACCTAAAGTTCATGTCAGTACCTTGAAGATAAGGGTCACTAGATCACTTTACGTGTTCCTTTTCTCAGTATGGCTGTAACGAAGAAATGCCAGTTTTCTGCCCTTTCATGATTATTTGTAATTGGCCTGTTGAGGATAGGTAGCCAATCCTAGCTTATTAGGGGTGCCAGAGCCTAGGCTTTAACCCTAACAGCTTCAGTATCAAACCCAGCATTGCAGACCTGAGGCTTTGGGACTGAAGGCATGAATAAGGGTCTGACACATAATGGAATGTTGGTAAAGTCTTCCTGAGGCCTTTGTGTATCCTCTACTTCCCTGTTCCAAGATGTACAACCTCTAATTGGAGAGTTGAGTTTGAAATTGCTCCTGTCTTGAAACTCTGAAGAGTTGGTTGGTAGACTTAGAACAATGAAGAGTCCATGAATAGGATGACAGTACCAGGGACAGAATAAAGATCTGACCTGCAACTCCTAGATGCTCAAGTAATATTTAAAATAGGGGAAAATTCATTCTGCATAGGATTGAGTAATTAAGTCTGAAAATGTATGAGCCGGTACATCAATTCTTCCTGGACAAGAGTTTTCAAAATGACTTTATAAGGGACTGAAGAGATGGCTCAATGGATTAAGCATACTTATTGTACAAGCACTAGTACTCAGCTTGGATCCCATTGTTCACAAAAAAAGATAGATGGGGCCCAGAATATATCTGTAAGAATCCTGGGGCTTGATGATTGCCAACCTAGCCAAAAAATCCAGAGCTGTAGATCTAGAGAGAAAGTGAAAGACACCACATCAAAGAGAGTAAGGTAGAGAGTGACAGATGAGGATACAGATGCCTTCCCCAGTCTCTGTACACACACAGGCACATGCATACATACACACATACACACACATTTAAATTAAAATGATTTTATAAAAGTGACTTACTCACTTGAACCTTATGTCAACATTTAAAGAGAATTCTCATAGTAGGAACTGCACAAACGAAAGTCCCAGGTAACAGCATTTCCTTCGTTGTATACTCCTTGTTATGTAGACTCTGTTCTTGTGAGAACAGGGTCTCAAGTATCTTCGACTATCCCCAGAGTCAGTATGTAGCAGAGGAAGACCTTGGACTTCTGACCCTTCCAGTACATGTATTTACAGGCATGCACTAACCATACCTCATATATGGGATGTTGTGAATAGAACCCAAGGCTTGGTTCACGCTAGGCAAGCACTCTGCCAGCTAGGCTACACACTCATTTCTCCATTTAACCTTGAGATTCAACCCTGCTTCAACTCTCCCCCCCCCACCCCCAGAGTTCATTGGACTCTGATGGTAATCAAGTCATCTCTGTCCTCTTGGTCTCCCCAGTGAGTGCAGGTCCCTTCAATTGGTCCCCTCTATCCTCCAAAGCAGCAGAGAAATCCCCTCCTCTGTCTGGTCTCTTTCATCTCACCTAATCCCATGTGTTCTACGCTGTCCCTCAAGATACCCACAGGGAACACATACCTGACATATTCCCCCTGCAGGGAGCACTTTGCTTCTGGGAAAATGATCTTCAAAGAATGCCTTCAGAGAATAGACAAGAAGAAGGCGGGGCCCCACTTGCCAGCCGCTGAGGACCTTAGAAATAACTCCTCCAGCTGCTTGGTTCTAAAAAGGGAAAGCTGAGACCCAGAAAACTGGAGTACTTTGCCTGAAAGCATGCACGTTTTTGCAAAATTCTCCAGCATTTTGGGTACTTCGCAATCCATTTCTCCGCATGCATCTTGGAGAGATGTTTTTGAACAGGTGGAAAAGTCAGCACTATGAACCCAAGCAAGTGCACAACATCCTCTTGGTGAAAGGACTGTTTAGGGATCAGAGCATTGAGGAGCCTCCATGGTCTGAGTATGTCAATAGGGCAGAACGTTGAAAACCAAGGCTCCAGAGCCTAGCAGGTGGGAAGCCAGATGGGAACATTAGCGTGTTTTTCCACTTTGACCCTTTGTCTTTCCTGTTGGCAGGAGCCTGACTCCTCTAGGTGGGAGGAGAGGGACACCTTGATTGACTAAAGAAGAAAGTGAGTGTGAGAGCCTATCTTTAGTAACACATTAGGCAGCCTTTTGTCGAAGCCCACTGGTGGGCTTACTAAATGCCACTAACCATATCTGCACCCTCTGCCCCTCTCAGGTCTCATCTAATGGGAGGACTGGTCGAATCCAGTCATTTTACAGCTTCGCCTCGGCAGCTTTGACCACCCCATTTTGTCTGTTTGGACACAGAAACCATGTATTCACAGTGAAGCCCAGCCTCAGTAACTGAGCCTCGAGTAAGGGTCTACCCCACTCATTTCCTTTCCTGAGGGCAGTTGATCTTCGCGTCCCCCAAGAAGCCCCGAGAATTCAGCTTTAAACATTAGGATCAGATGAGGGGACTTTCTGCTCCTGTCAGGAGTCTAGATCTCTCTTAGAGAACCTGTTGTTTATACAGTGCAATCCACTATCTTGGTAACATCACTTCTCTCTGTAATTGTATCATCAGCATTGTGAATTGGGGTGCTGGTCCAGGGTTTCCAGTCCAAAGGAGAAATGCATGACTGGAAGCCAGAAATGGCACAAAATTCATCCAATATGCAGATCAGATTCTGCATACCTTCTTCAGGTCTTGGTGGTGTTTTATTTGTTTATTTGTATGCTTAGGTTTTTATTTGTTTGGTTTGGTTTGGTTTTTTGCCTGTGTGGAGTAGGTGCCTTCCAGCGGAACACTCTGGTCTTCACTTAAGGCCTCTTGCCAAGGATTTGTTTTCTGGAGACAAGACCTGGGACCAGATGTGATGGCAGGTACCGAGCTGAAGAAAAGATTATATTTTAATGTTAAAAGAGAGATCTGCAGGGCAGTTATTCACCCTAAAGTTCCATGGGAAGATGATACTCTTGTCACTAAAGTTTTTAGGACACATGCCTGAGCGCTGACATCTCTAATAATTGAGGTTCAGCCCCCCTCCCCCTTTCCCGAGTACGCTATTTACGGAAACAGACCATAGTGAAAATGCAGAGAAAGGAGATGCTTTTCAATGTGGCCTCATGGAGAAGAGGAACAAATAAGGAGGTCCAGTGTCTTAGCTAGGGTTACTATAGCTTTGATGACACCATGGCCAAAGCAGCTTGGTGAGAAAAAGGGTTTATTTGGCTTGTGTTTCCATATCATTGTTCATCATTGATGGAAGTCAGGACAGGAACTCGAACCTTGAGACAGGAGCTGATGCAGAGGCCATGGAGGGGTGTTGCTTACTGATTTGCTCACTGTGGCTTGCTCAGCCTGCTTTCTTATAAAACCCAGGACCATCAGCCCAGGGACAGCACCACCCACAATGGGCTGGGCTCTCCCCCATCAGTAATTAAGAAAATGCCCTAAGCCAGATCGTATGGAAGCATTTTCTCACTTGAAGTTCTCTCTTTTCAGATAACTCTAGCTTGTGTCAAGTTGACATAAAACTAGCCAGCACAGCCGGCAGCCCCAAGTCTGTCTTCAGGGTACCAATGTGAGGTTAAGGTTTAAGTGGCAGGCAAGAGGTAAATATTAACTACGAAGTCCTGGCCAAGGTATGATCCTGCTTGTCACTGTTTAGGCTCTTAATCTGCCCTTCAAGGTGTTCTGACAAGGCATCCTCAGAAGACAAACTTCTCTGGATGTACCAGGCTTTAGCTTTTTCCTTCCTTGGCGTGAGATTCCTGGGGAAAGTTTAATTCTTCGGGGGGGCTTGTTTCAATAGCCTCATGGCCAGAGGGACACAAAAATCTCTTCAGAATATTTTGTGCCTGCCAGGATGGTTATACTTTCATTTTACCACAAGCACATCTACCAGAGAAGGACATTCTACTGAAATGGACGAGTGGTTGGCGAGTCTCTTTCCACCCAGTGACAGACCAGAGTGTGTGAGAACTTGTAGCCTCTGCTCAGGCCATATCTTTAGCAGCCTGCTTTCACAGATACTGACAGTCACCCTACTGTGACATTATCTGTGAGTCCCCATTTAAAAGACTTCCCCAGGTGCCAAGATCACTCACCTGAGACATGAGTTTTCCTTCAAAGCCACACATGATGAACCCTAACTCCATCCTAACCTCCTGTGTGGCAGACAGAGAGCCTGGCCTCTGGTTCTTACTGTGAAACCCCCCTCTCATCCTCAAAAAGTGTAAGCACAGTTTTCTACTTCTGCCAGGTGGGCTCTGACGTCTCTTCATAGACTCCGCTATTCTGTCTGAATTTGGTACTGAGGTCTGAACTCTCTTTGGAACCCCTGCCATGCTATTTCCTCTTGGTTTGTCTTTCGATGGCATTAATAAGTCTTCTTATACACTCATTACTCCCCAGGAATCCACCCCAATTTCCTCTTGAACCCCTCTTCCTGTCTAAAACCTATCAGAGTCACTGGAAGTATGTATCAAACTATACTGTGGAATGTCTTAACGAAGCAAGAATCTTGCCCTTGAGTGGCAAGATTGACCCACATAAGCTGATAGAGATCCTGGTCCCTAAATTCCTCCTCACTAGAATATTGCTAGAATCTAGAACCCAAAGTGGTCAGGAAGACTTCCTTTTTCCAGTGACTTCTTTGTCCCTTTGTCCCTGTTCTTTGTGGTCCACTGACCTGGTGGTGGATTGTGTTTGTGGGCTGAAACTCTGCAGTGTACGCGGCTCTTCCATCTGCAGTTGCTCAATGTTGCTGACTTCATCAGCTGTGCTTACATGACTTGAGTATCCCCACAATGCTGTCATCTCTTCTGTCCTTGTTTGCCACCAACCAAGCATGGGAAAATGCAACTGTAGTCAATGGGAGGAACCACTGCTTTCCACAGCGGTATGTCTGCCGATAACCCTGGTTTGCGGAAGGACCCCGTAAAATGAAATAATACAAAAAGCAGGTTTGTAGGAAATAATATTTTACTATACTTAGAAACACACGTATGTTTTTTATTGATAGTTACCTGAAATAAGCACCATTTATTGTTTTAGATTTGTTTATTATTTTATTTTATATTATGAGTATTTTGTTCTCATGTATGTCTGTGAATCATGTGCATGCCCAGTGCCTTCAGAAGTCAGAAGGCAGCACCAGATTCCTTGTCATTGGAGTTATGAATGATTATAAGGTGCCAAGTGGGTGCTGGGAATTGAATCCTGGTCCTCTGCAAGAACAAAAAGGCCTCTTAACCACTGAGCCATCTCTCCAACCCAATAAGCCTTATTACTGACAGTCTTCGGCTCTCATTCTCAGTGGCTCCTTAACTGTAGCAACTAGGGTTTAGGCCACCTACTCTCTGCCACTATGGGTTCCCTTGCTCAGCATTTCATGCCAACCTGGATAGCTTGACTTCAGTCATTGCCCTACTACTGACCCTAAAATGGAATTGCCCATGTAAACAAAGAAATGCACATTTCCTATTAAATTTAGCCACATATAAAGAACAAGACATATATATATATATATATATATATATATATATATATATATATATATATATATATATATATATATATATGCAGTCCTGGTCAAGGTGTGGTCCCTCACATCATTGTTTCAGCTGTCCTTTAAGGCAACTTGATAGGGAACATGCCATTCATTCATTCTACAAGTGTTTGAGCATTTGTTTTGAGTTGAAGGTGTACTCAAAGACAGGGCTACAAAGACAAGTAAACCATGGTTCTTGTGGTCCCTACCCTTCAAAACAACTTTGTAAGCAAAGTTGTGGTGGTTTGAATGAAAATGGCCCCCATAAACTCACAAGGAGTGACACTTACTAGGAGGTGTGACTTTGTTGGAGGAAGTGTGTCCCTGGGGGTGGGCTTTGAGGTTTCAGAAGCTCAAGCCAGGCCCAGTGGTTCACTCTTTTTCTTCTTGCTGCCTGCCAATCCAGATGTAGAACTCTTGCCTCCTCCAGCACCAGGTCTGCCTATGCACCTCCATGCTTCCTGCCATGATGATAATAGACTAAACTTCTAAACTGTAAGCCAGCCCCAATTAAATGTTTTCCTTTATAAGAGTTGTCATGTTCATGGTGTCTCTTCACAGCAATAAAACCTCTAACTAACACAAAAGTGGTGCATATTAACTACATCTAGCTATAAATACTTGGTTCTCTTACACATGGCAAATGTTTCTGGATAGGTCTGTGGAAATGAACCTTCCCCAGGGCTGGAGAGGTGGCTTAAAGGCCAACTACTATTGCAGAGAATCTGGTTTGGTTGCGTCCCCTAAACTCTTTAATTCAAAGCCATTGTGAGTTCATGTCTCTTAGGGTAGCTGTTGGCTGTTCATGAGACCTGTTCTCTATTAGAAGAGGCTGTTTCTTCCATCTTTGTGGGTTTAAGGAAAAGGATAAGAGAATGTCAGTTGAATTAAATCTCTCTGTAAGTGGCCTGTTCCTCAGTAGACAGGAAAAGAAGCCTGAGTGACCCACAGCTGTGCTGGGGCTGCTCCCACCTGCAGGCCTGGCCTTGCCCCAGCTCTGGAGCAAGGCCGGAAGTCTTTAAGCACCTTCGGAACCCGATCCAAAGAGGCTTACAGTCATTTGCCTTGCTTGCCTTCCTCATAAGTGAGTCATTTCCCCAGTTCTGAGTTCAGAATTCCATGGCTTCCCCAGCTCGTCTCTCTCTGTTGGTCGCCTGGCCTAGAAATCCGTTTGTATTATCAACCAGGCTTCTGTGTCCCCCCAGCCTCCTGCCACCTCCACCTCATGTTTGGAGCTGAGCCTTTCTGTAAAGTGCTTCCCAGTACAAGACTGGAATGCTTAATCCCAATCTCTGGTGACTTCTCCAGCCACCGTTCTTGGAAAGTGGCTTGGGGGAAGGCATGATAATCTTGCCAGTCCTTCTCCAGATGCTGAAGTTCTTCTGTCCCCAGCTGATCTCTGACTAGACAAGGAAGGGCACAGTCCCCATTAAGATTTAGAGACTGCAGCACTACTAGGCACTCAGCTCCTTAAAGGTTGAGACTACATTCCAGAAGGCAGATGGGCCTGTCTTATGTATATACCACCGAAAGAATAGTAGATGAACAGAATGAAAAGATATGTGCCCAACCTTACAGCTCAGCTGTCCTAGGATGAGGCAACAGAGTGACCTGGCCTTAGACTGTTCACTCTTGAAGATCATATCCTGCTCTTAAATTCTTCCCTTTCCGATAGCAGCTGCTATAGCAGAGCCTGATGTCTCTGTTAGGGTTTCTACTGCTGTGAAAAGGCATCATGACCATGGTAACTCTTATAAAGGAAAGCATTTAATTGGGGGCTGGCTTACAGACCAGAGGTTTAGTTCATTGTCATCATGGCTAGAAGCATGGTGGCATGCAGGCAGATGTGGTGCTGGAGAGGTAGCTGGGAGATCTACATCTGGATGGGCAGGCAGCAGGAAGAAAGATACCAGGCCCAGCTTGAGCATCTGAAACTGCAAATCTCAGCCCCCGTGGCATACTTCCTCCAATAAGGCCACACCTACTCCAGCAAGGTCACACCCCTAATGGTGCCACTCCCTATGAGCCTGTGGGGGCCATTTTCATTCAGACCACCCCACCTAAAGAGCCACATCTCAGTCCAGCTCCTCTGAGCATCATCGTCTGCCCCCAAATCTCAGCCCCACACTACTGTCCTTTCTTCCCTACTTCAACCAGTCTCTTCCAGCACCATGTTCTGTGGACTGGTCTTTCCCCAAAGAGGGGCATGTCTGTGATGGTTAGTCTTCATGATTTGACACAAATTAGTCATCTGGGAAGAGGAGACTTTGACTGAGGAATAGCCTCCATCCATTGCCTGTGGTCATGTCTATCAGGCTTTTCCTTGATTCAATGACTGGTGCCATGCCTGGGCAGGTGACCTTGGGTTGTATAAGAAAGGTTGTATAAGTAAGCTATGCAAGTCATGAGGAGCAAACCCATGAGAAGCTTTCTTCTACGGTTCCTGCCTGTGCATTTGCTTGAATTTCCACCCTGACACCTCCAATGATGTACTAGAAGTGAAAGATGAAATAACTCCTTCCTTCCCCTAAGTTGCTTTCGGTCATGGTGTTTATCACAACATAGAAGGCAAATCAGGACAGTGTCCTACCGTATGAGTTCTAGAGTCCAACTCTCCAAGCCCTTCATTCATCAGAGCCTCTGTACATGTACTTGAACCATCTATATATACCGCCTCCAGGGCCAGCCTTGAGCTTCAGTGTCTAGGATGATAGAAAGAGCTTCATAAACAGCCCTTCTACCTAATTCCATAGGAGAATCCCTGTATTCAGGCCCTGCATCTGAGCCAGCTGTTCCCCCACACACCCGCCACACACACACAAACATATTTCTTACTGAGAGGTAGGGACCTAAAACCACTTTGATGGAACTTAGCACTCCCCATGGTTCTCTAATACTATAATGAAAAGCCCTGCACCGTGGCTAAGAAGGGGTAGGAAAGGGAAAAGGCCCCCAAACACTGAACCTCTCTTACTGTACTGGTCTCTGTTCTCACAGAATTCTGATCCAGAGAAGGAAGGGCTGTGACCATCATGGCTAAATCCAGCAGGAGCAGGAGGAAAAGCTGGTCAGAGAGAATGGAGACCTGTGGAATGGGCTAGCAAGGGCTTCTGAAGGAAAGCTAGGGATAGACAGTACAAGCTGCAGTTCTTTACTCCAAAAATAGTGTTGGGGTCTGAAGAAATGCTCAGTTGCTTAAGTGAGTTCAATCCCCAGAACCACATTAAAAAAGAAAAGAAAAGAAAAAAAGCCAGGCATGGTAGCATCTGCTCTAATATCAGTGCAAGGAATGTGGAGATAGGAGGATCTCCGGCATTCACAATCAGCCAGTCTAGCCTGCTGGTGTTCTAGGCCAGTGAGAGGTTCTGTCTGAAAAACTAAAATAAGTGGCCAGGCAGTGGTGATGCACACCTTTAATACCAGAACTTGAGAGGCAGAGCCAGGCGGATCTCTATGATTATGAAGCCAGCCTGGTCTAGAGAGAGAGATTCAGGACAGGCACCAAAACAACACAGAGAAACCCTGTCTCGAAAATAAATAAATAAATAAATAAATAAATAAATAAATAAATAAATAAATGAAAAAAAAGTAAGTGCACAGTGTGTGAGGAATGATATCCAAGTCTGTCCTTTGTCCTCCACAAGTATACACGCATATATACATGTGAACCCACACACCGGAGCACCCACACACAGACACATAGTCTCTTCTCTCTCTGTCTCTGTGTCTGTGTCTGTCTCTCTGTCTCTCTCTGTCTCTGTCTCTCTCTGTCTCTGTCTCTCTCTGTCTCTGTCTCTCTCTGTCTCTCTGTCTCTCTCTGTCTCTGTCTCTCTCTGTCTGTCTGTCTGTCTCTCTCTCTCTCTCTGTCTGTCTGAGAAGCCATACACTCCAATAGAGCAAATCATTCACATCCCGTTGGTGGAGCCACTCTATTGCAGAACATCTCAAATACCAGAGATCTTGCATTTCCATCCACAGCACCTTTGTGTACTACCGAAGCCTCTCTGTGTCATAAACTGTTAGACAGTCTCTTAGCTCTTCCTTCTGTACTTCCATGATGCCTCCACACAGCTTGGGGGGACTCAGGTCACCCTCAGGAAGGCTAATCATCCCCCAGTTTATAACCCTCTGCTGAAGCAACCAAAATCCCATTTCTCTTTAAATGTCCCTGTGGGGCTAAGTAGAGTGTCTGATAAGAAGATACAGTTGTGAGTTCAGAAGCCCGTTTCAAGTCATTAAAGCACATCAATGTCTTCAAGCCATTTACTTACGCTCCGTCCTAAAGAGAAACATCTCCCAGCCTCACTTCATCAGATCCCTCCAGCTTTGAACCCTTGACAACTGAGGGTAGCCCCCACCCTGTAACCTCCCTCCCAAACTCCATGCCTGCACACACTTCTCATTTCTAACACCCTTTGCCATGGGGGCTGGCTTTTTTTACATGCAAATTTCACATAAAATCCTTCAAATGAAAACAGGTACTTTTCATTTTGCTCCCATAAACAGACACTTTCTAAATATTTAGACATCTGTATATAATGCCCTTAAACTGTTTGTTCTGAAGCATAAATAGGTATCTACATGTTTGAGTTACTGTCTGATGTGTTTCTCATTTAAGGAGAAAACATAAAAAATAATTGGAATAACCACAGCCAGGAACAATGCTTACCCAGCATGTCAGTGTCTTTTATCATGTCTGAAAGGAAAAGCTCCAATTGTGAGTCTTTTCTTGCTCAGGAAAGGAACCACAACATGTGCTGATTAACCCTTCTCAGTTTGTAAGCAGCTTTGGACAAGGGCACCAGCTACATGCTCCATTTCAGAGTCCAATAAGTTTGGGGCAGTTGACTGGCCTCCATTCCTCATTCTTACTTTGTTATTGAGGGGATAGATTCTTCTTCTATTTCCAATGTGAGAAAAGTACGTCCCTTCTTTCAGTCCACTATTTTCCTCCCAAAGTGAAGAAGAGTTGAGGAACAGGGACAGAAGCCCTGTAGACTCGCCCCTCTGACGGTCAATTCTTATTGTCTCCATTAGGCAGGCTCGTATTTTCCCAACCATTTTACAGGGGTCAAGAAGTCTAGTTTGGGAGAAAAGGAAGATTTAGGACCCAGAATAGAGAGATCAAAGCCATTTTCTCCACCACTGGGTTTATACTAATTTTCTCTTTTTTATCACTCTGACTGTAGTGCGCTTTTGTTTATTTTAATATACATGTATATGCATGTCTTTCCTCTGTCTGTGTGTACTTCACGGATGTGGAGGTCAGAGGTTGATATCAGGTACCCACCTCCATCACTCTGCTCTTACTCTTTGGAAACCGGTTCCTCTCACTGCATCAATAGCTCATCTATTTGGCTGGACTAGTTGGCCAATGAGATACAGAGATCCATTTCTCTATCTGTGTATGTCTGTGTCTTTCCTTCCAGCTCTAGATGAGAGGCTTAAACTGCAGCTCCAGGCTTTGATGTGCTCCTGGGGATCTGAACTTAGGTCACCGTGCCTGCTCAGCAAGCATTATACAGCCATAGCCTTCTGCCCAGCCATTTTGTAGCTGTCTTAAATGGCTGAATTTTAGTATTATACAGTGGGATAAGTTTTACATCTAAATTTTTACTATCAAACAGGATACCCCTGACTCCTGAAGCTCCTTCAGCGAGCGGGTGAAATGTTAAATTTTACTCCATCCCCATGGGAAAGCCTGCACAGATTATTATTCATGATTTGCTTCTGGGAAATCGAACTCATCTCTCCCTGTAGCATCTTTCAACAGCCAAAGAGTTATCCAGCCCCTGCCTGGACCTCCCAGCTGTGGGGAATTCTCTACCGTAGGAGTCAATCTCTTTCACTGTTTGACTCTTTCACTACTAGCTCTGGCTGGTAGAACTATTTTGCTATTGTTGTTATGTTTATTTTTGTTGTTGTTGTTGTTTTGCTTTGTTTAAACAAGGTCTCATGTACCCAAGGCTAGCCTTGATCTCACTGGATAGCTGCGGATATCTTGAGCTCCTGATACCCCTGCCTTCACCCCGAGTGCTGGCATTACAGGTGTGTACCACTATACCTGGTTTATGCAGTGCTAGGGAACCAATACAGGGGTTTGTGCATGCTGGACAAGTACACTAGCCACTGAGCTACATCCCTGTAACAGCACTATTCTTTGTGATAGGCTGAGATTCCCTGGAACATCTGCCCATTGGCCCCATTCATTCACTGTCCGACTTACAAAGTGGATAAAGAAACACCAGTTTTATAAGGGACTCTACTGTGTGCTAAAATGGAAACAAAAGTAAGGAAGGCACCATTTCCACAGAGTCAGTGAGAAAAATAAGACACAAAACCCAGTAACTTTGGCTTCACATGATGGCCACTGTGACAAAGACAGTAAGGACCAGCAGACAGACCCATTTTTATATGAGAGGAGGCTAGCACCTGAGCCCCTGGAGAACAAGAGTACCACAAAATCTCGCTTCCTTAGGGTAGTCTTGGATCATCTTTGGAAGTGGGGAGCAGCAGAGACCATTTCCACAATGCAGTGTAGGTTCAGGACCTTGAGTCTGTGGAGATCCCAGGATCCACGCACACCCACATATTCAGAGTAGAGGAGTGGGTTTCCCTAGCCTATGGCTGAGCAGCTCCAGGGTGGGTAGGGATGGGCAAACTCATGCACTCTTCCTTCTCTTTCTTCCCCTCTTCCTCCTCTTCCCCCTTTCTCAGTGAAGCAGCCAGAGGGACCCTTCTTGGATGTTAGATAATTCCACTGCTCATTATAGAACCCTCTAGAAGCTGAAGAGAACCCAGAAGAAAAACCAAGTGCTCTGAGGCCAGGAAGGCTGGTATAACCCTGCCTTCCCAAATCTGTCTTCATTTACTATTATAATATAAAACTAGATTGGTAAGTTACAAAGAAGGGGGTTTATTTTGGTTTATGATTCTAGAGTTCTAAATTTGATAGGCTTTTGGCCTCAGAGTCCCAAGGTGTCATAGGATGTCACATGGTAACAATCAGGGAGTTCATATCATCACATGGTAACAATCAGGGAGCACATATATGTGCCCATCCATATTCTCTCTTTCTTCTCTCTCTCTCTCTCTCTCTCTCTCTCTCTCTCTCTCTCTCTCTCTCTCTCCCTCACCCTCTCTCTCTGTCTCTCTCATGTTCAGTCTCCCAAACTTTAAAATCTAACAACTAATTCAAACTAAAACCAGAAACAAACAAATAAAATATTGTACAGCCCGACTAGGAATATCTTCATCCCAGTTATTGCCATGGGCTACCACTGAAGACCTTGGATAGTCATTATCAGGCCATACAACACCTCTGTAAAAACTTTAAAAAGTGTCACCTCTAAGCAAATGCACCCTCTTGATACACAGTTCAAAGAGCAAGTAAGGCCTGCGGCTCAGTGCTCCCAGCTCCTTTCATCTGCAGCTTTGTATAACACACAAACTACCCAACCATTTCTCTCCATGCGTCCCTGAGTCATGTTGATACCAACCACCTCCGGTTCCTATCACCGCCCTAATTCACACAGGGCCATGGACTCTCTGGTTTTGTTGTCAATCACGCAATTATTTAGACAGTGGCTGTCTTTCCAACTGGGTGATATGTTGGAGGAGGGTGCAACTGTCCTCACTGATGAGCAGTCAGGCACACAGAAAGTGTCTGATGTAATAACCAGTTAAAAACAGCACTGCTATGTTTTGGCTCCTTCTCCCAGATTTGAGATGGTCCCAAACCTGAAGCCATTGTACTCCATTGTTTGGGCTCCCTGATCATCTTGACACTAACATGCTCTCTTCTCTACCCTGTTGTACCCAGGTTCTGGGCCCCTTGTCATCCCAGTTAGCACCTTTGGGACTCAGTTTAGCTCATCAGTGGTGTTTGAAAAATGTTTTGACTCTTCAGTGTGCAGCACTGGCTAGCAGAGGAATGGAAACTTGGCCTTATGCTATCAGGTATGTGGAAGCTGACACTTTCCCCAAGGCAGCAAACAGAATTTTGGTTAGAACATTTGTCCCATTTCATCAGAAATGAGGACTCCTGGAGATGAGATCGCTGGTCTAACCAAAGTCACATTGCGTAAGTGGAGGGACTGGGACTCAGACTTCAATTGTTCTGCCTCCCTGAAGCCATGATCTTTCCATTATGGCAGGTCTCTGTGTTCCGTCGAATTAGATTTACATGCCAAGTCAGGGACCAACCTGGGTCCAGATATCTCAAGCATGAGCGAGCTGGGACTGTGGAGGCAGGAGAGGTCAGAGTCAGGAGTTAGACCCACTGAGAGCCCAGCACCAGCCACTCCACTGAAAACCAAGCACCAGCCTCACAGAGGAGAAAATGGCTGAGGCTGGGGACCGCTGAAAGGATGTTTATCGGGACAACCCGGAGGAGATTAAATCCTGCTCACTCAGGACGCCCCTGAGGCTGCACTGCTGTTTACTGCCAGAGCAGCGAAAAGCCAAATAGAAACTTGTTTTTCCTCTTTTCCTGGTAATAGCTTTTGGCATCCACCTCAGGACAAAGAGAAAAGGTTACAGACCTGGGCCAACTGCCATCTCACTCCATCCTCTAAATAAAAGAAACATAACTCCCCACATGGGGCAGTGGAAGGCCAAACTTCTTACTTTTAAATCTCAGAGACTTTGGGGGTCACCAATAACTAGATGGATTACTTGAGTTTGGTGTGATCTTCAGAATCTATAGTGTTGTAAGGGACACTTCAAGGCAGCTGGAAAAGATGAATGAGGCCAGTTATCTGTGAACAACATCCTCAAACCTCAGCTGGAAAAAAAAATCAAACTAATATTTGCAGAACCAAAGAACACATCACCTGTTGACTCTAGTCTTATTTTTATCTTTGAAATGTACAATTAAGACAGGCACGTTAGAAAGAATTAGAGGGAAGTTTTACAGAAGCAGATTTTTAAAATCACATGGACAGGGTTTGCCTCTGGCTCATCATCTGGTCCAGATGCTCTGTGTTTGTTTGTACTTCTGCCTCATCTTGTCGAGCTGCTATGTGCATCTAGCAATCACCCTAATGACTATCCGACTCAGTGCTTCCGGTGAACACCATGTCAGAAACTTTGAAAATATGATCTCAGGCCTGGAAAGGTGACTTGGTGGTTTAGAGCACTTGTTCTTACAAAGGACCTGGGTTTAATTCCAGGCACTCATATGGTGGCTCACAACTGTCTGTAACGGTAGTAGCAGGGGATTCAATGGCCTCTTCTAACTTTTGAGAGCATTAGGCATACACCTGGTGCACCTATATATATGCAGCCAAAACATCCAGCACATAAAGTAAAATAAATCTAAACAAAAGAGAAAGAAAATTCTACAGCAGCTGCCACCATAGGGAACTGTCTAATATAGTTTTAATTGTTCATTGACTGTGGCATTTGGGCTGCTTTTTATGAAGGCATAAGATAGCTATTATTAATTAATAGATTGCTACTAAATTAATTATTGTTTAAATGTAGTTGTTCTTAAATTCAAAGATATTGAATACAAGAGGCCTTATTTTGAAGGGAACTGCAAATTATACAGTATACTGATTAAATAAGAATTAACTACTTGATTCTTAGCATTAGCAGAGAATGTTAGAATCAGCTAACTCAAGTTCTAATTGTGAGGGTCTCCTTTAAGTCTATGGTGAGCATACTCAGTTGTGGGAAAGGCTCTGTGCACAGAAGTGGCCGGCTGGCCAGGTCCACCTTAGTGACTAAGACACATTCCTGTCAGCAACTTCCCCACAGAATGAGAAAAAAATGAGGTTCTTCCTTTCCTAGAAGAGTATCACTCTTCTCCTGGTCTAAGAGAGCAATTATGAAGTCACTTAATTTGTATCTAATCATTTAATAAATATTTATTGAGGGCTTCCCACATGTCAAACACTTCCTGAGGCAATGGATTGGAGTGAAGAACCCCACATACACCTCAGCCTCCAGGGATCTTTCAGGATTTCAATGTAGGCATGTTTTGGAAAAAAAAAAAGACACATATGTGGAGATCTTACACAGACTCCAAGGAAAGAGGAAGGACCCCAGAGCTGAGATGAGAAAGTTGGGTCAGTCACTCAAAAGTCTTTGGAAGATACGTTAGGCAGGAGACAATATCCACAGGGCTGAGGAGTCAGAGAGGTAATGCAAGGGTGACCCCAGCCTGGCCCTCTCTTGTGCACTTCGTACTAAAGCTTCATGTGGGTAACACACTGCCCTTCTGACTAAGGAAGCATAGGATGTCCTAGGACTAAGGAATCACAGATATCATATCCCTATGGTCTATCTAGAGATGCCCTGCTGCCCTGTTTCCCAGAGTGTGTGCTGAGGAACACTGCTTCCTTGAGTTGTAAAGGCTCATACTGGGATAAAAAGACTTCTCTGTCAAAATACATCCTGGATACACAAGGTTAAATAAAGATGAGTACATGACTTCACCGGGTGCTGTTTAGTGTGCTTCCCAGGCACACCATCATGGTCATTCTCTAGGTGACTTTGATACTGGCAAGGTTTCTAAGCGCTGTGCTACAAAATTATTCTCTGTGAGATACCTAATGACACCAAGCTTCAATGGGAACCATTTTCTTCGGGAAAGTTCAGACCAGTCCTGATTTTTTACTAATGGAGACACCGAGGCTGGGGAGGGGGAAAGAACACAGAGAAGAAGAAGAGCAACCAGATCTGACCCTTGGATCTGTTCAAGTGTAATTTGGTGTCTCGCAGCCCTGTTACCCTTTGAATGTAAAGTCTCCCCTACAGGCTCATGTGTTTAAACTTGTCCCTGATGGGTGGGGACCCTTCAGGAGGTAGGGCCCTGCTGAAAGAGGTGGATCTTCCAGAGGTGATCCTTGAAGATGAAAGCTTGGCCTTCAGTTCGGCCCAACTCTCTGCTTCCTGGTAGCTGGTCAGAGTGATTAGAAAAGTCATTAATACAGTCACCAAGCTAATGTCACCATAAGTTATTTTTCAGCCTGTCCTGGAACCTACAGTATGTTACCTGTTAAGCCCACAACTGCCCTGAAAAGAGGTGGTCTGGTGGCAATGTTTCCACCTGGCTTTAGGTCTATGCCTTGTTTTGGGCACCTTTTTCCAAGTCCTGCCTATCCTTGCTGGAAGGTTCTGTATTCCATCTTACCCTTCCTTGATGGGCATGCTCTTCTGATATCTCAATCACTAGTCCTTGTGATGAATGGGCCCTGGATTCAGGAGAGGGCAAGTAAAAGTGAGCTTAACAACCACCCCATCTCAGCCCTGTAGCCAGTTTAGAAATGTCCATCTGTCCTCTACGCAAAGTTTTCCAAAAATGTCGCACTCACGGGCTCAGTCCCTCTGGGTCTGGATAGCTTCCCAGAAACAGTTATCCAGGGCCTATCCAGAAGCCCAGCAAGAGCCCATATCCAGAATCCACAGTCTTCAGGGCTTAGGGCAGGTAGCTGCTGGACAAGAGCAGTTAGCTTCAGAGGCTACCTATCCCAGCCTCTTCTCTTTCCCTCCAGCTACACTATGGAGGTGACTGGAACCTACCATGGGGGCTCAGTGCCGGCAGCCAACAGCCATCACGTTTGACTTGAGCAGCAAAGAGTTTCAAGATGATTTGTCTAAAGAGAAGCAGCTATGAATTTGCCTTTGATTGCTCTTAATTCTCATAATGAGAAAATCTATAAAAAGCACCAGGAGGAAGAGGGATTTTTATTGTCTTTCTTTCTCTCTTTAATGACAACAGGGAGACATAATGAGGAGAGAAGAGGGCTTTCTTGTGGGTGCCGGGGTCTATCTTCCACAAGGAGGGCCTGGCTCGCTCCCAGCTCCCAAAGAAGGAGCGCGTGAGAAAATGAGACAGCGGGGAACAATAAAACTTCCAGGGACGGACGTGTGTCTTTGCAGGGAAAACAGGAGCAGCTGAGGGAACAGAGGGATCTTGATGAGATCAAGATTTGTGTGTGGCTCCAGCCGCAGACCTCAGGACAGGCAAGGCAGGCGACCGCTTCAGAGATGGAATCTCTGGGAGGAAACACGCAAAGTTACCTCACAGCCATGCTTGACTTACACTGTGGCTTATTCTTGACTTTCAAACTGTGAGAAGTGTGAGACACTCCATCAGGGCAAGGGGAGGGCAAAGAGACAAGTGTGAGCTCTGTCCCTCCATTTGTCAGTCCGTCAGAAGCAAAATGGCCATCCCCAAACCCCTGACCCTGATTGGGGTATAAATTTTTGAGTGCATATGGACTCTTACTTCCCTGACCTCCTGGGCCCTCTATGTATCATCCTAGAACAAGATAATGCTGATAAATTAGCTACCACAGGCCCAGGAGAAAGCTTCTGCCTTTTAGGCCTAGCTTTCTACTTGGGGGCCTTGTCTTAGGCCTGGTCTTCAAGGGCATTTCAAACCAAAGAAATCAGCTGATATCAGTGGGTGTATGATTATGTGGGATATTAGGCCTGAAAGATGTCTCAGGATAATTCTTTTGAGCAATTATCAGAAGATGGAATGGAAGCTGCAGAGCAAAAGTGACTCTGTCAGGATCATTTGGATGATTAAGCCCAAAGTCAGATGTTTTAAATCCTGTGGTAGCTCTCTTTCCAGGGCTTATGACAGACCAGGACCAGGTATGAACAGAGAGACGTATTGAAGAAGTAGGCTATAATGCCAGTGAAGGAATAAACTTGACAGAGTGAGGACAAGCAGGCAAAGAACAAAAGCTTCCCTCTTCTATGTCCTTTATATAGGCTGCCACTAGACAGTGGCCCAGGATAAAGGTGAATCTTCCCACCTCAAAAGATTCAGATTAAAGATGAATCTTCCCACTTAAATGATTTAATTGAGAAAAATCCCTCTGTGATGTACCCACCTACTTGAGTTTTAGTTCATTCCAGATGTAGTCAAGTTGACAACCAAGAAATAGTTATTACACATGTACTCAAGCAGAGTCTGTCACCAAAGCTGGCCTCTGTGTCTGACAGTCAGATCTACTTCAGGTGACCTCTTCTCAGCAAGATGACAAAAAATGAGGCAGACATTAGCATCATTTGTTGGAGGGGTCATTGGCTTCCCAATGTGCCATTTCCCTCAAATATTCCCTTTATGATGCAGCTTCCAGGTATAAACCTTCAAAAGTTCTTCACTGTCTAACATACAAAGATCCAGGACAGTCTAGGTTTGGTTAAGAAAGTATTATGGGAATAAAAGATTGTAAAACCCGACTTGGGGTTTCCATGAGTGTGAGAAGAGTGGAAGGGATGAAGATCTTTCTGGAAAGCCACAATCCAAGGCACAGAGAAAATGAAATAGGTATTGCTGAACTGGAGAAAGGAGTCCTTCACCCCTGCAACTGGGAAGAGACTGAGAAGAAGGCTGGAAGATGCTGATCATCACATGTTCTGAGAAGAATGACATACCCTTTCTACCTTCCAACCTCAGACACATATCCTCTCATTGGTAAGTGTGACAAAACTCCAGGGGAAGACTATTTTCGGAAAGTCAGGCTATCCTTCAAAGGGCTTGGAGACGATGCTGTCGTGGTGACAATCACCAGTGTGACATAGTTGTGATGCTGGAGACCAGCTTTTAAAGACATTTAGAGCTCAGACATTCCAGTCTGACAACCCTGCCTATAGGGTCAGAGAAACATGGCACTTGATGCCAACAGCCGTCTGTGTTCTGAGGTAACTACAGATGTCCTTAGGACAACTTTATGGTACCCAAGTCAATAGTCTAAAGATTGGCCATCTAATCCTAATGGAACCAAGTGATATAAAAGGGGAGCAAAGTAGAAAACCCAAAGGCTTTGGCCACAGGTTCCTGGGTGGGGGATGATGCAGGGTAAATGGAAAGATGCTGATGTTCCAGTTTAGGCAGGGTTTCTATAGTTCCCTAGTCTTCAACAGTGTCTGATATCAAAATTATCTGGAAAAACTAAACCAAGATTCAAGTGGATTCATAAACTGTTCTTAAGAACAGAAGATAAAAACGATTCAATTGCATTTTTTTTCTGAATGAGTCAACCAGAATAATATGGCATTGTTTTCTTCAAAGTTCCCCTGGATAATTGTTCAACAATGCTTCTATTATACCCATTTTCCTCATGAATAATATTATGTTACTTCCTAAGTAATTTGGTTTACATTTTCTGATACACAATCTAGAAAGATGTATAATATTTTGACTACACATTGCTTTATTGTACTCTAGAGTACACCTCTTGTAACTTCAGAAGAAGCTTGAATTCACTCCCTACTTTTTATCCATACATCCAATTTTTATCCCAAGATCTGCATTATGATGTTGGGAATGTATTGGAACCTGTAGACATGAGAGCATCTAATAAATGGATATTATAGGGTTTCATCTATAAAATCCCCATGACTGTCCATGGAATTGTCTTGTGACTAGTGATGGTCTGTTCTCATGATGTCAGTGGAAGCTTTGAATCAAACAGTACAATTATGTTTAGAAAGATAGATCAGTCTCTGCCCCAGGGCTGGAGGGATGCTCAGTAGGTAAGGGAACTTACTGCTCTTGCAGAAAGCCCAGGTTCAGTTCCCAGCATCCACATAGTGGCTCACAATCACCTCTAACTCCAAGGGATCCAATGTCCTGTTCTGACCTCCTACAGTACTTCATACATGTGATGCATACATACACTCAGGCGTACACACATATACATAAAATAAAGTAAATAAATAACATTTTTAAATTACTCATGAGCCAAAGGGGCAATAAGGAAGAAAGTTATGTTTATGCTCTGTTGTCTTAAAATAGGCAAGGTTCTGTCCCTATGGTCATCACATTCCTATGTTGGGATTGATCCATCCATGCAGCACCTGCTAAGCACCTGTTATATCCACAGCAGCTTCTTGGGTGCAGTAAGAATGCTTAGACATTCTGTAGCTGGGTAATAGGGTGAAACATGCTACTTCAGGTTGACTTCACTGAATCATAGCTTGAGAAACTGAGACAAGAAATGAAGGGGTAAGATGATGAGAAGCCAGTGTTAGTGACTGAGTGGGCTATTGCTGCATGCCTCAGCTGACCAGCATAGCTCTAGCCCTTGCTGTCATAATGAGTCATAGATGGGCACTTAAATTACATTTGTTTTTTCTGTAACCAAGATTGTTTGCTAGCTGAGCAAGAGATTCTCTGGACATGTGCCATGATAGCTCTTAGGGCTATCAGGCTACATCTTATCACCACAGGCTCAACCTTAAGATGGAACTGAGCTATTTAGCGGCAAGGAGATAGAAACTGAGTCTCAGTGCCATCCTGAGGTAAACTCAGCTCAGCCCTGTCCATCTCTAGTAGGCACCACAATCTCTGGCTCTTCAGCTAGTTTGAGTTGACTTACCTAATACTTTCTATATAAGAATCTTCTATGGTACATTAATACCACATACAAGGCATATGTAATTGAAATGACACATATTAATAGAATATAAATGGTATCTATTACCATAGAAGGAAATGACACCAAGTGAAATTAAATCTTGTATAGACTCTTCTAATTTGTGTGTTTTTATATGTACACAGGTATTGGGAGAGTGTATATAAAAACTCTAGAGAACACTAGATGATGGAAGTTACCACTGTCTACCTCAGCTAGCTCACTTGTAGAAACTGAAACCCATCAACAAATCCCTAAGTCCATGAGAAACCTCCTCTCTCAACCCCAGTGAAAAATCGGGCTCTGGATCCAGCAGGTGTATGGTCCTGTACATTAGGCTATGATGACAATTTCTGTTTCCCTAATGCCAACACAAAGGCCCATCTCAGAGGCTTACTTCTCCCAGTTCCTGCTGGGTCTCCAAATTTCCTGCTAAATTTGTCACTCTAGCCTACACCCAGAACAGATGGCCAGGGGTTGACAGTTCCATCATCTCTTCATATTCATTTTACCCACTCAACTAGCTAGTGTGCACGTGTGCACAAAGATGCCTCCCACCCCACCCCAGGGTGCTCACCTGTGTAAGCCTGTGCTCGCCCATGATTGCAGCAGAGGTACCTGCTCTCCCTGAGTCCTCAGGTAATTCTCAGTTCCTGAGCTGCTTCTTGTCAAGATGCACGATGTGGAAGCAAGGCATCCACGACATCTACTTGTGCCTGGCACTTCCTCAAGGAGGGAAGAGATTCAGGGGTTCTGTTCCACTAGCTCTCCCCTGTGAGTCAGAGAGTGACACCTGCCATCACTTTTCCTCACTTCACCTCCCCACCCCACCCTCAGTAGCATCTCCTTCTGGTTCCCATGGTCAATGAAAGTTTCTCCCTCTGCCATGTCTGAAGCCTGAACAATTTCCCATTGTAGAATAATTAACAACCAAAGTTCTTGCAATGACCTTTATTACTCCTTATTGATAACTTCAAAGAAAAACAATAATAACAAAATAATCCACAATAGTCTCCAGCTCACCAGGCCTATGTTCTAGTTCCTGATTTTGTATCTGACACAAAGAAATACCATCACCATTTATCAAGTTAAAAAAAAAACTACATAAATAGATTGTGTGTGTGTGTGTGTGTGTGTGTGTGTGTGTGTGTGTGTGTGTGTAGACAGGTATATAGATGGTGAAATAATTGCCACCAGGACTAAGGACAGAGTCCCTTAGAATGGGAAGGGACTCCGAGAACAGCTGGCATGAGCCTTCATTTGCACAGAACTCCCCTGCGGTCCCCGGATGAGGCTGCACCAATTCTGTTGAACACTGGCTGTAATTGCGTCAGTGTGAAGAGGTGGTGAGAGTTCAGATTCCAGATCATTCTCAAGCCTCCAGAGCAAGAAAAGATTAGCAAACACGGGCATCATTTATTACAGCTTAAAAGATCTTTCCTAAAGACATAATCTTTTGACCCTGCCAGCAAATTTATATAATATATTATCTATTTTACTGACAAGGAAACACACTTAAAAGAAGTTAAAGAAGTCCCCTGAGCAGTCAGGTAGCTGCTGTTCCATCTCAGGCATAAATATAGGTCTTAAATTTCAGAGCCAAGGTTTTAACCTCTGTGCTACCCTTTGCAATAGAGGGGTTAGTTTTGTTTGTTTGTCGTCCTTTCAGAGGAGGCAATAGATGCTATCTAAGGACTGGACCTAAAGCCTCATGCATGTTAGACTAACACTGAGCTGTATCTCCAGCCCTCCTTTTACATTTTACTTGATGACAGATTCTTACCAAGTTGCTCAAGCTGGCCTTGAGCTTATGATCCTCTTGTGAGCAGCTGAGATTACAAGCTTGCACCTCCAGGCCTGGTTCCTTTAAATTCTTGACATTAATTTTTTAGAAATAAATATGCATTGCATAAAGAGCCTGGTAGCTGGAATAAGGCAATGGTTCAGTTGGCTAAGTGATTGCTGCTCAAGTCATGGACCTGAGTTCATATCTGCAACAACTACATGACAATCCAGGTATGCGGGGAAGCACCTGTAGTCCTAGTACCCTGGGGCAGGGGGGATGGAGATAGAAGGGTCCCTGAGCTCATCTTACTGAATCTGTGAGCTTTGGGATCAGTAAAAGACTCTGTCTCAAAAAAATAAGGTGGAGAGTGACAGAAGACACCTGGCATTAACCTCTGGCCTCGATAAATGTGTGCATACAAGTGCACCAACATGCACACACACACACACACACACACACACACACACACACACACACACACGGGGGCGGGGGACAGAGAGAGTGAGACAGAAAGAGACAGAGACAGAGAATCTGCTAGTAGCATGAAAGAATACAGGCGGGAGAACATAAGAATAGTCTGAGTTATTGCAAGAGAAAGACATTTGTATTCAATATTATTTTACTTTCTTTTCTTTTTTAGAAAATAAACCACCAACTTGCAACAATTAGATTGTAGTTACAGAGAGCTTAGAAGAGGATGTTTTAAATTAACAACTAAATTGTCAGGTTTCTTTGTAAAGCATTTTACTGGCAGGCACATTTGGAGAGAATCAGTCCCGGGTGAGGACCGTCTGCCGCTCACTCCACTCTGTGAAGCAGATGAAGGCCACATAGCATGTCTCCTTTTTCCTCCCTCCAGATTTTGACACTCTAGCCACGTTTCATGGGGCCACCAAGAGTGTGTATAGGGTTTCTCAGAAGGGAAAGGATCTAGGGAATAGCATGACCCTTCACCTGTGGAGGAATCTCCCCTCATTCCCCCTCATCCCCCCTCAGTCACCCAGTGAGACTTCATAAATCCTGCTGAGTGGAGTCAGGGGAAGCGGGGACAGGAGTTCAAATTCAAGCTCTCTCTAGCTCCAGGGACTCAGATCAATTCCAAAAACTCTCTGGAATTCATTGTGTAAAAATTTCAGAACTATAGTGAATACATCATGGCAAAAACCATACAAAATGCTCAGTCTAGGCCCTGGCTGGCAGTAGTGAGTACTTAATAAATGCAAGCATTCCTTCCATCCATTCATTGCTGGGGTCCTTTGTGACTTTCTAGGTCTAGTTCATCTAATTATGGGGAGCAAATCTTTCTGTCATCCTTTGCATATTGACTAAGGGCCCCTTCTGCCCTACATCACATTTCCTTCTGTACTAAACACATCTTATCAAGCATGGCTTGTCCTGTGCCTTTGTGTCCAAGTCTCTCTGATCTGTGTGCACACTGCACTCCAAACACCCGCCTAGTGTCTAACTCCAATCAGAAGCTCAGCAGTGTAGGCAACCAAGTTAGATGAAGCTAGTTCTTCATCCTTCCTGACTCTCCTCCTGTTGTGGAATTATTTCATTTGAATGGAAACATTGTGCTTCTGCGGGGAGGGGAGCTCTTAAGACTAAAAAAGCTAAAGAAATACTAGGAGTTCAGGAAGTCCCCCAAATGTACAAGACTCAGGAAACTCAGAGGGTTAAGAGACCCATAAGGTCCCTCCTCAGGGTTATATAAGCAGTAGAGTGTTGCTGGGGAGAAGAGTCTTCAGTGGATCTGCCTACAGGATGGGCAAAGAACTCCAAGGTTGTAGCTTTCTTGAACTGTCACTTAAGCTGGGGTGAGCCTTTTGGTGAGTAGCTAACGTTGAACTACCCATGCTCCCACACCATCAATAAAGTCATCAGCTCACCATGTTAGACTTGGGTGAATCATTTCTTCCTCTGTTGTCAGTGTTCTGTCTCACAGGAAAGTCATGCAGAACTTTCTTTTCTTCTTCCACCTTAACCTCAGACTCTTTCTGTCTTTGAATGTTATGAATTACTTATTCACAGATGGCCCAGGGAGGGGAAGGCATGTTGTTGGATTCAGGCAAGGTATAAGTAAATATGCTATGAGAAGGATACGTGTCTGTCTGTCTGTGATGTAACTACATAAAAGTACCCCCCCAAATCCCTGTAACATCAGGCCTCCCTGCCCTAATGAAGGAGGACCCACATTGCCCACTCTTGACTTGATGATGTTCTGAAGGACATTCTTACTTCCCTACCGGCTTCTGAGTTACCAGGACACATGGGCACAACATGGATGAGCAAGGGCCTGGGCTTATTCATGTGAAGGACCTTGAATTCTTCATAAGCACTAGAAGTTACTGCAAAAGGAAACTAGCAGTTGGAGCATCAGCCAATTTGGGTCCCTCCCATCCCTGTGCCAATTAGGGATGCTTTTGTGAAAAGCCAGGACAGTGCTAACATCATAAATATGGGCTGAGTTCTTTAATGTGCATCCAAAACATTAGAATATGTAAAGAGATTTGCAATAATTAGGGGCAGGTTTTTGAGATTTTAGCAACCCCTTCCCCTAATGTCTGATTTATTTATTATTGAAAAATCAAAGAACACTTTGTGTCATTGCGGTATCCAAGCCAGGGCCTCTGAATTTGTAGACTTCAGAGTCTACACAAAGATCAGGGGCTTTAAAGGGACAGACATGTAATCTAGAAGCAACTCAAGTCATTCAGAACTGGGACTGAAGAGGCTGAGGCTGGGTATTGTGGGCTCAGCTTGTTTCAAAGATAAGTCACTCTAGGTGAAGGATAGAGGAAATCCCATGCTGCCTGCATAGGACCACAGTCTCCTTCAGTGCCTTTGTCCCAGAACAAGTGTTCAGAGTCTGGTGTGGGTGTTGGTGTGGAACTTCACACACTGAAGTCCCCTCCCCAAACTGTTGGCTTTCAAACGCAGGGATCTTAAAATGTAACCTTTCTTTAGATCTGTTCAGGTCAGGGGCTGTTGAGGTAGCTCGGTAAGTAGTGTTTGCCTTCTTTAAATTCCAGCACCATTTAAGAAATCCTACCTACCTTTTTTTTTCCCCAAGGAGGTAAAAACCCACATTATCTTAGAATATGCTAACAAATGCTCCATTGAAAAGCTAATTTCTTAGCTGTGTTTCTTTAATGTACGTTTTCCTTGTGTTCTAACCACCACACCTTGTAAAACCCAAACCCCCAAGTCAAATTTGTTTCTTTCCCCTTTCCCAACAAAAATACCAAGAAACAAAGAATCTCAGGGTTAGTTTCCTAGAGTCCACGACTTGGGTCAGCAAGACCTCCTGACCTCCACCAGACACCAGTTCGTAACACTGGGGCCCGGAGAGAGAAAAACCAACTTAAAAGTACAGAGAACTTTAAGCAGCACCTAAAATATAAAGTGTGCTAAAAGCTACCAACTGTGGGACATGGGGCAAGTGACCTTAATTTGACGGTAGCTTCTGGAATCAAAGATCATTTCTAGTGTTGGGGAGGTGCTGTGACCACCAGATAAGGCCAATACAGGAGAACTTAGTGTTATAAGTTAAGTGTGTTTCTGCAGTCTCTGAGTTCTTACTTCAACTAGGAAACAGGAGCAAGTTGTCAGTGAGCACCATGAGGCATGAGTGTGGGGGAAGGGCCCTTGTCTAGCTTGGAAGCTCCCCAGGGGCCAACTGCTAGGGTCCTGCCACTGCAGGGAAATGGAGCAGCCAGGAAGCAGACTGAGGTCCCTTTCCTAGTTCTGTAAAGATCAAATAGCCCACTGTGCTTGGTGTCCAAGGAAGAACAAATATAGATGCCCTCATCTTCCCCGAATCATTGATTCTGTTTGTCTTGGGAAAAATTATATGGCCGTCTTTATGGCAAACTGTAAAAAAGTATTTTTGTTCCGCATTTATCCAAGAATAACACAATCCCCCTCTAAATAGCTATTTTATTATGACCGCAATCAAAGCTGAAAACAATTTCATTTTCCTCCTTTGAGGTCTTCGGAAACAATTTTAATTTCCTAATAAAGTGAGGCAGCCCAGGGTTCATTTCTAAAAGGCAGCAGTCAGGGAGTGTGAAGCAAGAATCCAGAAATCAGAGCCGAGCCTGTGCCGGGGGCTCTCCTGCAACCTGTATTCCAGATGGCTTAGAAAGCATCCCAGAAGCCATTTTCAAGGCACTTTCTCAGAAGGTTCTGGTCACAGGAGAGGCAGAACATGCATCCAGGTCACTTGAAAGGCTCAGGAGACACAGCCTCACAGAAGCAGTCCAGAGTTTTAACAGGTAGCACTGGGCTAAGGACTTCCCAGGGGGCCATGGGCATCATAATTCCTGTCATGTGTCATGACAGCTACCAGCAATGCTCTGCCTGTGAACCCACTTGGAGAATGGCATCATTTCTGCTGCCCGATGTCTCATGTCCCTGCATGTCTTCAGATGCCAAGTCTTCCTCATTGTTCCCTTGGACTTACTTTCCTGGATTTGTCTTTCGACATCTGCCTGCTGCCACTGTTTGCTCCCATGTTACCCTGTGGTTTTCACAGTGCTGCTCCCTGCTGCCATTGAGTCCCCAGTCATTCTTCATCATCATCATCATCGCCAGTTCTACTTTGCATTTAAATCCTCTACCTAAATTGTTTAAGGCCACTCAATGACTTTGAGCATTAAAGTCTCAGATTCTTAAGACTCATCCTGTCTCTGATTACCCCATGAGCCTTCTCCCCCATCTTCTCTGTACCACTACATATACTCTGAACTGTAGCCATTCAGGTCATGTTTCTGCTTCCAGGTCCATGGAGCTGAAGTACTTCCCCCCACCCCTTGTCTGCCTAGTGAGCCCCTTCCTCTTTTGAAAGCATTACATCCTTTGAGAAGCCATCATGGACCCTCTTTCGTGTGGACCCTTCAGATGATCCTGTTTGCATTTGCTTATATAACCACGTGTCATCTCCTTGATTAGTCTCTCTGTATTTGAATTGTCTTTGTGGTTCCTTGTGACCAGTGTAGTCTTGCACATGTGAGAGTAAAGTAAACAAGGAAGAGATGGGAAAAGAAAAGACCAAGAGGAGAAAGAGAAGGGAAGGGAAAAGAAAGGAAGGGGAGGAGAAGGAGAGGAGGGAAGGGGAGGAGAGGAGGGGGGAGAGGAGGGAAAGGAAGGAGTCTCAGTCCACAAAAACATCTTTTCATGGTTACCCGAAGATCTTTCCACTTGGAGACATAAAACTTAAACTTGTATGGAATTTAGGACCTCAACAGGACAGTAAAGATGCATGTGCATGCATGCCTGAGTATGTACGTACATTCCCAAGAGCTTGCATATGTCAGCTGTGTGCTTTGGGGAGTGGTGCAGTTGATACTGACAAAAGCCCAAATGTTATTTAGAAGGCATTATCCCCTTAGAAGAGTCTTATAAAAGTGGGGCCAGATCCTTACTAACATATTTCCTAAACATTTTATGGTGAAAAATTTTAATGGCCAGAAGTTGAAAGAATTATATAGTAAACATCCATATACTCCCAAACTATAACTAACATCTCACAGTATTTGCTCTCACATATTGTATATCCACCCATTTCTCCACCAAGTATAAGTTCAACTTAGTTTCTGGTGCATTCCCGAATAACTCCCACATTTAGCTGTGCTGTTACACACTCCTTCCTTAAACAAGGCTACTGATTGATGGAAAGAATTAAGAGTTACATATGAAGTTGAGCACTGAAAGATGAAGGCAGGGCAATGGGAGATAAAAGGAACTTACCAGGCATCTCCAGACTATTACCTACTAATATATTAGATCTCCCATATCCAGAATCTGCTGTTTCAGTTACCAACCACAGTCTGAAAATATTAAGTGGAAAATTTCAGAAATAAGTCACAATTTTTAAATCATTTGCCATTCTGAATCATATGGTGACAGACACCTTCCTTCATCTTTCTGTCTTGCCCAGATCATTAATCTATTTTGTTTTCCAGTGTCCACACTACATATATTACTCTTCCATTGATCACTTAGTATCAACTCAGTTACCACAGATGACTGTTGAAGTATCACAATGCTTGTGTTCAAGTAACCCTCAGGCAGCAGCCTATTACTGTGTCAAAATGCCCAAGTCATCTCACTTCACCTGATCACATGGGTACTTGAACATGTCACACTGTTACAAGATGGGTGAGCACAGTGTAGTAGGACATTTTTGACATGGAGATACCACATTCACATGCCTTCCATTACAGCACACTGTGGCAACTGCTTGACTTTACCATTAGCTATTATTGTTAATTTCTTATTGTGCCTAATTTATAAATTAAACTTCACCACAGACATGCATGTTTTATATAGGGGTAAATATACTAAGGTTGAAAATCTCTTTTTAAAAATTTTTGAGACCTGGAGTGGTTCTGATTTTGGAGTTTTTCAGACTTGGAATATTTGCAAAGACCTTAAAATGTTGGAAACTTTGAACATCACGTCAGTACTTGAAAAAGTTTTATTATCCTCAGAGCATTCCAGAGCTGGGTTTTTCACATGAGGGATGCTAGGTTGAATATTCATGGTCCAGTAGCTGTTCCTGGGCTCAGTCATCACTGGAGGTCTTGAAAGCAGAGCATCCTTGGAGTCCACGGGCCAGCCAGCCTGGCTGAATTGATGAGCTCCGGGTTCAGTGAGAGGCCCTTTCTTAGAACGTAAGGTAAAAAGGAGAATAAGGAAGACAACACACACACATACACACACACACACACACACACACACACACACACACACACACACACACGGGGGGAGGGAAGAGAGAAGGGGACAGAGGAGAGACAGGAGAGAGGGAAAAGCGGGAGGGAGGGAGAAAGGAAATGGGGAGAGAGAATAACCCCAACTGGAGAAGCTCAGGTCTTAAATCCTGCCCTGAAGTTACTCTCAGCTCAGGCACCTGCCCTGGGACTTCAGTTTGCATCCTGCCTCCAAACAATTTGCATTCCTTACAATGTGAATTTCTAGAAAGCACAACCCTAAGGAACTTTTGAGTTCTGCACACATTTAGGCAAAGAGAAAGGGGAAGCCTTTCAGCTACCCACAAAATCAAAGTTTCTCTGGAAAAAGTGCCCAGGTTCGCTGAAACCGGAAAGGTTGTCCCAGTGAAGTCAGAAGAGAGCAGGAAGTCCACTGTCCCGGATGGAGGAGTCTGGACTCAGCCAGGCAGCAAGGGCATTGAAGCAGGGAGTAACGAATGGATTTCAGCCTTGTCAGTCCACGGCCTTCACGCATTTCCGATTATGGGGTCTCGGTGCCCGACCTTGCACTATGACCATGGTAAATGCGGTTAGAGTCACCCGTATCACAGCAGCCTGTATTTCTACTGGGTTACCTAAGGACAGGAACATAAAACTTGCTCAGATAAGGGTCGCATGCATCCCAGCAATCTCGCCCCTTATCCCTGCGCTCATTTGCATGCGCGCCTCCTCGGATTGCATCAGTTAGCAGAGGCTTTTATAGGTGTGCATTGTGCTGTCAGCTTGCTTTACAGCGCAGTTAGTCCATAGACACTTACAATGAATGAGCTTCTCGCCAGTGCTCACAAACACATTAACAGTGAGCAGGTAGCAAATTATCCACGGCTTCCCATAATCTACACTTATGTAAATACCAGGTTCTTAGTAGGCTGGGATTGTTTAAAAGTCCCTCATCATTTGTCAGGTGGTATGTCAGCTTAATGGGTCTCTGGGCTCATTTGTGGGCCACCATACCCCACTATCATTGTATGCATTGTCTGGCTGCTCAGTGTGCCTCCAGAAACCAACTGTGTCTGAACGTGAGCCAAACTTAAAGCCTGAGTGTTTGAACTCCAATTTCTTGGAGGTTTTGCTAAGGAATTCACATCCACAAGAAAGATGCAGATGCAGGCAACGATGAAGAAAGCAAGTCTGGATGGAATCTGAGTATCTCTTTACTAGCTGTGTGGCATATGGCCTCAGTTTCCTCAAATACAAATGGGAATAGCTGTAGCTCAGACGTAAGTATGAAATGAAGTAAAGAGCATTGGACGACAGCAAACTTAGCCAGCACTCAGGTGGTATAAATGGTGCAGCCCCACCCCCATAAGGCCCAGCTCTTGTTGAAGTAACTCCATCTGCTAGCTAAGCCCAGAGGCTCAAAGGTACAGCTAGCCAGTGATGGCTACTTCCCAGTCTGTGTTCTTCTCAAAGAGCTACTGTGCCACAGTGCTGGTTGGGAGGAACCAGAGAAAGACGAGTTAGTGCTCTGAGAGTGGGGAATCTAGAGAGATAAGTTTACCAGGCACCTTAGCTTTCAGAAACACCAGTGTGTGAGGGAGACAAGACCACTGGACTGTATGGTGCACAGTGCCACCGGAGTAATCACACCACCAGCTGTCCTTGCTACATAACAGTAAGTTACCTGTAACACGAATTCTAAACGGTCTTTTAATAAAAAACCCCAGTGCCAGACATTGAGGTAAATGCTGAAAGATCAGAGAGACAAAGGAACAAGCCACTTCTTACCTCTAGGACTCCTCAGCCTGAAAAGCCTCCGCCCATAGTATATCCTCTAGCTGAATGAGCTTCCTCAGCTAAAAAGCCTTTAGTTCCTGTCTCTTGGCTCCTTATATACCTTTCTCTGCCCAGCCATTAAAGGTGTGTGTGTTTCCCAAGTATTGGCATTAAAGGTGTGCACCACCACTCTCAAGCTCTAATCCCAATACTGAATGCAAAGTGTGTCCATGAAGGAGGTATTAGAACCCATTTTACAGACAGAGATACTGAGGTTGAGATAAATAAGTGGGGGAACCTCCCGATCACATCTTCTGTGTTGGATGCTACTGTAAGATAAGCTAAGGACTGTAGAACAGACCACAGAATAATAGACTGTGTGCAAAGGCATTAAAAACTTGCATGGGGTTGATAAAATACAGACACAGAGGAGGGGCCCCTTAGGGAGAAGTGGTACCAGAAATGGATCAAAGGGGAGTTCACAGAGGCAGAAAGTACCAGAACAGAAGGGAAGTAAACGTGACACAATGTGAAAACCTGATAAAGCTTGTGGTGGGAATGGAGGCGTTCATTATAGTGTTTGCAACACATTTCAGAATGTGCTGGAAATATGCATAATAAAAATTAAATTAAACAGATGAATTACACAAAGGCCTCAGAGATCAGTTGCAGCTTTGATCATCAACATTAATTCTCTTCAGGAAATGTCCATGGGTGAATCTCTGCCTGCTGCAGCCACAAGCATGCCTCATGAGGACATGTCTTGAATGGGTCTTTGAAGCTGGCTGATACAGTCCCAGCTAGACAACAGGAAGTTTACAGTTCAGAAAAATGTTGTGCTCCAGCTGTGGTAACCAGGAGCCCAGGAGCCGTGCTGGGTAGGGCCCAGTGTACTTCAGGAGACAGAGAACCAAATGCTTTCAGCTGGGAAGAGTCTTAGTATCTGGAGTTATACAAGCCTAGAGGGTGACCTCGAGAAGGACATGCTTTTAAGAGATGAGAAGACAGACATGGAGTGCTTCCCGTTCTTAGAAATCCATAAAGTTCTCTAAATAGTCATCCCATCAACTCCTTACAATAACAGATAGGTAGCTATAATTACACCCATTTTACAGATGAAGCTGACTATGATTCAAACTGATAAAATGATCTGCACAAGATATGCAACAGGAAGCTGAAGCACTAGAATCTATTGTGACTTTAATACAGCTGCTTTTATTCCAACTATGGGTTCCTCTGGGAGTTCCTTTCTTCCCAAGACAGTCTCTTCCTCTGTACCTGTGCAAGGCAGCAAGAGTGAGTTCTGCTACCTGGAAGACTGAGGAAGACAGAGGCAAGAGCTGGCACGGTCAGTGAAGTGTTTGCCATGCAAGCATGAGGATCTGAGGTTGAGCAGTCCCTAGAACTCACCTATAAAACACAGGCATGCTTGTGTGCTTTTCATAGCTGAGCTGGGGGCAGGGCGGAGCAGAGACCGCCAGGTCACTGGAGATTACTGGATAGCCAGTGTAGTTGATGCAGTGAGTTCCAGGCCAGTGAGAAACTGTCTCAAAGAACAAGGTGGGTAGTGTCCTGATTAATGACACCTGCAGTTGCCCTCTGGCTTACACACACACACACACACACACACACACACACACACACACACACTTAAGGAAAAAGAAGGAAGTAGGCGGTAAAAGAGAAGTCTAAACCAGAGAGATCAAGAAGGCAGCATGCTGGGTGGTTGCATGGTTTTGAGTATTTCTTGCCATACAGAATGGCAATAGGCACAGAATTCTCCAGAGATGACAGGTGAGATTGAGAATCAACCACACTAGAGCACCGTCTATGGACCGCAATTACTTCTTGTTTTCCAGAACAATGGATGCCCTAGAAGAAAACAGAGTCTATCTGAAGGAGAGAAGGAAGGGGGTGGAACTAAGGCCAGCCCCAGGGAGAGCAACCACCAAAATTTCAGGCAATTGACATCCACAGCACTAAGCATGCCTGGTCGGTCAGAGGGTGCCATTGCCACCCCATGCTTCAGACAAGTTATAGAAAGGCCCCCAGTCCCAGTTCTTGCATGAATAGCAGACTTTTTCATAGAAAGACTCTGTTTAGTTCATCTCTTCCTCAGAAGGAATTTCTCAGTGAGAGAAACACACACACACACACACACACACACACACACACACACACACACACACACAAGACCAATGGTGTGGTAGACACTTAAGCATGTAAATTCACTCCAAAGAAAGAGTTAAAGTGCTTTCTAATATAAATTGGTTTTCGGTATTTCAGTGCCAATATAATTAGGTTGTAACAAGCAAAGCCCTGTAACATAACACAGCGAAAATTTAAAAATTGGATTCTGCCTGGCAAACAACCAAGTCCCCGCGTGTGCGCAAACCTGACATTAATAAGCTACAAGAGATTACATGATTTAGAAAAGAAGCACGTGGTGTTACCAAATCAAATAATAGATCTCTAGGCTATAATTAGGAGAATTGGGACTCAACAATGAAGTCATAATACTGTAATTTAGCTGTGAGTAACAGAGCCACAAAGTCACATTAGGAGGTGGGATAGTGTCGCAGTGGCATGTAGCTCCCAGCGGGGCCACTGTTCCAACACGCCACACACAGCCACTTGTTGCTACCAGGAAGCCACATCATGGATCCTGGCCCTTGGCAGCTTCATGGGACCCTAACAGTGCTTTAGAAACACCACCTTCAGGTGGAACTCCCCAGGGAGAGCTTAGAGGGGGAAGAGCTCCTGCCAGGGTGATGTGGGGCAAATTGGTCCCTCAGTGTGTGTTGAGGTCTAACAAAGGACACATTATAAACATAGAAACACAAGCAAAGCAAAACAAACACCATGGAAAATAAAAAGAGAGAGTGAGAGAGTCCACCAGTACCATTTATAGTCCCCAGGCTGCTGGGGATTGTCAGGTTGGGTGAGTACATTTTTCCTTTGAAATCATTTCTACTTAGACCAGACAGGGCTATACTCAGCCACCTCCTGGCAGAGTAACACAATCCTCACTCATAGGTCATAAAACCATATAATTTCATGTTGAAAAGAAATCCTAGCAGGCCTTCTTAATCTAGGGACCCCCCAAGGGGTCTGTGGATAGAACTGAATTTCAATATAATTGGCTTGCTTTGTAATCCAATGTATTTTATGCATTTCAAAATGTGATCCTGAGAGGGGGTCTGTGGTAGACGCTGTAAGTGCCTCTCCACACATCCCTGCAACTTTCTCATAGGCCCAGCTGGCTTCCAAAGCCAGTCTCTGAGAATGCTCCCCATGAATGGCTATGCAAAGCAGCACCATCTAGACACCCACAGGACAGGTACAAGAGCCAGAGTCTGAACACCATGAAACCCCCCAGCTCCTTATGTGCTGTGGGATAATTCAGAGAAGTAGCCTTGCATCTTGGCCCAGCATCCCTGTAGGATAAAGCTCCAATTTTCCACTTTATTGCCTTCCCACATCTCCATGGATATTTTCTGCTCCTCCCAAATAAGTGACTTGTGCTTAGGGTCTGCTTCTGGGAAAATCCAAACAAAGACAGGGTCATACATCAATCAACTGCTAGGGGGACTTGTAGCAGTCAGAAAGGTTGGGAGGCCTCCTGTGAGGTCTCTTCCCTCCAATTACCATTTCACAGACGAAGAACCCGCAGTGCAGAGCTAAGCACCTTCCAGGGGTGAGTTGAGAATCATGGCATCTGCTCACTGCCTTTTCGCTCCTGTTGCTTTCACGATCATATCTTGCTTACGTTTTTTGTTTCACCAGTTCTGCTCTTTCAACCTGGCTTCTTGTTCTTGTCCAAATTCTGTCTACTGATAGCTGTGGGAAAGCAGTCCCCCGCCCCCATCCACATACACACATTCCCACCTTGGATGCATTTGGCAAGGACTTTGTCCTGCTTGGCCTACTTCTGCAGCCACTCCCAAGCCTAAACCCCAACAAAGTATGGGCAAGGCATCTCTCTTACCACATCTAACATAAGTGTCAGTCACTAGTGGGCTGGAGGACACCAGATCGCTGTCTCCATCCATCACAGGGTTCCAGAAGAACAGCTAAGAGGTAGAATATCACACTCCTATTGGTCCTACTTTGCTTTCCATCGATGCAATAAACATTGACCAAAAGCAAGTGGAGGAGGAAAGGGTTTATTTGGCTTACAAGTTACAACCTATCATTAAAGAAAGCCAAGGCAGGAACCTGAAAGCAGGAATTGAAGCAGAGACCATGGAGGAAGGATGCTTACTGGCTTTTACTCCCATATTCACATTCAGTGGCTTTTCTTATACTCTCCAGGCCCACCTGCCTTGAGATGGCACCACCCACAGTGGACTGGGCTCTGCCATATCAATCAACAGTCAACTATACAGCCCTACAGATATGCCAATCAGATGGAGGCAATCCCTCAGTTAAGGTCCTGTCTTCCCAGGTGACTCTAGGTTTGTGTCAAGTTGACAGCTGAAGCTATGACAGTTTCACTCATATTCATGTGATTGGCTTCTGAAGGACACTACTCCAGTCATGATGTAACAATACTACGATGTAATGAAAGGAGGTTGCAAGTAAAACAGACAGAAGGCAAATGAAGACACACTGTGCTAGGGGTACTATAATATATAAATAACACAGGGCCTTATCATCACAACATCGATGGTGGCAAAGCCACCCACATTCGTTATTCCATTCACTTACCACCAGCAACTCTGGACATAGACATTGGTACTTTGAGATAAGAAAACTTTCCAAGAGCTTTTCTTTTAGTTTTGTTTCAACTGCTGTGATAAAACACGACTAAAAGCAATTTGAGAAGGGAAAGGTTTATTTCAGCTTACAGCTCTCAGGTCATACTCCATCACTGAGTGGAGTCAGCAGAAACTCAAGGCAGGAGCCTGGAGACAGAAACTGAAGCAAAGGCTGTGGAGGAAATTGCCTACTGGCTTGCTCTTCATGGCTTGCTCAGCCTGCTTTATTATACACCCCAAGACTACCTGCCCAGGAGTGGCATCACCCACAACGGGCTGGCCCTCCTACATCAAACATTAATCAAGAAAATACACTACAGACTTATTCCCAGGCCAGTCTGGTAGGGGCATTTTCTCAATTGAGGTTTCTTCTGCTTAAATGACTGTCTTGTGTCAAGTTGACATGAAATTAACACAGCTTGTGTTTTACCATTCACTCCTCAAGCCTACAAGTTACTTCCTTTTTCTTACTCTTCCAGACTATAAAAAAGTCTCCTTTCCCCTCTTCCCTCCAAGATGGAGAGTGAATATTGGCTTGCCGTGGGGACAGAAATCCAGTTCATATCTTTTGCTTTCCTATAAATGACTTCTAAGATCTTGTGATGATTGTCTCCAGTTAATCAATACAAATCACCAAGCTTTATATATTCTGACACAGAAAACATTGCAAAAATTCTTTTTCTTCTTTCTTTCTTTCTTTCTTTCTTTCTTTCTTTCTTTCTTTCTTTCTTTCTTTCTTTCTTTCTTTTTCTGGAGCTGAGGACCGAACCCAGGGCCTTGTGCTTGCTAGGCAAGCACTCTACCATTGAGCTAAATCCCCAACCCCTGCAAAAATTCTTTCAAGTCCTATAGGTAGAATGTCTCCAGACAATGGACTTCCTGGATTCCACAAAATTACTTCTAAGACAGTTGGGATTTCTATCCAGTGTGCAATGGTTGGGAAGGGAAGGGGGAGGGGAGGGGAGGGGAGAGGAGAGGAGAGAAGAGAAGAGGAGAAGAGAGGAGAGGAGAGGAGAGGAGAGGAGAGGAGAGGAGAGGAGAGGAGAGGAGAGGAGAGGGGAGGGGAGGGGAGGGGAGGGGAGGGGAGGAGAGGAGAGGGGAGGGGAGGGGAGGGGAGGGGAGGGAAGGATGGGGCAAGGGGAGGGAAGGGAAGGAGAGGAGAGGAGAGGAAAGGAAAGGAAAGACAGGACAGGAAAGGGAAGAAAAGGGAAGGAAAGGAAGGCAGCCATGAAATGGCAGGTCATCGTGGGCTCTGAAGCCAATTCCTCCCACACAACAGCCTTGCCCTCTTAGTCTGCCCTGCAGCACCTCAAATAATGGAGAAAACGAAGAGCTCTGATGATGTGCTTTCCTCCTACAACTTTCACCGGGTCACTGTAAGACAGGGTTAAGATCTAGGGTCTAGAAACTATATTGTAAATCCAACCAACTCCACTTTCAAATAACACCTCATGGCAGCCCCCTTAGCTGTGGTTTTGATTTCTGGGCTTTTAGTTACTCTTAGTCAACCAGAACCCAAAAATCACCACATCATATTTGTACCCTGAATCACCATGTCGTACATTTATATGTTGACAGGACCAGATATCATACTGACACACATGTTGTTTACTACAACATCTTCCTACAGTGCTCAACTTCATAATTCATTATTGTCAATTTCTTATTGTGCATAATTAATATATTAAATGTTATTATAGATGTTTATATAGGGAAGAACACAGGGTATATAGAATTGGGTGTTGGCCGAGGTGCCATGCAGTGACTACAGGTCTTAGAAGGAGCGTCCTGAGGCAGACAGGCCTGCTGTACCAGTCCGCGTACCTACAGGGAGATGCCGCACAGCAAAGTCAGCCTGGTTCTTCCCTTCCCTTAGCTCACGATGTAATCATTTCACTTCCCCCTTTGCCACACACACAGTGCACTGTGGCTGTGCCCGGAGCTACTGACCGGAGGGAGGACACACCAGAGACTTCCCTTCTGCTTATTCCGTTGGTCACACCCGTCCTTTCTCTATGTAGCCCCAATTTCTGCTTTGCCTAATTTTCCTATCATTTCTTGTGAGGGAGGTAGATGGTTGATGAATTCTCTGCGTTTCTGTTTGTCAGACAATGTCTTTGCTTTTTCTTTCATGTGGAAGAACAATTAAACAGGATAGAGAATTCTAGATTGATGTTTGTTCCGTTAGTACTTTACATCCTTAACTCCACTCTCTTCTTATTCACATGTTTTCTGAAGAGGAATCGTCTAGGACTCTGACCTTGTTCCTCTTCAGGGCAGCCTCTCTGGTACCCCACCTTGCCTTCTTTCAAGACTCTCTCACCATTTTAGTTTCATTTCCCTTGACTGTTGCACTTAAGGAAAGGGCTTTGGTATGTACTTACATGATCTGTGCCTTGGTGTCTGTCATTCATTCTGGAAAATTCTTAAAATATTTTTTAGATTCCATTCTCTTTTCTTCTGTTTTCCAATCACACATGTGTGTTACCATCTGAATTTTCTCAGTCTTTGGATAGGGTCTGTTTGTCCTCACCTCCATTTTTCTCTTTGCATTTCATTTTCCAGGGAGCCTCCTATTCTACTCACGAGTTACTGATTAGTTCCTTGCCTGAGTCCAGTCAGCTGAAAGCTCATCCAAGGTTTGTCTTCACTTCTGCCCCAATGTTTCTGATTTCTAGCATTTCCTTTTGATTCTTAGAATCTGCATCAACCTAGATACATGATGCACCCTTTCTTGCACATTGTCTACTTTCTGCATTAGGATCTTAAAAAAACATTTTATTTTAAGTTATGTGTGTGAATATGTGTATGTATTTGTGTTGGTATGTACACATTTGAGTGCAGGTACCCTCCAAGTCCAGAAGAGGGTGTCAAAGGCACTTGGAGCCGAAATGAGATAGTTGTGTGATAACCTAGGTGGGTGCTGAGAACCAAACAGGAATCCTTTGCAAAAGCATTGGCACATCTACTGAGCCATCTCTCCGGCTCCTACATTAAAGACCTTAGCATGTTCGTTGTGGCTATGTTAAATGCTACATCTGGTAATGACAGCATCTGTGCAGTATCTGAGGCTGGTTCTCATGCTTCCCACTGTCTTGACTTTAGCATGCCTGGTAATATGTTATTTGTTGAAAGACAGACATGCTGTGCTGAGTTGAGGAACAGGGGACTTTAATGTGATGATTTGCAGTGATCTGGCTTGGATTTGGGCTATGTTAATATTAGCTGCAGCTGGGGGTGCAAGAGGCTCTGAATTCTTCTAGTGACCTTGGTTTTGTCTCCACTGTTGTCTTTGGGCTTCACTGAGTAGTCTTCAAGGAGTCTGTGATTTACCATCCATCTAATTAGCTACGATACACTGTTCCTATCCGGGATTCCTACTGGTATGGTGGTAAGGTTTGCAAGAATAGGGTATTCTTTAATTTCAATAAAACTCCATCTCTTACTAGGCCTAGGACATCCACCATCAGTGTGACTAAATTGTTCTACACTGCTTCTCCCCTCGGTGAGACAGGAAGGCTAGAGGGGCTTGTGGTAGGAAGAATGTCCTTCCCTCTGGCAAGGCAAGGTCTAGGGAAGTCTTTCCAAACCTCTTCTTCTCACACAGTGCCTCTCTGTCATAGAGAGTCCTCTGGATGTTTCATAATGATTATTCCTCTTCTGCATCAGAGTCATCCATAGATTTTTCTTGGTTCTTGCTGATAGCAGGTATGGGGGTCCTAGAGGTAACCCATGAGAGCAGGAGATTCCTGTGACCGCAGCCAACTAGGCCACACAGCCTCAAACAAGTCATGGGACCACCCTTGCACTGTCCCCGCCAGTCTGGGCCAGCAGCTTGTGATGCGCTGAGCAGATCTCAGCTGTGGCTCTCCGGCCTACCTGTCTCTCTGAGTTTGCACCTGTGCTTCTCTGACAGGCCAAGGGAAGTCACTTGCCAGTCACGGGCCAGTGAGTCACTCCGCTTTCAGTTGCGGAAGAACAGAAATGCACGCGGATGACTTTGGAGTAGAAAGTTTAGACAAAGAAGGAAAAGTCTATTGTTCTGTATGTGAGATCTTTCTTGTAGCCAAAGGCAGGAAGCAAACCCTGAAGCAACACTTTAGATTCTCCTGTCACACCAAATTACAGATTGAGCTATGAGTATTAAACATGTCCAGTGATAGCCACCAGGAAGCAAAGAGCATCCAAATATCGGAAGTGTGTGTTTGTGTGTATGTATGTACATGTATATGTGGATGCATAGGTGTGTGCACACATGTGTAGATCAGAGGACAGCCTTTGGTGTTGTTTCCTCAGACACAGTCCAGCTGCTTTTGAGACAGGGACTCTCTCTGACCTGTAACTAACAAGTAGTCTAGACTAGCTGGCCAGTGAGCGCCAAGGATCGGCCTGTATCCATCTCTCCATCACTGGGGTTATAAACTTGCACCACCATGCCTGGTCTTGTATGCAATGGTACCAGAGATTGGACTCAAGTAAGGAAAGAACTTTACTGAACCACTTCTCTAGCCCAATTTACTTAGATAAGATACATCTTCTCTGTGGCCATTTGACACACTTTGACCAACTTGTCTATATCAGAAGTAGAAGCACTCAAGAAAACTGGCCTGCTCACTCACCACTGTGTCCTGATCATTGAGGTATAGTCTACCATATAGAAGGTGTGTGACCAACACTCATTGGATGAATATTTTTATAAATCTTTGTCAGTTGAGACACATAGGTGAACCTCAAAATATTGTTACATAAATTAATATCTACTACTAAAGACATTTTGTATGTTGCCTTATCTAGATACGTAAAGTCAGTAAGGTTGACAATCACTAAGCTAAAAATCTGAAACCCAAAGTGTTACAACATAACTCTCCTTGGCACATTTTACAGTTGGGATATTCAGACGAGGAGTACTCAGCAGGAAATATCCATACACATGTTCAAGCATTTCAGAAAAGGGATACTAGGCCCAAATTGTTACCCACTGTTTTCAAATGAGGCAGTTGAGGCACAAAGAGCCTATGCGGCACACTCAAGGTCACAAAGCCCTTAAGAGTCAAAGCCAAGATTTCGAATAAGGCCTTGGCGTTCTACCACAGCGCCTTCTCCCCTCAGCTTCTCCTGTGTGGCCTCAGCTCACCGCCTCTGTCCCCTCCTCCCTTCACACCAGATGAGCCACAGACGGCTAAGTAGGCAGCGAACACTTCGCAAGATGTTTTCATCGATTTTGCCAACACTCAGCTGCTTTATCGGCTCTGATGAAACATTTGTGACAACCACAGCAATTGCAACGATCATTTCCATGCTGAAAACATTTGCCTACAAAGCAGACATTTTTTTTCTCTTTAAAGTAAACACTGGGGCTGCCTATGCTCCCTCTGAATCCTCGAAGGCAAAATCCCCCAAGCGAGTTGGCAGCAGGAGACAGGACATAGGCCCTCCACTCCAGGGAAACTTGTCTAACATCTCCAGACTTATCTTGAGGTATCTCCGCTCCCACCTCCATCCCTCAGCCTGACATAGGCACTGACTGTGCACGTGCTTGTATCTGCTCTGTGTCTTGACTGCATCATGAAGGGAGTGGGTGGTATTCTCCTGATCTTCAGCCCAGGGCTCTGTACCTCTGCTTCATTAATGAACTAACAGTACAAAGAAGAATATCTTGAACCCCACTTCAGCTGGACTGTTTCCAGAGGAAAAATTAGACAAGGTAACACAGTGGGATGGAACTGTGTCTCCGTAAGCCCCATTTCAAAGGGTGCCAATGGGCAGCATTGGTTTCATTGTCAAACAGGTTAAAGTTGAATGTAATGTGAAAGGTTGTTGGTGGGCCTTCTTGGAGCCCTGGGCATGCCAGCTTGCAGGTTAAATCATGAAAAAGGTCATACAGTGTCCAGGAAATGCAGTGGAGCCTACATCAGTTCTTGCCTGGCTCTTCTGGGTCCAAGTGTACCACAAAACAACCTTGCAGAAATGCTATCTACACAGCCAAGGGTAGAACCTCCAAACATTATAATGTTTGCATACACACCAAGGGACAGTCCACAAAGATCAGTAGTGGCCTTCACTAGGCTAGATGACTGAAGCCTTCCAGAGAATAGAGAGACTCTCTAGGTTATGTGGCATCTTGGTTGGATCAGCCTGTCAGACCCAGGGAAGATCTGGCTGTAGGGCCATACTAGATCTTCTCAGAAACCTAACTCAGCCTCACCAGCCTTACAAATGTTCATGGCATCTTGTCACCTGGGTCAGAAGTTCTAACAAGGATAGCCAGTCCTGATAGTGCATATGATGTTATTATCTGCAAACATGCTGGACCACATTTATAGCTATCATCAAATGCATGCAGTCTATGCTCTGATAGTTGGACATATGTGGTAGAACCACAGAGGCTTAGCAGTGGGTGCATGTAGGAGCCCTAGCGATCCCCTGAGTTGCCTAGATGAAGGCCACAATCTGAAAGCCGTGCACAACATGCCTTTCATCAAAGATTTGGGGATCTAAAAGTCTCATCCTGTCTTTGTAGGACCTAACCAAAAGCCAGCTACAACCCATGCCAGCCAGCGGGCAGGTCAGAGAGCCCCACCCAAGCCAGCCAGCCTCTCCCCCGTGTCTCATCTGTACAGCGACTCATGAACTTTGTCAGTTCCCCTAACTGACTGTGACTGCTTCGTTTTCAAAATATCAGTTGGCCTGTTCGAGTAATTTTATACTTAAATTATTTAAATGCAATCTATCTATTGAAGCAATTTCCCCTGCACTGGAGAAGTGTTTTCTTTTTTAGGAACTGAAGCATGATAAATAAATGAATAAAGACTTGGAGCTGTGTGTCTCTCCTGAAGAAGTGCTTCAGCGGCGACTCCCTCCTGCCAGAGATCTTGGAACTCGTAATATTCCCTGTGGCTCTGCGGCTCAGCATTAAAAATAACCAAAGACCCGAGTCACAGTTATTTTTTTCCTTCCTAGACACGAAGCACATTTTATGCCACAATGACTGGGACATCACGGGGACAGTGCAGAGCTTGCTAATGTTCTCCGCTGCCTCTCTCCCCAGGCCTGCAAGCAGTTAGAATGGCTTAGCGATGATCACAAACGCTGTCCCATTTGGAAAGCTCTTCTTTAAGACAGCACGGATTAAAATTCATGAAAGGCGGCTTGCTTGCATAAATAAATTAAAAGATGCAAAACTAAAGTTTAAACACCCATACACAACTAGCATTTTGCAAACACCATATGCACCACAGTTCTCAATTCGGGGCTGTCATGCAAGGAGGAAGCAAAGAGGCCTCATTGGGGTTGAAAGCGTAAAATCGGGAGCACCAAGAGCACCTTTGGCACAGAAGCGGCTCTGCAGCAAAGTGTGAACTAATTGATTTGAACCTTGTCTAAGTGGGTATGGATTTTAGAGGCACATGCCGATGTCTGGAGCATCCTGTAGACTCTGAGAGGGAAAAGCACACCATGCTGGGTTAAATGCTGAGTTCTTGACTGCCTTTGCTAAATCATGGCCGGTGACTGACACCCCGGTTTTGTCATTTGTGAGATAATCAAAGGATGGCTGAAGAGATAGTTCAGGCAGTTCAATGTTTACCTTGCAAGCACGAGGGCACACATTTGCTCTCTAGAAACTGCATAAAGCTAAGTGTGGTAGTGTGCACTGTCATCTCAGTGATGAGATGTGTAGATCCCCAGGGCTTGCTGGCTGCTCAGCCTAGCCTGCTTGGTGAGCTCTGGGTCAGTGGATGACATTCAAAGAATGACAGCTGAGGTTTCCCTCTAGCCTACACACACACACACACACAAACACACACATACTCACTCACACATGGGCACCTACACATGATACACACATGAACACACACACTCACAGGTATGCACCTACCTACACAGGTGTATGCATAGATACATGCATGAACATACACACATGCATGCATGCATGCATACACACACTCACACATGTGCACCTACACAGGTGTATACACAGATATGCACATGAACACACACACACACACACACACACACACACACACACACCAAGGGAAAGTGAAACTGTGACTTGAGACTGTCCTGTAGAAAGGAAGGACTCTACGGCTCCCACATCAGCTGGTTTAGAGTAGACGCTCCCTCCTATCTATCTCTATCTTCTTAATATTTGCTGTGCTTTTACCCTGTGGTCACATCATGGAAAGAGAGTGAGTTCTGAGGTCAAAAACCTCAGAGTTGAGAGTTTTACATCTGCTGCCTACTGGCTGTGTGGCCTCAAAGAGTTTCAGTTTCTCTTTTTGTCAGCGTGGGATGCAACACCTGTGAAGTATCTGGTCTTTGCAATACTATGAGTTAAGCATGGCCCCAAGCTCATCACCATTTCAATAGAAGTAAGCTGATGCTGAGAGATGGGACCCAAAGTCACCTGCAATGGTCTGAGGAACTCAAGCCCTGCAACTCAATGGCATGTGTATTTTTGGTCTTTTTCTGTAGTTCTTTACCGTCTTTCTCACCGTACAGATGACCACCACCTACCAGGTTAACATCTGGCCCAGTTCTATGTAGCCATGGATGTTTTGGTATATGGCCTACTTTGGTGAGATGAATGATTCATCTTGAAGTTTAAAAGCTTTGCCACCCACTTCTGACTCTTCAGTGCAGCTGGCATCAACACAATGGTGTTCATTCCATGCTAAGAAACAAGTGTGCTTTCTGATAAGGCTTTTCAAGGAGCCCAAGCTGCTGGCCTCAGATGGGGAGGGTGATGAGCTGGAAACTGGAAAACCTTTGCACAGGAGTACTGAGTTCTTGGGAAACAGCCTACAAGCATAAACTACCAGTTGTTCTAGCGTGGGATCCCAGGAGCATTCATCTAGCATTCTCAGACTGGCACTGTCAGGAACACAGACCTCAGGCCCAGATCCAAGGGAGCAGACTCTTGTATCTGTCAATGTTCTTGATGTCCAGCAAGAAAAACAAATTAGAATCAATGGAAAGGAATTTAAATGTGAGCCAACTTTTTGCAAATATCAGGGGAAATATCCTTCCAAGGTAGGATGGTGGCCTGAATTCCTCCTTTCCCAAACACCTAGAAATGCCAGAAAGAAATGACCAGCAAGGCTGGGGCGATGGCGTAGTTGGTAAAGTGCTTGTCTCACATGCATCATGACCTGCATTTGATCCCCAGAATCCATGACAAAAGCTTGGCATGGTGGCACATCCTTGTCATCCCAGAGATGGCAAGAGGGCCAAAGCAGACAGACGCTCCCTAGTTAACCAGTTTAGCCTACTTGGCAAAGTTTCAGGGCAATTAGAGTCCCTGTGTCAAGCAGGAAGCAGAACATGCTTCAGTGGAGGAGATAAAGCAAACACTACCCATGCACTGACCTGGGAACTGCTCTGAAAAACGGGTGGGAGGTGGAAAAGCAAGAGAATTCCAGCATTATTGACCTAAAAGCTTGAAGTTTTATGCTGACATCATAAAAAAAAGATGAAACCTGCACAATTTGATGCTTGAACAAAGGCCCTCACAGAAACCCAGGCTCCTCAAGGAAGAAAGAACAGACTTAACAGTCCCTTCATGCACAGCCTGCATACGGGATACTCATCTGTCTCAAAAGGGCTCTAGGGCGAAAAATAAGACCTTATCCAAGAATATGCACTTGTAAAGTCATATGTTTCATGGGTCTGGATTTCAAATTTATTTTGCATTGTTTGAAAGAATACCTTGCAATGAAACTACGGAATTGCAAAAACCCAGAAACAGTAAGAGAAGAAAATGGATTAATGGACTGTCAGAATGATTCTCAAAAGAAACCAGAGAAAACAGAACTTAGAGGAATAATATTGTCAAAGAACTAAAGAAAACAGTTGTCCACCTTGATTTCTAGACACAAATAAACGCCATTCTTTAATCATAAGATTAATGACAAGGACATTTCTGGACACACAAAGACTAAGAGAAATGGTGCTGATGGACCCCCAGTTTTCAAAATTACCAAACATGCTGTTTCATGACAATGATTACTGGGGTGAGAAGGAAGAAATAAGCTCTCAGAGTCTAAGCACAGAGGAAATGAAAGAAACGTAGCATTTAGTAGAGAGATAAAATTCCCCTAAGGACTGAGGAAAACCATGGGAACTTTGGTTAAAACTACAGGGCTCAGTACATTATTAATTACACTGTTATGCCTCTGAAATCTCACTCAATGACAGTGGTAAATTTTAAAAGCTACACCATAGGAAAAAGCAAATAAATAAAAAAACAAAGGCATGAGAGAGGAAAACAGTAAGAAATAAAACTCTTTTGAACTTGGGATGTTAAATAAATGTGCTGAGTGTAGATCCACCTTCCAGCATGGAGGGGACTGAGTTCAAGACCAACCTAAGTTACATAGTATGAGTTTCATGTCAGCTTGAGGTACATCATGAGATGAGAAAAAACAAATAAATACCCAATGGTAAAAACTGAGAAAGCAGAGTCCTAAGCCAGCAATGGGAAAAGTCAAGAGTCAAACCAGTTTAAGTCATTGAATTTTCCAGAGGCTCAAAACTGTATAGCAGTAAGACCTTGTGGGAACTGGCATGAAGATTGGGGCTAGAACCCCGTGAATTGGGTTTAAAGTCTGCATGGTAACCAATTGGATCCCACTCTGCTGCCCACACCCAGGATCCTGCAGCCATTCACCATCAAAGGCCCAGTCTCGAGAATAGCAACCTCTGCATCACTGGGGACTCCTCAGCCCAGCAAGCCATTGTCACTGGATGCTGCCTCCAGCTGAGAGGCTGGACCTAGCACCCTGTAATGCACAGCCTCTCCAGGTGAAGTTAGAGAAGTGCTGCTCTAAAGCAAGGGGGCTTCAAGGAGCAGGATGCTGAGCACAGCTGACAGAGATTCCGGTTCTAGGGGGTGCTGGTTGACCCATCTTACTGACTGAGCTTTGGTGACCATCTCATAACACATCTAAAATCTCTGTTCAGCTTGGAAGTCTAAAATATGGTCAAATAGCCATAAGCTGTAAGTTACTCCTGTCTTCTGAGAAAGCACCTGAAAACCGCATCTTGTTAATGGCATAAAATTGAGAACCACCGAGGAAAAGGAGGGCAAGCTCTGAAGACATTGCCTGATATATTCTTTCCCTTTTAATGGTCTTCTTAAAAAACACGAGTGTAGTAAAATTTGGAAGTGGAATGTTACAAGAGTAGACTGTGGAAATCTAAACCATTCCATCAAAATAGGAAAACAAAGCAGAGACCTTTAAATTAGAAAAACTTCCATAAAATACAGAGGAAAATGTAGGTAAAATATAAAATAAGTTAAATATAAGTTTTGGGAGCTAGTCGTCAAATAATAGAATTTCTAAAGAATTTGAGGAAATGAAACATACATGTATGTGCACATATACATATATGTATGTATATATATACATTTGTATATATACACATGCATGTATATATTTATATGTGTATATGTACATATGTGTATGCACATATAGTCACAAATTTATGTGTATATACATATAACATATACATATGACATTCACACATGTATTATAATAGAAATAGCCAGGACTGAAGAGCATAAGTTCATAAGACAAGATAAAAAAAACATTCATCAAGACGTGAAATTTTCCAAAGTCCTTTTTAAAGACCACACAGCAAGGTTCATTTCTGTGAAATTTCCAAATGCTCAAGACCTAGAAGCCAGATATGGTAGTACATGGTTTTAGGAGACAGAAGGCAAACGTTGAAGAATCCAGTAGCATTAAAAGTATCTGGCCCAAGCTGGGCAGTGACGCACACTTTTAATGCCAGCACTTGGGAGGCAGAGCCAAGCGGATCTCAGTGAGTTCAAGGCAAGAGGGCCAAAGCAGACAGACGCTCCCTAGTTAACCAGTTTAGCCTACAGACTGAGAGGGAAACAGAGGTAAGGAGAGGATCCAGGGGCTGGGGAGATGGCTCAGGCAGTAAGTATCCACCTCACAACTGTGAGGACCTCAGTTCAGATCTCCAGAACCCACATAAAAAGCCAGTGTAGTGGCGCATGCCTGAAACCGGAGTGATAGTGAGTTGGGATGCTCAGGCGGCAGGCAGATCCCTGGAGCTCACTGGCCAGTCTACTTATCAAGGTTCCCAGCCAAGAAAGTCCCTGTCTCAAAGAAAACATGGAAGACACCTGAGCAAGGGCATCCAAAGTTATCCTCTGACCTATACACACACACATGCACACACATGAATACACGTACCTACATACACACAACAGAAAAGAAATCAAAGAAAAGAGGAACTCAGCACAATCAAAAGACAAAACCTAAACTGAACGATCAAAAGAGAGAGTATCACTGGGTATCATGGGAGTTAGTATCAATGCTATGAGCTTTTGTGAGTGAAGTGGTTGCCTCTGGAAGAGGAAAGATGCAGGCAGGGAGGTTTTGCTTGGTGTGACTTTGGAAAACTATTGAATTCTTTGGTCATTATTCTATAATTCATCATAATGTCCGAATTTGGCTATCATAGCCTGATCCTGGTCAGAACAGGAAAACATCTTGACAGCTGCCATCATTGAACCAACGATGACCTTGGGCCAGATATTTCTTTTTTCTTTTCTTTTCTTTTTTTTTTTTTTTCGGTTTTTCGAGACAGGGTTTCTTTGTGTAGTTTTGGTGCCTTTCCTGGACCTCGCTCTGTAGTCCAGGCTGGCCTTGAACTCACTGAGATCCACCTGGCTCTGCCTCCCGAGTGCTGGGATTAAAGGCGTGCACCACTGTCCGGCTTGGGCCAGATATTTCTAATGCTATTGGATTCTTCAACGTTTGTCCTTAGTTTATTTAAATAAGAGTAATTTGAAAACAAAGGGAAACATTAAAAGAAGGTCTGGAAAGTTCAGTTTTACTTAAATACGATCATCTTTAAGAAACAATGTAACCAACAGAGGTGTGGTCATTTTTTTCTTACTCAAATTAGTTCATTTTACTAAAGGTATTTTTAGATGTTCCGAGAGTAGGCGGGGTGGGGACACACTGTTCTGTAGGTGAAATGGCCGCTCTGAGATCCTGGCCTTTTTACTGCTCCTGGGGAAGGCAGGAGAGGTGAACAAGACCCACTGCTTCCAGTTGCTTGGAGACCTTGCTGGAGTCACATGGCAACTACCCAGATTGTTGGAGGCACTCCTGACCATGTCACAACAGCGAGTGGCCTCATCTTCTGCTTTAGATTTTCCTAACAGGAAAGGAGAACACACAAAATAGTTTTTCTATTATTTTCCACAGCCCTGAAGGAAATTGACTCCAATTTTAATAGCATTTCTCTTTCTTGTTTATCATCACACAGCCTCATAAAAACTGCAGACTCTAAATGTGGGGGATGAGGTGAAAGAATGAAAAAGAGAGACTGTTTCTTCCATCCAGTCTTTCATTTTATTTAACTAAACATAAGACCAATGTTGATTCTGCAGGAGAAAGTAGATGGATAATAGATGGCTCAGGCCTGCCCAGCCAAGCCCTGAATTGTACCAAAGGCCACACCACGACACTGGTAAAGAGCACCAGACAATTCCTGCCTCACCCAGGCCTGACCTTGCCTCCCACACTCATGACATAACCTGCCATGGACAATGTTCAGTGCTGCTCTGTGCATATCCTCCAGTGATGTTCTGCTCTTCAAATGCCAGGATGACAAGCAAGCCTCCTCTGGGTCACTACTTCCTACGTCACCCTTCTCCTGATTAGAAGTCCCACTCTCATTTCTCCTGGTGTTTTCTCCAGATCATAAATCCTTCCCATGGCTACAAAGCGAGCTAGGAAGGTATCAGTACGGCATTTTCACCCATCTGCCAACACCCTTGAAGGGCCAAGCCAGGGGCAAGGAAATAACCAGAACACTACTACTACCTGTCATAACATGGGCACTGTCACATGGTAGTGAAGTGTGAAGCCTCTACAGGCAGATTACTGAGTCTAAGTCCTGACTCTTCTTCTCCGTTAGCTATTCAGTCAAGCATCCTCTTAGCTCAGGACCTACCTTCCTGCTTCCCCTCTCCCTAGGGTTTGCTTCTTTTGCGTACGGGACTCTTCACTGAATTTGTTCTGGTGAGGTACACTATTTACATGCACATCATCCATGATCCCCAACTCTCTTCCATAATTTATATGTAGCCCTGAATCTTGTCAGCACAGGTTCTGCTATTTGATTATGTAGTTTATCTTCTTCCTTACTGTTTCCCCATATTTATCTTTTTTGAATGTAAGATACATGAAAAAAAAGGGGGGGCTTTGTCAGTCTCTGCTATATTTTCTAAAATTCAAAGGTCATCCTATAAATATTTGGTGGTTGGACAAGTTGGAGCAGCTACCAAGTTGCTTCTCTGGGTCATAGCTCATCATCTATAAGATTGATTAACAATTCAAGCTACATCTTAAGGTCACGTGAAAGATTAAGTTAGGCTAGAGTTTAGGTAGACAAATGGTGAACATGCCCACTCAGCTACCTTGCCTCCCTAGATTCCAACTAAAGCCTCTCCTATGGGAGCAGTTGGGCTGACATTCCTTCACTTTAAGAAAGCTGACATGGTAGAAATAGAGAGCAAAGATGATGCATTCTTGGCTTTAAAGTTCAATACCCTCAGTCCAGAATTACCCTCAGTAATACAGAAAAAACCCGAGAGTGTCGCAAGGTATTTGATTACACTGTATAAAGATATGTCTATGATTGATTTAATAAAAAGCTGAGTGGCCAATAGCTAAGCAGGATTTTCAGGGCAGAGAGAACACTGGGAAGAAGAAAGGCGAAGATGCAGAAAGTCACCAGCCAGACAAAGAGGAAGCAACGTAGGTAGTACAGAGTAAAGGTAATAAAGCCATGAGACAAAAAGTGGATTGATAAAAATGGGTTAATTTAAGTTGTGAGAGCTCGTTAGTAACAAGTCTAAGCTATCAGCCAAGCTTTTATAATTAATAATAAGCCTCATGTGTTTGTTTAGGAGTTGGCTGGTGGGATGGAGAAAGTCCTACTACATGAGAGAGCAGGCGATCAACTAACTCCTGTTTTTACTGTCTTATCAGTTACCTGTATAAAATTCTCCAAGTATATGATAGCAAGCAAAAGAGGTGTGAACTTTCCGCTTGGCTCCATCTCCAACCTGGGTGCCAGTGGCAGGAGAGAGGAGAGATCAGCAGACTTATAGGTACCAGAGGATTAGACCCCTCCTTAGGGTCCATCTAACCAGTCAGAACATAGCAGTCTGAAGATACACAGCATCAGGGAGTGGAGGGGGTGCCATAGCTCCTAGGCTCTTAGGAGTCTACAGTGGCTCCTGCATGGCACTTTGAAAGCTTTGTGTTTCTTTTGCACTCCACGAAATGGTGTTAGGATGCAGAGGGAAAGATGTCATGGAAGGAAACAGCAGGGACCATGCAGCTAAGGACCAGGTAATTTGATGTAGCAGTCTCTGTGTGCCTGGGACAAGAATACCAGTGACCCAGACCAGGAGTTGTATCTTGGTAGCCACTTTCATTAGGAAAAGAATGGCCTTGGGCCAGAACCTCAGCCTTTCCCTTCCATATACCTGAGCTAGGATAATTCTCAACCTTGGAATGGAAATGTCCTATGAAGGAGAGTGACAGAGGAGGAAATTTTTTGAACTTTTCCTGAGCTTAAACCCAAAGCAACTTATGAGATACTCCAGCATCTGATATTCTCTGGTGGCAACTAGAATTGTGTGCATGCCACCAAGCTGCATGAGGACTTGAAATAAAACATCTAGAGAGATGATTTTTAAAAATTAGAGAAAATTCTGGAGAAATAGGCAGAGAATGATACGTATTTAACTCACAGAGTGTGTAGCTTCTTGCATATCATCCCCACAAAAATATGCAAAGAACTCATTGCTGTGTCTGGTGAGGAGGAAGTTAAGTGTAGGCTGCTGTTATTACAGTTAGACTGGCCCAACACAGGTCATCCACTTTACCTGCATCATCCCTACCTCCCCTAACTGCTCTGGGAGGGAGGTACCTTATTGTTATTTTATTTACAAATAAGAAAATTGAAGCTTTGGAAAGATTCAAAGATATGCCAGTCACATACTTAGACTTTGGATCTGGGTTGTCTGATTCTGTCTCAGCTACCCACAGTCATGTTACTGTTCTGTTTAGGAAGGGGATAGATAGCTGGACTGTGGACACAACTTGTCAGGACACACTGCCTGGTGGCACTACCAATCATTAAGACCACCCTGTCCAGTCATCACAGGGGTTCCAGGCCATGAGTAGCTATACAAGGCTGTGTTAGCTTCTCCAAGGTTCTCCAGTAGACAGGAATTTCTCTGTGGTATTGAGAGAACCCAGGGCCTCTGGCCTTTGAACTGGGGCATTGGTGGTTTTTCCCTACAAGGTCTTTTAATTCCTCAGCCTCAACACTCTCAAGCTGGCAGAGTATATGGGAGAAAAGCAAAGATTTCCTCTGAGAATCCTGAAAAATGAGGTGAGGTGCAGAGGGATGAAATCTTTAGCATCTCAACAATGCATCACAGTCAAAGGGCCACAGCTATGGATCTGCCCTCTGCATGAGAGAAACAGAGGTCCAAACTGTGGTTTGCCATCCAAGGGAGGAGCCACAGGGCCCAATGCCCTTCACAGCAACAGTGAGCCACGTGGATTTTAAAGGGGATATGAAGGGGATGGGTTACAGAATCAAACACATTTCTGTTTCCAAAAATTCATAAGTACATGCTCTTAGATTTTGCTCACTGAATTGGGAGGTGGATAAAGAAACAAAGGGCAATGTCATTACGCATTGACTTCTGGATGACTTGGCTATGTTTCACCCACTTTTCATAAGTCACACACACACACACACACACACACACACACACACACACACACACACACACATTCTGCTCTACAAACTCTGCCTAGTCACTTGTTGGAGCTGGTATTTTCAGGATTCCTTTAACCTAACTCCATCCCATCTCCCATTTCTGTACATCACCCCAGCACCCACCTAACATTACCTCTTAGGCACAGAGTCTAACTTTCTCTGTAGCTGCTCTATCCATGGCAAGCATGTCAAAGGCAGATATTCCCTGCTTTGTGACGCACCTTCTAAGCTGGGACATCCATGAATGTCCCAGGCTCTCACTGAAGAACTAGAAGGACTCAACACAACCCCAGGACAGGCTTCCTGAGCTAGAACCCAGACATGCACCACCACTACTCAGTACAATGAGCCCAGGCCTGAAAAGAGAGAAATTTGGAACCACGCTGCTCACTCTGTGAAGGGCCTTCTGTATGTCACCAAGACTGAGTGGCAAGGCTACAGAAGCAGGGAACAGAGTTGAAGCCAATGAAAACTGCCTGATAGGTTGGCACCCATCCATGCCAAGTTGGATCCCTCTATCCATGCACAGGAAAGGGTTGAGGGAGGCATTCTTGTGATGGAATTCTTTGGACAGAAGCCCAGAAGGGCACAAACAGATGTTTTTGCTCTATAGTACTTTAAGACTTTGAGCGAAAAGGCTCTGTCTGGTGACATGCCCAAACCACACCCAGCACAGAACGTGGAGGGGTATGTGTTCTAAGTGGGGGGATCCTTATGCCGGAAGAGAAGACACCAAACCTGTTTTAAACTCATGGTCTGCGAAGCAGTTGTGAGGCGTGCATCTCCTCTGATGCTGATCTCTTTGAACTGTGATGTCTTTGCCCTCTCATGAAAGCTCCCCACTCTGACAGAGAAAGAAGAGGCCCAAAGCCAAAGCATCAAGGTGCTCTCAAAGAATTCTGCTGAGTCTCTGCCGCGTGTCAGGACCTGTTCTAGGTGTGATTTAGTTCCCACCCCACATAACCCTTCCCTCTCCCTGCAGGTAGGTACAGCATGCGATCTTCAGTGTGATCATTGCACAGGCAGGAAGGCTGCATGTTGTCATGTTCCTATCTAGTTATCTGCCCCACCCTGACCATGAACTGCCCAAGGGCAGACACAGTCTCTTTTTGTATCTATATTTATTCCCAAATCCCAGCAAAGATTATGACTATAACTAGTGCTTAGCAAACGCTTTGCTGAGGTCTGTTCTTCAGAAATCTGCACCTCTGCAGAGAGAAAGACAGTATCTATTGAACTCTGGCTACCTGTGGCCCTGGGCGTGACAAAGACCAATTAGGATTCCTAGATAAATGGCATCAGGGTCTTTACCAGACACAGAGAGCAGGGAGTGGGCACTAGAGAGTGACGGGAACCAGAACCAACTGCAATGTGTGAGTACTAAGACTGAACAAGAGGGTAAGAGATTAGGAAAGGGGTCAGGGTTCCTCCTGGCAAGGAGGCTCACAATTCCCTAGCAGATCTGTTCAAGGCTGGAGGCTGAAGGAAGCTGATGAGCCTTTTCCCTCCACCACTTGGGGCACAGTCTGGGGGGTCAAATCTAAAACTGAGGCCTTCTGGCCCCCTTGGCCAGACTCTAGTGAATCAGTCAGGAGTTTGCCTATTTCCTAGACAAGATCCCTGCTTGGTGGTTTGATGTATACAGTAGTGTCTATCTGATACTGGTGTCAGGCATCAATATCCACTCCACACATCTCCACAGAGGCACACACACACACACACACACACACACACACACACAGGCACACGCACACAGGCACACACACAGAGACACCTACAAACAGAGAAATACACTTAGACACACAGACACATACACATACACATGTACTCACACAGAGAGATACATACAGACACAGAGATACACTTTTGTACACACACACACACACACACACACACACACACACCACTGCTAATGACCACAGGCTTAATGAAATTCTCTCGTTCGTGTGAGCGGCATTCATGATTCTATCTGGTAATAAATAAGCCTCACAAATCGAAAACTAAAAACTTCCAGATTTCACCCTGCTTTTCCTTCTGTCACTTATTTTATGCCGCATGAATTGAATATTAGTTTCCCGTTTCGCTGAAATGTCGGATCACTGGGGTAGCTTGAGCAGACTCAATTTCGCTTCCAGTAATAGAGTGAGATTATTCAAAATTATTTCCAGTGGGCTGCGCCGGCCTATTCCTTCTGTTAGGAGAATAGAAGTAAACAGGTCTCCACCCTCCTCCCGGGCTGACATCCTGACCTGGCGCCCCTCTGCCTAGCTCCTTAATCACGGGAGCATTTTGGCGTTAGCCACGCTCAATTAATTCATCCAGGAAAGTGTCCAGTCCCAGGGAGTTGATTTGAAGTGAGATAAACTGGGCATCTGCTTGCAGAACCAGATGATCCCAGACACACACGTCTTCCTCGTCCTGAGAACTTGAAGCGCTCTCTCCACATTTAAAGCAGTCACTTTTCAGCGCGGTTGTCTTCCCTTCTCCCTTGAGAATTTAAGCAGCAGTGTTGACAGAGGCAATAAATGGCAAGCTTCTCCAGAAATCTAACAGGACACCAAGAAGTCTCCCAAGGAGCTTGCTGTTCCCAGTAGACCCCAAGTCTGACCTGACCAGGTGGAGAGCACTAGGGCATCTGAGTGGAACGGAGTTTTTCTCCCATGCTGGACATGCGCAGCTGGTTCCTCTCTCCAGTCGAGCAAAAAGAGCTGAGCCAGCACCTAACAAAATGGGATGTCAACATTTTTTCTTTTTTGCTCAAATTTGATAAGCAAGGGAGATTAGCGCCCTTCCTCTAGACTCCATTTGGAACAATGTTCCTTTCAAGGCATCCAAATTGGCAAGGGAGCCCAGGCCCTGCAGACAGCCCTGAAGCTTGTAGGGAGAGGGTGTTGTCATCAACCCAAGCCCAGTTTTGGGTGCAGTGGAGTGTCCCCGTAGGGCAAGACGGATCTCTCCTGTGAGCCCTCCCAAGACCAGTTCCACAGTGCTCTGAAGAAGACAGATAGGGCAGGATTTGTCCAGCAGAGAGGAGGACCCCAGCTGCTAGTGGCCTCAAGCCACCCTCAGAATCCTGCTTCCACAGTAACGAGAGCATTGCATGGCACAAGCATTCTGGGAAACCAAGGACCAATGGGAGTGTTGAAAACAGGCTTTCTGTTCCAGGGACAGCTAAGGTTTCCACCCTGCTGCCACCCCTCACATTTTCCACTGATGTCACCTCAAGCACATAATTGGTGAAAAAGAGACTTAAAGGGGAAGAAAGGGCCTGTATGGAAGGACAGTGGGATGGAGGAAAAGACAAACAGAAGGCTGGGCCCGCCCCATGGTGATCAGATCTTATAGTCACTTGGCAAGCAGGGTTGTGGGCCAGCCTTTTCCTGCAAAATGTAGCTTCCTCTCCTGACCACAGGAAACCACACTGAGGGAGGCATGCTTCTCCACCAGAAAGGAAACTTCTTCTTCACCTTTTATCCCATGCAAAGAAGCAGAGAGGTAAACTGAGGCTGGGGACCCAGCCCTATCTCTACTGTGCTGTGTGATACTGAAAGATCTGCAGTCCTTCTCTGGGCTTTGCCTATGGAGAGATAGCCCTTGGCCAGTGTCTGTTTATATAATAAGCTGGTCTGTGAATATGTTATCAACAATCCAATCTGAAGGTCTCTGCAGGTAGCTCACAACAGTTGACATTTGTTTGTGAAATAATGATTCCATGTGAGCCAGGCACTGTGCCAGGTTCTTTGCTTAGAACAATTTTATTTGACTTGTGTATCAACAAATGATTAGTTACATGTTCTCTGTGTAATCGCTCAGCCGAGCACGAGGTCAGACAAATATCCCTGTCATCACAGTGCATACAATCTAGCTTGCTCAGTTTTACCTGGTGACACCATAACAAAGTAGTAACGACAGGCTATTCTATATCATACGTGAGGGGATAGCAGCTCAGAGAGACACAGTAACTTACTCAGGGTCACAAAGCACTCAGGCAGAGTCAAGAAGAGAACCTTGGGGTCTTCTGGCTCTCAGTCTGTGACTCTGCTCATTCAACTCAGAGCTCCCTGCGCAAACCAGAAAGAATGTCAAAATACTCTCCCATTTATGAGATGGGGACAGTGGGGAGGAGGAGAGGGATGAGGGAGAGTGAAGGAGGGAGGAGAGACAGTGGAGGGAGGAAGAGAGAAAGAGGAGAGAGAGAGAGAGAGAGAGAGAGAGAGAGAGAGAGAGAGGGGGGGGGGAGAGAGAGAGAGGTAAAGACATCTTAACGTCTCTAACAAAATGTTTTTGTAGATCTGCCCCTAGCTGTCACTCTCTGGGAGGCCAAAGCTATGACCTGAGCAAATTCGAATATGCTAAATCCAAATATTTCTTATACCAACCAGGAAAGAAACACTGAAGGGGCCAACAAGGAAAAAAAAAGGAAAAAGAAAAAGAGCCAACCAAAAAATAAGGCTCTTATCATAATAATAGGCTTACATTAAACCAAATAAAGTCATTCTGAAATGACTATAGAGAAATAGCAGAGGCGCCGTGCCCCTGGGCTGGTGCTCTGTTTATGCACTGCACATTACACCTTTCGTCACAATTACCTAAAGTGGTACATTTGTAATTCCATAATGTATGGAATTCATTACATAGTTTTGCAATGAAATTATCACACTGTGCTTGGGACATCTGCACTCTGTCATACATCATTCTATTCATTTCTAGTTAATTTAATCCCAATATCTGCCCACATGATAAGACAGATGTTCAGCTACGCTGCAGCTTCAATGGCTTTCTGCCTTGAAGAAAGTTGAAAGAAATGGCATCTAGCAGACGGAGCGCTCACAGTATTAAAAGTTGGGGCGTTTGCCTCTTCACCGTCATTAGCTTCATTATTTGTTGGTCTATTGCAGTAACCTTTGCCATGAGGATCAATATAAGGCTCTCAGAGGAGGCAGGGGCTGATGGGAGCACTTTCGTGAGCATTTCTGGAGCCTCTGGAAATGAGTTCCCATGAAAACTCGTTTAGAAATATCTGCATGTCATTCGGGGGTGGGGGGAAGTAGATAATTTGCACTATTCCATGAGTCACATTCCCTGTTTCCAGGAGGGAAGGAGACTGTATGGAGAGGCTCCTGTCTGCCTGGCCAGTCTGAACTCTTGCCTTTTGTAACCTCTTCGACTCCCCTTAGCTTCCCTGGAAGGCAGCCACTCAGTGGCCAGAACTGTGACTTAAATCCCCACTGCTCACCACCTCTCTAATAGAAGCTTCCATTGAAATTCAGTGTCATCCACAGAATAACTTCCCCTGGGTGGGAATTCCAGTGGGTGAGACTCCATCTGTGTGATGTGGGGTAATTGATTCACCAGTTTAGAACCACATCTTTGCCATTTTCATAAAGTAAACACTAATAGCTAAGTCACAGAGGTGGAGCAATGAGATGAGATAAAGTACTGAGTGCTAGACAAGATAAAGTACTTAACTTGTCATGTAAATAGTAACATCGAGAATATTTTTAACAATAGAGTCAGACTTCACATGTGTGGGAAGCAACTGGCATGATTCTTGCTCCGCTGTGACATCTAAGAACATTCACACTAATGTCACTATCACTGTTACTCCACAATGAATCATTTTACATATATGATTTTTGTCCCCAGAAGCTATAAATTAAAGTCATTTCTAATGTTTGCAAAAGTCAGTTATTGTCTTTATTAGGATATAAAAAGTGGACCCTGGAAATACTGTGGGCATTAAAAGTGTTGCTGATAAGGCAACAGCAAGTGAAATAAAAACATCATTTAGTATGGGATAGCAGGATATGGATGTACTCCCCAGCAGGACTGCCCCCTTAAGGACAGGAGGAGTCACTGCACCAGACATGAGGAATCTAACTGCTGCTCTGTTTATCCATGAAACATTAGTTCCCAACTAAGAACCAGGAACTCTGATGGGACATTATACAGTTCAACACTGGAGTAGAGCAAGAGCATATGCATACATGCACATTTTGCATGTATATGTATGTACATACACAGAATTACCTTACATGTGACATTTTAATATAAACACATATTTTAGCACAAAATAACTGACTAGACCTTGGGTTTAGACTCACATTCTTAGTTCCTCTACCATTTTAGCATGCACATTGTCAGCTGAATATCTGTTCAGGAGGCAGATGTCAGTTCCAAGATAAGCTGGTAAAACTCTACCCTACAGAATTTTGTCTGTGTAACATAATCTTCAATGTCTTTTCCCGTTGTCCTGGGATCTTGACAACGTCCAATATATTCTCTTTATTTTCATTTTTCACTCTGTTCTGAATTCCCATATTTATATATTCATGCATTCATGCGACTTATCTTCTATAATCTTATCTTGTTTTTTCCTTGTCTAACTTGCCATAGACACAGCAAGAGGCTTTTTAAAGGATCCATGAAAGGATTGACTAAATCTTGGGACTCTACCCATCCACTACTCTATTCTGCCACCAAAATCTGCCCCTTCTTGACTCACTCCTTCTGTTACAGCTTTAGAATAAATGGAGCATTCAGCAGCAAACCACAGCAGAGCTAGAGGAGGAGAAAGGACTGGAGAGACACTCTTGCTCTGGGTACTATGGTCTAACCAGAAGCCTAAAGGATGGGATGCCGGATGGAACCACAGCTACTGCTCCATTCAGGGACTGAGCCAAAACAGTAAATACTGGAGAGCTTGGAATTCAGAGCAGTGTTATAGAAGATGGAGACGTGAAGGAACTTTCCCTTTGGCAAGCAAGCCCTGACCATCAGCTTTCCAGCTTTAACAACATTGATGCCAAACAGTGAGAAAGTGGCTCACTCCTTCCCTGGGAAGAGTTTAGGAGTCACATTCTGAGATGGTTACCCTGAGTGGCATAGACTATCAGAGGTAATGTTCTCCTGTATAGATGAGAACCATGAGACTGGGGAGAATATTTATATGTCATCAGCCCATCACCTCTTCTCATTGTGACCATCCTTTTGACTTTGTGTGCCAAATTCTTGCCCAGTGATGAGCTCCCTGGTGGCTGTTAAATGATGGTTTAATGTACCAAAATGAAGTGAAGCCAAGAGAAGTCTAAGGGTGTAATAAATTAATGGAAGGATCCCCAGTGGAACTCCCACCTCCAGTCCAAACAACCTTCTTTCCGATCCGATCACTACCAGATTTGCCTTCCCAGAGTCCTGACCCCAGAAGGACCCACAGCAAGGACTGGGAAGCTACTCCCTTGCATTCATCACTCCCAACACTTCTCATTGTTCCAGGCCTCCCATCATTGCTCATCTTGGCTTGAACTCTGAACTCAAAGGTCAAGTCTATTTACCCTCTGGACCCTAGTTTTGCCATCTTTAACTTGATCATTGCCTGAAATCACTCAAATATGTTCTCCCAGTTTCTGTTCTCTCACTGCTGAATTCCCAGTGCTTCAAACAGTATCCTGATGGAGCTGTTCTTCAAATATTTAATAACTACACAAGTAAATCAACAACCTGGGTGTTTAATCAAGTTTCAGCTCATGAGCTACCAATTATTAGAAGTAAAACCCCCAGAGCCCTGCTTTAAGAAGACATTGAAGAGAGTTCTGGGACTTTCAAGGAACGAATGTAGAAACTAATGAGCTACACTGTCCTGGGCACAGGACTGATATAATGCTGTTGTTGGCTGATATCAGGCTCAGTGGATACCACCGGAAGCATCAGGGTCTTGTGTCCCCAAACGAAGAATCAAGTAGAGGCATACAATGGCAGCAGTAGTAGACACAGTAGAATACATCCAAGAGGGGAATGAGTCAGAGCAGGCCAGAGAAAGCAAGAGCAATAGCTAGAATAAGAGAAAGAAGCATCTTAGCCTCCACCCCCTCGGCACAAAAGACGGGACTTTTGTGTGACTCCAGAATGATGTTATGACTCATTCTCAGAGCATGCTGTTATGCTTTAAAAGAGAACTGTGCCCTGTAGGCTTGTGTATTTGAAATTTTGATCCTAGTTGGTGGCATTGTTTGGGGGAGGTTATAGAGCCTTTAGAATACAGAACTTTGCTGGAGGAAGTACATCACTGGTGGCAGGTTTTGAGGGTTTACAGCCTTACTCCACTTTCTGCTAGCTCAGAGGCTTCCTGTGTGCAGTTGAGATGTGATCTCTCAGCTTCCTCCTTCAGCTGCCATGCCTCGCCCTCCTGTTATGAATGGTCCCTCTGGAACCATAAGCTGGTGTAAAACCCTTTTTCTTCAAGTTGCTTTTGTTCATAATGTTTTTTTTTCACAGTATCAGAAAAGTAATGAATATGTACCCAGTTTTTGTTTCACTTGCATGGTACATGTTCTTGCTTGTCGTATTAGCATCCTAAATCTCCATGCAGGGTTGTGAAATTTAGTATTATAGTGAGCCATCACTTACGGGTCAAACATTCTAAAGTTCCTCTGTACTTTGACCAGTGGTGTGAACCAGATTTAGTTGGTCACTGCTCATAGACTCCAGCCTTTCTGTTTACCAATTTCCCCCCTGATATTCAAATTCTTTGAATAAGGCTTTTGGGGCCTCATTCTCTGCCCTCTTCTACCTTGGTATGGCACAGCATTCACCATCACCATACAAGATAAAACAATAGGAGGAAAAGAGAAGAAGGATGGCATGCAGTTTGGCTTTGTGTGAGGAAACCCAGAGTGATAAATTGGAATCAAAGGTGAGATGAAAGATAAAAGCTACCACTGTCTATCTCCAACACACTCATCTCAAAAGAGGGTACGTTCCTGTTATTGAGAGTTCCCACTTAAGGCATTCCTGAGCACTCCTTCTAACAACCTGGCACCTCCACTTCAGAGGCCCCTCCCTCTTTTCAGAAAGGCCTCTTTCTAAGTCCCAGAATCTGACCGAGCTGGCAGGCCGTTTCCACTGAGAGCAGAGATTGCTTCTGCTGTGCATAGGCAATACAGAGCTCAGATTCCAGGGTGGTGGGGGGAGGCGGCAAACACCGCTTTTCTCCGGCAGCTAGCTCTGCAAATCATGCCTTATCTGACACAGGGAAAGTGGTTTATTCTCTCTTTGTAAAACAGAGCTAATAATAACAGCACCACTCTACAGCATCGGTAGAAATGAAAGGGCTGGGTACTCTGTGCGTCTTTGTTTTAAGATATCTCCTTCCTGTCTCACTTTGTCTTAGAACAGCCGCTTTCAGGCCGCCCCAATATTATCCCCAAAGAGCCACCATTGCTTAAGTGGGTGGAAAGAAGAGGCCTCTCCTCTGTGGTTTGATGCCATAGGAGCTGTTCTTTCTAGATCCTGGAAGCCAGTTTAATATTGAGTTTCCCGGCTGGGGGCCTCCAGATACACCCTGAGCATATTGAACTCCAGCTGTTGAGCTGAGCAACAGCTGGAAATTACACAATTGACACCTAAATGGAGGCGGTGATCCCTGCACAATCGCCTCTCTGTTACCTACACGATACTTTCCGCCTCAGCCTTGCTGATTTTTTTCCCTGTGGTTGCCCAAGGCCATGCTGACTTCCCAGGCTGGCCCAAGCAGGGAAGTATCTGCAGGTGGTGGTCATGGCGATGATGAGGTGTGTGCGTGGATGCTCACTTATGTGTGTGTTTGGCTGATTATCATAGCCAAATTGACACAGAGCCTGGGGAAAGCATACTGATGGCTCTCATCTGCAACTCCGCTTCCTAATGTATCCAAACCCTGCAGCGCCCCTTTCGGCAGCCACACAGTGAGCAGAGCAAAGCTCTCCTTGGCCGTTTTCAGCCCTGGGGCCTGAAGCGTCGATGGATCCTGAGAGACTAGGTAGGGAGAGCAGCATAGCATGGTGGGCAGAACACAAAAATCTGCTCTCACAGAGCCCAAATCCCGGCTCTCTCATGCCCAGCCGTTTGATTTTTGAACTGCTCTCTCCACCCCTCACCCCCACCTCTCTCCCATAGGTCACAGGTCACACTGGGGCGCGCTGAAAGAAAAAGATTCAAAGTGTGGTCGTCCTGCGTTCAGGTGAGTTTCTTTGTCTGGAGCCCCGTCTTATATTCTTTCCCCATCATACTGTGGCCAAACACGGGGCAAGAGGCAGCTCAAACAGAAAGGATTTCTTTTGGCTTTGGGTTTGAGGGTACAGTTCATTAAGGTGGGGAAGGCATGGTACCAGGCTCAGCTGTGGCAGGCCATATCTAGGTGAATCAGAAAATTGGGAAAGGATGTGAAACTGGCCTGGCCATCAACCTCAAGCCCTCCTCTACCCCAAACAACCTACTTCCTCCAGAGAGGCTGTACCTCATACACAGCCCACGACTTCAAAAGCAGTGCGGCCAGCTAGGAACCTAATGCTCAAATGCACGAGACGACGGAACATTTTACAACCAAACCAGGACAGTCTTGCCCAGCTCTTAGGCAAATGGCCTTCCTCATGTCTACGCCAATCAAATCTGAGCCCATGCAGTTATCTGTGCCTGTAAGCCTCGCCTAGGTCCTCCAGCCCACCTGTCTGCCACTTCCTCCAGCACACACTGGAGATGCTTCCATGTCTGTGGCCCAGATACAAGGGGTCTCCCTGTATCCATACCTGGCTCTCTTTTCCTGACAAAAGGCAAGAAAAGAGAAATAACCAGTAAGTTATGTCTACAACCTTCCTGCGGTGACTAATAAATCTGCTCATCAAGCATCCTTCCTTCCTGACTCGTAAATGGTGGTTCTGAGAATCATGGAGACAACATGTCTCACCTACACCCTCGCAGATAACAAATAAAAAATGCCAACTGGCTTTGGTGATCAGCCCTTAGCAGAAAAGAACGTCCCAGCCAGATGACAAGATCATAAGCCTTGCTATCTAAATCTGTGGCAGTGACGGGGAGGTAACCTGAGGCAACCAGGCAGGAGCAGTAATTAAAGTTGACAGGAAGGAACCAAATGGCAAGGACCAGACAATGGGTGGAGAAACGGCTCTGAGCCCAGGAGAAGAAAACCTGGGGCAGGGCAGGGGAAAGTAAGAGATCCCCGGGAGGATAGTATAGTCAGTCTCTCTTGTGCACTCCTCTCTCTCTCTCTCTCTCTCTCTCTCTCTCTCTCTCTCTCTGTGTGTGTGTGTGTGTGTGTGTGTGTGTGTGTGTGTGTGTGACATCTTCCTTGATCTCCTTTTTTACTTTATGTCTTAAGAAAGGGCTTCTCACTAGACCTTGATCATCAATTCAGCCAGGTCGGCTGGCCAGTGGACTCCAAGGATGCTCTGGTCTTTGCCTCACTAGCACTAGGATGACAGAGACATGCCACCTCTCCTGGCTTTCTATGTGGTGCCGTGAGCCAGGTCCTTGCGCCTCTGCAGCAAGCACTTGGCCCGCTGAGCCATCTCCCTAGAGATTAGAGACTACATGCTCCGTTTCTTCATCATTGAGGCCCGTGTTATTATCATGACTCCCTTCTTCAGCTGGAAGAGCTTAACAGAGTCAGACACACATTTCCAGAAAGTGTAACTCTGTCTCCTCGTGTGCATTGAAAGAATATATATTGGCATCCACACCAGATGTTGGCTGAGACTCAGGGAATACAAGGCAGGCAGGTCTCAGTCCTCACAGAGCCTTCACTCCTATGAAAGGAGGCAGACAACAAGCATAACAACGTAAGCAGTGGTCCTCGTCTTGGGTTGGTACCACCTGCCTGGAGGGACACTAACTACCTAAGGGGATATGAGGAGCTGCGTGTAATAAAGACTGTCTGTCTCTTTCCACTCACTCCACTGTTGTGGTTTAAAGGAGAAATGTCCTCCACAGGTTCATGTATTGAAAATTGTCACTTTGGGGGCAGGCTGGGGAAGTACATCATAGAGAGTGAGGAGCTTTGCTTTCTGTGTTATGAACATGTTATCAGGCAGCTTCCTGCTCAGGCCAGCTGCTACCAGGTCTTCCTTACCATTGTGGACTCTCCCTCTGGAACCATAAGCTAAGCCGGAATAAACTCTTCCTTCTATAAGTTGCTTTTGGTCATGATATTTTATCAGAGTAACAGAAAGTAAATTGTACACCCACCCTCATATTAAGGGGGTCAAAAACATGGAAAGCTGCCGCCTAGTAATGAAAATTTCCCTCCTGTGAGCTAAATATCTGACCACTCTAAATGCCACCACGCACTCTGTCTGAGAATGCTGTGGAAAATGCATGATGAAATAAAAAAAACTTCCATGTCAGGCCAGACACTTCAGGAGAAAAAGATCCAGGCAATGAGATAAGGGACAGGGTGGAACTGATTCTACATCGGGTGACTGAGGAGGATGAATGCTGTTTCTCCCAGAAGTGGTAACTTCTTTGTAACACTTCCACAAACCAACCAAGGCTCCCTCACTTAGAAACACATCTGCAACTGCGGTAAGAGATCTTGCATGAGGGAATATATCTTAGATGGCCTCAGTGGGCCTTGAACCCAGTGTCATATGCCTTCATAAGATAAAGGTGGACAATCTTAGGAAGACAGGAGAGAAGGGGACTCACACGGTGTGATCAGAGTAATGTATCCACAAATCAAAGATTTCAGAACATCAAGAAACTAAATGAATCCTAGCAAACAAATAAAGTGGCCCAAGGAAGTGCCTCTGAGGAGGTCACAGATGCACTAACACCTGACCTCTCAGAGAGACCAGCCACACAGTGAGTCAATCATGCCTGAACCTGCCTTTTTCAGATATAAGGAGGGATGAACTTCCCAGGCCAAATGAATCATGTAAGGGACAGAGTAGAATTTCAGTCCTGTGTGCCAGGAATTGACCCCCAGAGTTTGAATCTTGATTCTATCCATTGGTAGCTATGAAATTGGATGAGTTATATAACCTGAGCCTGCCTCCTTGACCTGGGAACCAGCTTAGTCACCTTGTCCCTGCCAAGGTTAAGAGAAGGAGTTTATTAAGGAAGCAAACGGCCTCTGACACAGTGAGCTCTCAATGTTAGCTATCATCACTCTTATTGTTACTATATCAACTTCCAGTCACAAATAGCCAGAATTCTTTCTTGATCACTAACACCTAACAGAGAGGATTATGCAGTATGTGATGCTATGAAAAGGCCATGTTTTGCTGCCGAGTCCCAGGGCTGAGCCTCCCAGTTTGGAGTGAGTGGCATGGATGGCTGCTTGGGCTTGAACTGCACGCAGCCTGCAGATTCCTGCCTTTCAGAGATCCGTGTACGTGCCACTCACAGATCTGTAAGGCACAAAGCAGCCCGATAAACAGATGACTGTCAGCGCCTCTGATCTCACACCTGAGGGCCCCAGGGAAGGGAGAGGCTTACCGACTTGTCTCTTTTCCAGGAGCTGCAGGCTGGCCCAGCAAGCGCAGTCCTGCTCTGCACCGTCCTTCACTGAAAGTGCCAGAAAAAAATGTCCTGATGCATGCAGAAGTAATGTCTCCAGGGGGGCGGGCCCAGTGTCCTACTTCCTCCCAGCACCTCCCAGAGGCCCAACACCATTGCTAAGCCTGTGACCAGCAGTTCAGGGCACCAGGCTCCCCTACTCCCCTTGTGGTCAGAGGTCAAAGTGGGTTCCCAGAGTGTAAGTGGGGGTCAGGGGGGGAGAAGATGCCAGCTTCAGAATGAAGACTGATCCCTGGGACAGCCTGAGTGTTGAAAAAAAATTGAGGAAAGGGCTGGGTTAGGGAACAGAGTCATTCAACAGGTGACTAGTGGGGGTGATCTATGACATCCCGGGGGGAACTAGGTACTGAGGGACTTAGTTAAATCAAGTAGCCTTGCACCCCTGGTTCTTACCACCCAGTGAGAATTAGCATCTAACTTGATCACCGCCTCCCATCCAGACAAGTGCATAATCTATCACAAATCAGATTTGCTTCAGGCACCAGTCTCCCCAGCTCTCTCCCTGGGCAGCTTGCTATGCCCCAGGCTCCTCAGTTTCTTCCTTCAGTCCTTAAAAATCTACGTCTGATCCTACTGCCCAGTAGTGTAACTCCATTCACTGCCAATGTCCTAGGCCTGTGGGGGTTGGCCAAGGCCCAGCCCTCCTCTTATACTCTTATTTATAGGTTTCAGAGGGAGATGGGGGGGGGGGTCCTTAAACACCAGCAACTGATCAAATGCCCTGTGTGTTGATATGGGCAGGCTACCACTGAGATTTGTACAAGCATCCCCCACTCCGTGCCCCCTCTTTCAGTTTTCAGTTTTAGCTATTGGCGTCTATTTCTCAGAATGTAGGAAGGAAGGAAGGAGAGAGAGACAGAGACAGAGAGACAGAGACAGAGAAAGACAACTCTGGATGGTATCTGCTGATGCACATGACACACACCACAGCCCAGACATACTGCAATTCTAAGGTTCTGTCTGCTTGTGTTAACTTCACTACTTCTGCATAGTAAGAATAATTTCTCTAAAAGTAATACTTGGGCCAGCAGAATGACTCAGCAGATAAAGGAACTTGCCTCTAAGCCTGATGACCAGAGTTCTAACCCAGGAACCCACAAAAACAGAGAACCAATTCCTGCAAGTTGTCTTCTGACCTCCATATGTGTGCCATGGCATGTGTGTGAACACATGTATGCACACACTCACAAAGTGGTCATTTTATACTTTGGCCAGTTCAATCATGCAAATGGGCATCCACCTACACAAAAGAAAGGTATGGTCAAGGGCAAGGCATGAAGCCATTAATTGCCAGGATGGGAAGAAACAGACACTTTTGGAATTGATGGCTCCTCCTGATGGTGGCTATATCACAAACAGGCCTGAAGTTGGTATGGATCAAGGATTGAAATGGAATACAAATTATAAGGACTATGCACAAAAGTATATCCTAATGTTTCATTGTTTGATAAGACACCTCATAGTATCTCTTAAGGCTGATGAATTTCCTAATTATACAGGCCCTCTGATGTATGTGCCATCTCCAGTATGTTAAATATCATGTCTGTGTAGCAGTATATAGGCGTGAGGTGTGTGTTAAGTGTGAGAAATGGGGTATACAGCCTCCTCCATGTATCTGACAAGGATTATAAGGCTCTGATCTATGTACTTAGATGAGGTTCAGATCAAGAACTTACACGTAGTGGTGCAGAAACACCATGTACACAAATAATGCTAGGCACAGCATCACCTAAGGTCCTCCACCAAAGCCCAGGAAACAGAGAAGCATGGACTCCAGTTGACTTCATAGGACACCAGAGAACCCATCTGTCCTTGAGATTTTAGTAGGGTGGTGAGGTCCTTGTAGACAGAAGCCATAGCGTTTGTGAAGACATGGAGAAGGAAAGGAATGGTTTCAGCAGAGAAAGAGGTCAGGAAACCTCTTGCCAGGAACCTTGCTCATTTCAAGGGGTACCTTACGAATTTTTAGACAAGAGCATGCCTGTCTGTCAGCTTGCCCCATCTTCCACTCCACTCCATCCCACTCCACCTCCCCACCTTCACAGCCACCTCAAACTCCTCCTTCCCTTTCCTTCTCAAAGAGACTAACTCTCAACACCATCTACACCTGGGTTCCTAAGGTAGTTCAACTGCCCTGTAAGTAGTCACCCTCACTTCAAAACTGACTCACAGAGGAGATGGCAAGATTCTGTATTTAAGCCAAAACACACTATCTCCTTGTTTAAGGCTGTGGACAACATTCATGTCCGAGTCTTGTAAGCCAAAGCCAACAGACACTACTCGGTGACGGTGGTGGCAGCAGCTGGGTCAGATGAAATGTGTAGAGACTTAGCAAACTCTCAGGAGGGAATTGAGGTTCCAGGAGAATGAATGACCTTACTCAAGAACACCCAGCTGATAGATGGTGGGAGCCACATCTCCTGAGTTCTTCCATAATATTGTGCCATCCATACAACCTTTAACCTTTGATCCCTCTGCCTAAAGAGAATACATTTAGCTGGAAGTGGCAGTATTGAGTGTTTGCATTTACACCAGAAGTCCCAAAATTGAAAATGACTTTCAAATGTTATGGATTTTTCTCTTCAAAAGTGATGTATAGATGATTTTATAATCTGGGTGATTAAATACACTTTCATTAAATGTCTTTTGGTACCAACTTCCTGTCCATGTGGAGAAATCTGGTGTAGTAATGAAGAACTCAGGCCCTGGAGCTGAAACTTCTGATTGGACCACTGTGGTGCAGAAACGTGGATGTGACTACTAACCTCTCTTTGCTTTAGTTTCTTCGTCTATAAAATGACAATAAACACAGTGTCTGTCTTACGAGTTTGCTTATGGCACAAGTGAGTGAGTGGCATGGAAGTGTTTGGGACAGTGCCCAGGCAGACGGAGAGAGCACAGGAGAAGCCTGCTGCCTGGAGCATCATCTCTGCTCTTTTGCATAGCTGAAGTTTGCCATCCTCAAACCAAGCGTTCAGGACTAGACTCAAGTCAAGTATGCTGCAAATGATACTCATCTGCCTGTCTCCACTGAAGACCCAAGTCACTCTCTGGCCCTGCCAGGAAAGAGACACCACAAACAGGCCATAATGGAGAGCTGAATAATGGGGTATCTATAAAGGTTTAGGAAGGATTCAAAGAGACCAGCCAGAAGTAGTGGGTGACATTCTAGGGCTAGCAGCAGTGTGAGCTACGACCACTCATTGGTCTGAGGAGCTGTCAGAGGGCACGGTGATCAGAACCTAAAGAGACAAAGTGGAGCTGTCACAGAAGCCACCTCACAGGAGCTGACCCTTTAAAGGAGAGACCTAACCACTCACAGGACTCTGTCAGAGGGGACTGAGTCCTATGTTCCCAGATGTAGCTGGCATTTCCCACATCAAAATCAAGCAGAGTCAGTGGACATGACAGTGAGGGAATGTGAGCCAGTTTCCCAGGGAGGCCTCCTGTGACAGGGCTGGACAGAGGAAGTGGGAGGCCTGGGCGGGCAAAGGACAGTGGAGGAGATGCAATCTAATCCCTTTCTTACTTGGCTATCACATCCTTGTTTTTCATGTTTATTTTATGTGAATGTGTGATTTGCATGCCTGTATGTTTGTTTATTATGCATGTGCCTAGTGCCTGTGGAGGCCAGAGGAGGGCCTCAGATCTCTTGGAACAGGAGTTACAAATAGTTGTGAGCAGCCATGTGGTGCTGGGAACTGAACCCAGGGTCCCCTAGAAGAGCAGCCAGCGCTCTTAACTGTTGAGCCATCTCTCCAGCACCCCCTTCATTTCCTTGATAAGTGGTGCACTTAGGAGGAAAGGTCTGTGCTGGTGGTCTCTTGGTAGCTGAGTTCTGAACTGACCCGAGTCCCCAGCACAGTCTCTACCCTGGAAGCTCGGGAAGGAGTTTGGAATAACCCCCTGAGTGACAAGGAGCTCTGCAATCTCAGGAGAGGGATAATGAGAACAAATGGTGCAATTTGGCTCGGTCCTCCACTGAAAGACGCAAGGAGACAATCAACATCAAAAAGCCTCCTGATCCGGATGTCTGCGAGGAAGGAACTATGGATTTCGTGCTTTTAATTTTCAACTGAACTAGGTCTTAATTAGAACAGTATCATTTATTGTGAACTTGTCTCCATGTGGTCTCATAATCTGCTGCAGATAAGGATTCCTACTGTGGACTAGTTTGTGAGTCTCTGTGTCCTCTGGCTTGTATAATGGTGACAGGGGAGTGCGGAGTGGCTTGTTCTGCTGTAGAGATATCACCACATTGCAGCTGGCAAGGTTATTGGGCTTGCCCTTCCTCACCCAAACAGACAGATCTTCTCTTCCTCCCCTGCTGATGGAATCCCTTGCAAAGAACAGCAATAATTAAGACGTCTGGTCATCAACGTTTTTGTAACTAACTCCAGAATTTGCCTAGAGAGAAGAGTTTTCAGGCGCTCTCTTGAAGCAAGTGTGCAACTTCTGTTGAACACCTGTGTACTCTGCGATTGCGGGGATGATATGTATTAAACAGACTCTCCCAGCAAATAGCTTAGAACTAGGTTAAAAAACAAATGCAGACACAAGAGCAGTGACCAACAGTGACAAGCTACTGGAGGGCCAGGGATTCTTCCTAGATCCCACAAGCTCAGCTCATTACAGAATGCTTCTGGGCCACACAGTCCCTAGGGTCCTAGTGTGTCCCTCTGTAGGACATTGACATGTCTAGCTCAGAGTACTGCTGTGGGAAAAATAATTATTTTATTGAAAAATAAAAAATAAAAAAACACTGTCCTATCCCAAGTAGTATATATCAAAGTGCACAAAAAAGTGTCAGGAAGGTGTCAGAGGAATGGATTCTTCCTTGTTTTGTGTGTGTGTCTGTGTATGTGTGTGTTTATGTCTATGTGGGTCTGTGTATGTGTCTGTGTCTATGTGTCTCTGTGTGTATCTGTGTGTGTATGTATGTCTGTGTGTTGCCATCCACCTGTTTGTTTGAGAGAGTCTCACACTGACCTGGAGCTTTATGATTCAGTTACTCTGACTGGTCAACAAGCCCAGGATTACCTGTCTCTTCCAGCACTGAAGTGATGAATGGGTGCTGCCATGCCCATACTTTTCACATGGGTTCTAGGAACAGTACCTGGGTCCCTGTGCTTGTATGGCAGGTACTTTGTAGACTAAGTGATCTCCCCGACCCCAGAAATTCATTTTAAGGGACTCTCATGAGGTAAATCTGAAATAGTTTCTTAATCTGACCAATAATACAACTAACTATAACCCATGGTATATAAGAATTGTTGAACCTAGACTAAGAAATAAATTACATTAACAATTTAATGAATGGACAAGTTTTGAGAAAAAAGAGATATTCTTCCTTACAGTAGAACATCAACACTAAGAACTGTGTGAAGAATTTGATAAAAAGAGGTGACTACTTGATTGCTGCAGGGACAAGATTTAGAGAAGAATTACAAATCTAGGCTAAAACTAGCAGGTGGGATTGTGATGAGAAATAGGATATCCATCTAGTCAGAATGTCTTCTAAAAAGATCTGTTCATTTCAAGGAGAGAAACAGAGGATCCATGAAGAAGCCTGTGGCGATCACCTTAGCTGATCCAAGTTAACAGCATCCTCATAGGGCAGAGCTAACCCGAGGCTGATCCTCTGTAAGGAGACTTACCACCATTAACCCCTGTGATGTCTGAGCCAAAATAACTCATTTTTAATTTGATCATGAAAACTGAAATTACACCCTAACTGAGGGGCTGGTACCCTAAAACTAACCAAAACTCTTTAAGAGTATCAGGTAATGAAATAAGAAAGGAAAAAGGAGGAGAGGGAGGAAGAGGAGGAGGAGGATGGGGAGGAAGAAGAGGAGGAGGAAGAAGAAGAAAAGACAAAGATCTGAGGAACAACCCACCCCCACCCCAACCCCACCCCTACCCCGCACGCTGCCTAAAAGGAAAGACATTACAAATAAATACATGATCTCAGTTAGAACCAGAAGAAGAAATTTTGTTTGTTTACCATTAAGACTATTACAACAATTAGAACAATTATTAATATGGTAGATGATAGCATTGTACTCATAATTTTTAAACTTCTATTGTTTGAGATACCATGCGTTTTTAGAAGGTAACATAACTGCATGAGTTCAGAATAAAGAGGAACCAGGTATTCAGCCAATTCTTTTTAATTTTAAAAAATATTTTATTTTATTTTATCATATGTATATGAATATTTGCCTGTTTGTATGTCTATGCACCATTTGTTGTCTGATGCTTGGGGAGGCCGAAAGAGGGCATCAGGTCCCCTGAAACTAGAGGTACAGCCAGTTGTGAGCCACCCCGTGGGCGCTGTAAATCAACCTGAGTCCTCTGTAGGAGCAAGCAGCTGGTGCTCTTCACTGCTGCACCATCTCTCCCACTCTCCAACCAATTCTTAAGTGGTTCAGAAAAATAAAATATACATGGCAAAATGTAAACATGCAGAAAAAGTGAAAAGGGGGTATGGAATAATTTGTGCTATTTTTACAGCAAGTCTTCTGTAAGTTTGAATTATTTAAAAATGAAAAGTTTAAGATATAGTGCTGTGTTCTGGGGTTGACTTTGCTAAATGATTTTTGTATTTCTTAAACATTCTACAACTAATATGTAATTAATTGATATCAGCTCAGATAATCACATGAATACATCCATAGAACAGCAGTTTTACATGACTTTGTTGTTAATATCTCTATTGTGTTTTATGCTTTACTGCAACACAATGATTTTCCAGTTGTGAGTGATTCTTTAGAATAAAATGTATCACTTGGCACTTTCATCCTTGGGAACCCTGAAGCCACATAAGTTTTATAATCTGCTGGGAAGTATACACACAGAGGCACTGTGGAGAGGTGACCTGTGGCCCATAGAGTGAATGGTCCTAGATTCAAGAAGACTCAGAGAAAGACCACCCATATTAGCATTCCAGCAAACCTTCTCTGATTCTTGTAGCTACAACGGAAGGTCTTGTAAACTACGGAGGCTGATTTAGATAGCACACAACTTCCTGTTATCTCACATTCAGTTGATCCTGTATATTGAATATAGAGCTCAGTCAGGCTGTAGTAGGTGGGAGACGTTGACATTATCCTGGAGGGTCTCCCATCAGAACAGAAAGTGAATGTATATGTAGTGACAGCCCTGTGGGCTACCGTGTGCCCCTGCTCAGTTTGTATGAACCACAGGGATGGGAGGGGCACCAGGAAAGTCAGGATGTGGGATGGAATTTGGGTGGCATATGCCTCTGAAGGTCAGAACATATAATGAAACAGTCACACCACCTCTCCTGGGGGAGGCAGATTTGTCATGGCACATTCTGGAAAAATCAACTAAATGGTCATGGGTTCTGTTATTTCAAGAGCTCAGGGTCTTAGAGGAGAAAGAGCAAGGTGAGGTGGAGCCAGCTCCAAGGTGCTAGAACTCTAACCAGCCTCTCCTCGGGAGACACAGGGAAGTCTTTGAAGCCAAGCATCCTCCGAAATAGCCTTGGTTCCTGGAAATGCCTCTGGTCCTTGGAGAGAGATCAAAAGTCCCTGGAAAAAAGCCAGGACATGGGCAAGACAGGAGATACACTAATAAAGAGACAGCAGCACAGATTCACAGTGTGGTGCCAAGAACTAAAAGGAAAATAAATGAGAGAAAGTTAAATTCACTCCCCACTACTGTGGCCACAGCAGGCCTCAGGAAGGAGGGCGGCTTCACAGGCAGTTGAACCACAAGCCTGGGTGTCCTGGATCATCTGCCAGGATGAGACTGAGCTGCATTCTCAATGCTTCTCCACTGAGCTAGCCCTTCTCTAGGCTAGGGGAATTCTAGAACAAACAGAGCTTTCAGGATTCAGTTAAAACATGGTTGCTTTCTGAGCATCCCAGCAGGAGACTTTTCTAGTTACACCCTGGACATTCCTATCCCAAGTTATGCTGGGACCTCAGCTGTGCAGAATGAGGGGATGGACAGGAAAAGAACTGACCCTGGAGTAAAGGAAGAACCAGGGGAACATGAAGGAATCCAACTGTGTATGGCAAGCCAAAGCTTTAAGTGGGATGTGCTATATGTCAAAAGAAGCCTAGTTGTGGGGCCCAACTTGAAAACAAGAAGTCCAATCTGAATGAATCCAGAATAATGGGAAATAAATAACTGAGGGTACTGGAGTCACAAAGGAACTCCAGACCCACTGCAACAAAAGCCAATTATAGCTTCTTATAGACACAGGGCTGAGCCTGGCAGATATTCAGTCAGCCTGGTCACTACTTGATTGAAGGCGCTAGTGTCAAAAATCTCAAGAATGAATCATGTCAATGATGGGGAACTATTAGGTCCTCCAATTTTCTCAAAGTTTCCCATCAGACCAATAAACTTAATCTAGCAAAAGCTATAACTATATCAAAGTTCATGTTTTGAGGGGCCAGCTCTCACTATGTACTTCTATTACAACCCCTCCTGATGCTCTAACTGGTGGCTCAACATCTCTCTTCTACCAGAGATAAGAACAGAAGACATGTTTCCCTCCCCTCCATCTCCATTACTCTGATCCCACCTAGGAAGATGAACTATTCTTCAGTGACCACATCAGTACTCTCTTGCAGCCTGGCAACATTCTAAATCATGGCCTCCTTCACTCTAGCTGATTATCTTAAGTTATTCCTCCCTTATGTACAAGTCTCACCTTCATCTCTGCCCAGACAATCCCCAGACATCTCACAGGCATATTTTAATGAAGAAGAGAAGGTATAAGCAGGCACAAAACAAAAACAAAACAAAAAAACACTATGAACTCTTTGGATTGGTAATAGAACTTTTTTTTTTCTGAATAGTATCTTACACAGTGATCTGATCTACATAGATGACAGAAATAAATGTCTCAGGCTGCTAAAGGTGGGGAAGGATGCTGACAAGGCAAATTTTCCAGTCTCTGAGGGACTCACAGGCCCCCACAGGGAAAAATAAAACAGTTTAGATCTCATCACTTAATTGACAAAAGAGAAAATGGAGGACCAGAGAATGGAAGGAGTTTGCTCTGAGTCATGGGACACATTGGTGTCAGGGCCTATAAAACAAGGACCTTTCTGATCCCAGACTCTGCCTCTGAAATATATTCAAGATATTCATACAGCAGATAAGCAAGTCATCAAATATATCTATTTTACTTGGTCCCTACTTGGGAAATATACAAATAAATCTATTAAGATGTGAGGTCATAATTCGTTAATTTCATCTCTCCTTGTTTGAGTTATTAGAAACATTTTAGGAAGGAGGTTGAATAGAAATCCATACATTAAAGGAATAATTCAGGGGCTAAGGAGATGGTCCAGTAGGTAAAGAATTGCCATGAAAGCATGGAGGACCTTAGTTTGATACCCCAGAATGCAAGTGAAAAAGCCGGGGTCAGTAGTATGTGCTTAGAATCCTAGTATGGAGACAAGCAGAGACTGGATTTTCTGGCCAGCTGTTGTAGCCAAATGAGTGAACTCAGGGGTCAGTGAGAGATCCTGCCTTAGGAAACAAGGTATAGGAGCTGGAGATATGCTTCCACAGTTTCAAAACACTAGCTGTTCTTACAGAGGACCTGGGTTTGATTCCCAGCACCCACATGGTGACTGACAATCATCTGTAGCCCCAAGGGATCTGACCTCTTCTTCTGGCCTCCATGGGCAGCAGGCATGAAAGTGGTAGACAGACATACATGCCAGTAAGACACCCATATGTGTAAAATAAAACAAAAAAATTTAAAAAGCTTTTTAAAGAAAGCAAAGGACAAATGAGGAGGATGTCAATGTTGACATGTTGCCCCACAAGCACAGGACACACATACACATTCATTCTCCCAGGCACCCCCCCCCCCCCCCGTCAACACACAAAGAGATGATTCAAATATGCTTTGAAAAACATAATTCCCTAATATGCCACTGAAATAATCTTTTTACTGAAAACTACATTATTGTTTTAAGAATACTGATAGCTAGAATCAGCATTTGTTTGAAGCAAGTAGTAAGTGTAGAAAACTGAGCAGAATATGAGGTTTGGCAATACCTATAGTTGATAGGAGAAGTTAGTCTTGGGACTCAAGTTTTATAACACACATATGGTAGCCATATTTTCTTAAGGAAAAATCAGGACATGCAGTTGACAAGCAAGGCTATCCTTATGGGGACAATGGAATAGATACAGCAGCTAGGTCTGCACTGGAGACCCTGAACCATATGGTCCAGAGAGCAATCTGCAGAGATAATTTTGTGGGGCTTGTCTCCTTCACAATTTACTGTCACAGTCCAGGTTTTGCAAAGTGATGTATCTTCACCATATCTGAGTCCTTAGCTTTTACTTCGTCCTCCTAAGGCAAACTTTACTAACAAACAAAATTACTCTCTGAAAAGTTCATGGACTGTAGAATTATGAACATGTGTTACTATTAACATGATTATAAAACAACGGACTGGCCACTTTTCTCATTACAAAACTCCTGGCAGAAGCAGTTAATTAAGCAAGAGAGGGTTTTATTTTGTCTCAATTTGAGGGGATATGACAGAGAGAGTGTGGAGGCAGGTTTGAGGTGGCTGCTCACACTGTGTCCTCAGTTAGAAAGCAGAGAAAGTCTGGGACCCCAGTCATGAGATGGCGTCAATCACATTTAAGGTGGGTCTCTCAAATCTCTCTGAAAACATCACCCTAGATATGCTCAGAGATGTGTCTCCTAGACAATTCTGAATCCAGTCAAGGTGACAACGACAGCGATCCTTCACAAACTACTTAAGAAATCTATTGTTATTTGGACAAAATATGTGTTCGTTTATCCACCCAACACATATCTGTGACATTAATGGACTGTATGCTGGACATTGGAGACATGGTGATGAATCATATTTTGAGCCTTCTTCCTCAAGAAACTTGGTCTCAAACCTGCACATTATGATAACCATAATCATAGCATAATGTATATATGCCTGTTAGCACCCAGCCCACACTTATATACTTAATGTCTTAGTTCATGGAACAAATACTTACACTGTAATAAGCCTCCATTCCTCATCTTCCACATGAGCATAATTAATACTCATTTCCCACAGTGCAGAAGGCTAAAGAGACTTGTGAACATAATTTGTCATTACCAAAACCCACCTAGAATTTATTCTTTATATTAAAGGTAGGAAAGTGGAATGTAAAAATAATGTTAGCATATTCAGTCCTTCAGATGAACAATCTTTGCATAACAGACTGTCAAGTACTAGAATGTAAGAGGCTACACAACCATTAGTCCAATTCACTCTGACTCTAAAGGTAACCTCCTTCAGCTAAGGGGCTGTTCTGCATATCTCTGCTGTAAGTCTTCTAGAACTCCACAAGTCTGTATTTTGATTCATTGTGGTATTCTGTAATGGTCTCTGTCTGTTGCAAAGAGAAGTTTCCTAGATGAGGGCTGAGGACTACACTTATCTATAGATGAGTATAAGGACAAATATTTAGAATGAAGTTAGGAATTATACTGGTTTAGTAAAGTGGTGGTTATAGGTTCTCCTCAAAGATGCATGACTTACTAGCCCTGGATAGCTGGATAGGTTTTCAATACTGGGCATAATTTTTAATATACATCTTTTTGAGTGGTTCTTAAGTCCAATTAGAGAGCTGTTGGTTAGTGCCAAGGTATGTGGGCCACTACTGCACCTTAGGTTTCTTGTGCCATGCTGGTCCTTGGGGTTCATGGACATCACAGCTAGATGGGACTCTTGGTTGCTTTTCCTCCTTTGAAAGCTTGAATGGTGCTTTCTGGTACCATGAAAGTTAGTCCCCAGGGAGGAGACATTCAAGTCAGTTCTAACTCGGGGGCCTCTGGGCCCTCTATCCAAAGTGTGTGGTGTCTTCATTAATAGGGACTTACCTTCCACCTGTGGAAGGCAAACAAAGACAATACCAATAGTCTAACATATTGGGAATCTCTTGGAGAACCCTCACCAATAACTCAAAAGAGGATTGTCTCAAACCTGGTGTTGCAGCTTTTGTTAGATGGTCTGTGGCTCTCGGAGGGAGCATAGCCAGCTCTGATGGGAAATTTTCATTTAACTATATACACATATTTATAGGCCAATGTGTTTTATACGTATTTTGGGGTAGAGGGTTAATAGTTAATAGTATGACTCCTTATAACCTTTTTAAACATCTGTATCATTATTTTACCTCCTCCCTCCTTCTTCTGCATTAATCTCCCTCCCCCTCTCCTCCATAATTAGAGTCCTCCATTTTCCCCTTCCCCCTCAGATCACTCTCACTCTGCTATTTCCATCTCTATTGCTCCATTATTCCCCTATCCCCACAGTAGTTACTTCTTACTTTCCTGTTTCTATCTTGTTTTTTTTTTTCCAGGTTTAATAGGTTTGGCAGCATAGTATGAGATCCTAGCAGGTCAGTTGCAAGTCCTGTCTCCACAAAGACACACCAGCTATTGGTCAACACCTCCACCTCCCACCATGCACACACACCCTGGTAAGCTTATCCTTTTTACCCTTCACGTGTGTGTGTGTGTGTGTGTGTGTGTGTGTGTGTGTGTGTGTGTGAAATGTGTGAACATATGTATGCATGCTTGTGTGAGAGTGTACGTGTGTGTGCATGTGTGTAGAGGCCTGAGACAGATGCCAGGAGTCTTCAATGGGTCTTCTCCTTGTCCACTGAGGCAGGGTCTCTCAATTGAACCCAGAACTCTCAAATACAACTAATCTTGCTAGCCAGCTTACTATAAGGATCCCTTGTGTCTGCCTCCTGGAATTACAGGTGGGCTGCCATATGCACCTAGTATTTAGTGGGTTCTAGGGATCTTAACTCCCACCTGATGCTTGTGTGTCAAGTGTTTTAATTACCAAACTGTCTCCCTAGGCTTGTACCCCTTGAAATATTCATGAGAGTATCCCCTTACACTGTGCCCTGATAGGTTGTTTTTTAACCAGAGAAATGTGTGTGTTCGTTGGACAAAGAAACTTGCATTTGATATTGATGGAACATTTAACTTCTATGACCTTCTGTCTCCCTAACATCCCACTAAGGACTCTAGCAGCTGGCAGCCAGAGCGCAAACCCCAGGCAATGGCTCTCTCCCTTGTCTTTCCTCCTGTGCAAAGTGTAGAAGGAGTGACCACAGTGTCTCTTCGGGAACAAGTAAATAAGGGAGCTGGGGTCACTCTGCACCCAACACCCTATTCAGCAAAAGCCATGATCTGACTCCAGTCACCAGAGGCAGGAGGCCCAGGCTTCAGTGCAGCAGCAGCAGCAGCAGCAGCAGCAGCAGCACCCTGTCTGTGGTCTGTGGTTCTCTGCTGGCTACACCCCAAAGGGCTCTCCTCCTCCAGACGTGGAGGCAGTGGAGACAGGAAAGGATTTCTCTGGAGGCCAGGAAGCCGGCCGGGCACCTGGGAACGTAGCCATGAGTGACACATACAGCATTCTCGCCATAACGACTGGTTAAAGGGAATAAACCATCTTTTATTTAAATGACAAGTGATGAGGGCTTGTTCATTTTTGCTTTCAATAACAGTACAAAAGGAAAAATGTTTAAGAGAATGAAAAATGAGCCAAACTCACTGTTTGAGCAGTGAGGCAAGAATTAGAAGAGGCATCCTACATTGAGACCCTAGCAGTGGGTCCCCAAATGGCCCCTTTTCATCATCCTCGCTCATTGAAATCTCTTTCTTCTCTCCCTCTGATGCCAACCTCCTGTTAAGCAGGAGACTTTGTGGGTGAGTGATATAAATCCAATTGCCACGCATTCTGACTTTTATATTGATGGGCTCTGACTCTACACACAAGGCCCTCTTTTTTTTTCCTTTGCTTTGCTTTTTTTTCCTCATAGACCTGTATGTAGCGTGCCTGTGTGTACATTTGTGTTCACATGTGTGTAGGTAGGCATGTGTGTGCACACAGGTGGAGGCCCACAGTTGACATCAATCATCTTCCTTTACAGTTCTTCACTTTATTCACTGAGCGGGACCTCTGGGTGAGCTGGGTGCTCATCATTTCTGCCAGTCTGGCCAGTCAGCGTGCTCCAGGGACTCCCTGTTTCTGTCTCACCAAACCTACCCAGCTTCTACCTGCGTCCCGGGGATCTGAACTTCTGTGTTCCTGCTTGAACAGCATGCGCTTTACCCACTGAGACATCTCCCCAGCGTTGCTATACAAACTCTCATCTGTACGGAAAGCCCAAGGGACAGGAACCTCTGTCAGATGTCCAGTTTATCCTGTCTGAGGCCTCCACCAGAGTCCAGTGTTTGACTGTGGGACTTCTGTCCTCACAGAGTTGGTTTTCCTGCACAATGTATATTGCAGGTTGTCTGGTAGAATTAGAGCACCATCGTCATCAAGGCCGCTTTGTCTCAAAGTATGAAAACGGCTACACAATCCCACCCGATTCTCCAGGATGCCACTTCTTACTGGGGAAGTTTGTATCTGTTTTTGGGTTGTTTCAAAGTCACTTTACATCTAAGTGTTCCTCCACTCTCACTGGGTGTTGGAATAGAATCCGGCATCTCAAGCATGCTAGGAAAGGGCTCTCCTGCTGACTCGCACCTCCAGCAAAAGAGCAGCCTGAGTGAGCTAGCCTTAGCTCTCTCCTGAAGAAAAGCTGGGGACTCCTTTCGGTGGAGTGAGCCCACCTGCATCACTACTAGCGGCCACATCTCGTGCCCTGGAAATCTCTGTCAACCTCAAAGAGATATTCAAAGTGTTTAGAGAAAAATAAAATATCTTAACAGCACTGTCAAATATTTCCTGGGGAAAGAACCACATAAATCACCACAGGCCTGACTGGGACATCTATGTAAAATCCGTTTAGTGCAGGCTCCCCCCAACCCCAGGCAAGGGAGAAAGCCTCTGAGTATACAAAGGTGGATGCAAGGCCCGTGTCCACACCTCAGGCTGCAGAGAATTGGTGCATTTTTTAAAATGATGTTGATCAGGGCTCAGTTGTTTTTCCAGTTCAAAACGCAGACACAAAAATGGAATTTTTAGCCAGTAACTCATACATTTAGATTCCTGGTTTTTAGGTTTTGGAAAAAATGCACCTACTTGTTTTCTTATTACAATGCCTGCTGGTTTTGTTCACCGGTCCGTGTTTTTCTTGGACTGTGGTGGAGTGGAATGTTTTAAATTACGGGCTTTTGCTTTTTACCCTCCGATGCGTACTAAATAAGTCCGTCGTCTAATTCTAAAATTGGGAAGCAGCAAACTTACTCCTGTCGCCAACAAAGCTACACTTTTATTCCAGAAAGGGTATTTCTGTTCTAAATTTACAGCAAAATAGCTGCGAAGACAAAGGCGGGATTCTGGCTAAACCAGAAGTGTTCCTTGTAATGGCACGTCGCTTCCGACGTGCTGGCCGGGTTTCCACCACGCTGAGATCTTCTGTGCATTGTTAAAATCTGTTCTAAGTGTTTGAAGCCCTAACTGATGGTGAGAAACAAACAAAAACAGTGGCACACAACTTTCACCCCAGCCTCAGGAGGCAGAGGCAGGCAGATTCCTGAGTTTGAGGTCAGTCTGGTCTACCTAACAGGACACCCAGGGCCACAGAGAGAAACCCTGTCTTGAAACAAACAAACAAAAACAAAACAAAACAAAAGATTGGCTGTGTTTTGATTTAAGCCAATAAAACAAATCTCAATAACAACTGCAAAAACAAACAGACCCTTCTGTGGGAGAAAGCAGGCTGGGGGATTTGGACTGAAAGGCTGAGTTGTGTTTTAGGCTTTCAGTACCAGACACATCACCAAGCTGTGGGTGGAGCTGCTGCAGGAGGGCTGCATTCCTTGCCCCTCTTTTTCTACAGAAATCCTTTCCGTGCCCAGGCTCAGGACTGCATGCTTCTGACCTTCAGTGCCCCTGCTCTATGGGAGAGTCAGGCTTCTTCTTTATCCAAGCCCCTCTGCATTAGTAATTCTGATTCTCTGTCGCCTGGGTACCACAGGCTCCTCCTCAGAACACAGGGTGCTCCCCTAGCTGTTCGAAGGACTCATGAGTCCTTATGACTAATGAAGCCAGCCCCCTTATGTCTTATTTTTTTTTTTAAGGAGGCATCTAGTTACTGATTCTGATCCTGCCAGCAGTCAGGAAACCAAAGGTAAAATGATAGGCATTTGGGGGGCGGGAGTGCTTTTTACCTTAAGCCACTTACAGAAAACAACAAAAACTCTCCATGAATACCTTGCATTATATTCACAGTTAGCATGCCCACTAAGAATAAACAAATCAAATGCAGACAGGAAAGATATTTGGTAATTTCTCCCTCTCCCACCTTCTTTCCTTCTGTTTTTCTTTGAGTTTGAACCAGTCAACTTAGTGACCATGTAAAAACTGCCAGTTGGCACGGACATAACTCCGTCACTGGTCCCATGGGATGCTGCTGTGTTTTAGGAGTGAGGAAAGGATGACTCCACTGTAGCCACCATCTTCCAGCCACCCACACTCTTCAGTCCATCAAAGGCCAGCCTCCTGCTGGCCATGCAGGATGGTGAGGCAAGAACCTTCTCTCTTTGTCACCAAAAAGCCATAGGAAATCAATGCCACTGACAGAGACTCCTTTCTTCCGTCCTTGTCCTAAGTTACTAAGCCATGTCTTTTTCATTTCCCATCGACTCCAGGCCACGGGCTGGGTCTGGGATCCCAACAGATGGCTCTATGATTACAAGACAGGGGAGCAGTGTGGGAGAGAAGAAAGTTTCATGCTCATAAGACACACTGTGCAAGATGGAGTTGGGGTCAAGGCTTAGCTGATTGTGTACTTGACTAGCATTCGCCAGGCCCTGGCTTCAACCCCCAACAGGTCGTATAAACGGCATGGCTGGCGAGGTGTGCCTGGAATCAGAGCACTCAGAAGGTGGAGGCAGCAGGATCAAGATTTCAAGGCCACCCTCAGATATACACTATATTTTGCAGGAGTCTAACTGGTTTACCTTGACATCTTCCTTAGGAATTTCTTGTCTTTTTGACCCCTACTGCTTAGGCTCTGGCCTTTTCTCAGGGGCTAACTCTGCTGCCCATTTTCCTGTCTCACGAGTCATTTACTGAGTACAGTTCCACCAACCCCCACTCCTTCCCTCCTTTTCTCTCCCTCTGCATTATATGTGCATGGCGTGTGGCTGCACACTTGATATGCGTGTGCATATTTTTGTGTGGTGGTACATGTATGTTGCATGTATGTAGAGGTCAGAGATTGACATAGATTACCTTCCTCAGTTCTTCTCCCTCTTTACATCCTGAGGTAGAGCTTTTACCTGAACCCAGAGCTCCCTGAATCATCTAGGCAAGGCAGCCATCTGCTCCTGAGATCACCTATCTCTGCCTCGTGAGCATTATTGGTGAGCCCCGCTACCCACCTGACCAGTTTTGAGGTGCAGGCTGGGGATCTGAACTCTGGTCCTGGAGCTTGCAGCAAACATTCATCAACTGAGCCATCTCTCCAGCTCTACACAACTGCTCCTGATGTCTCCCCAGCCCTTCTGAAGAATACTCATCACATTTGCCTGCTGTGACCCTGGGACCTGCTCCTTTGGGACCTCACTCAGCACTGGTCAAGGTTAGGATGTCACAGGAGTGTCAGATGCTGAGAGGGAGGTGGGGCCATTTTTGTTAGAGGTGAGATACCATGTGATTCTAAACTCATCACTGTAGAATATTATATTCGCCAGAGGGAAAACAGCTGTCACTACCTATGATTTGAAAGATTGAAGTTAACCCTTCCGTACTCCTCCTTTCTAGGAATGCCTGCTGTGGATATTGATCTGTATAAATAAAATGCTGATTGGCTAGTAGCCAGGCAGGAAGTATAGGCGGGACAAGCAGAGAAGAGAATCCTGGGAAGTGGAGGCTGAGGCAGGGAGACACTGCCAGCTGCTGCCATGACAAGGGAGATGTAAGGTACCAGTAAGCCACGAGCCACATGGCAACTTACAGATTAATAGAAATGGGTTAATTTAAGATATAAGAACAGTGAGCAAGAAGCCTGCTATGGCCATACAGTTTGTAAGTAATATAAATGTCTGTGTGTTTATTTTATAAGTGAGCTGTCGGACTGCCGGGACTTGGTGGGACCCAGAGAGAAAACTCAAGCTACAAATGCCCTAGTGTGGTAATATTGTGTTCCCCAAAATATTGTGCACCCTAATACACTTATCTGGAGTCAGAGAACAGAACAGCCACTAGATATCGAGGCCAGAAAATGGTGGCCTTTAATCCTAGCATTCCAGAGGCAGAGATCCGTCTAGATCTCTGTGAGTTCAAAGCCACACTGGAAACAGTCAGGCATGGTGACACACACCTTTAATCCCAGGAAATGATGATAGGAAGCAAAAAGGTATATAAGGCATGAAAACCAAGAACTAGAGTCTCATTAAGTTTTTAGGCTTTTGAGCAGCAGTTCAGCTGAGATTCATTTGGATGAGGACTCAGAGACTTCCAGTCTGAGGAAACAGGATCAGCTGAGGAATTGGCGAGGTGAGGAACCTGTGGCTTGTTCTGTTTCTCTGATCTTTCATCATTCACCCCAATAACTGGCACTGGGTTTGTTTTTATTAATAAGACTTTTTGAAATTTGTGTTATACCCTAGGGTCCAGAATGCACGGGTCAACCTCCTGAAGTTCCCCATGAAAATGATGTTAATTTGAGAAGTGTGTCTACACTTGAGTCTTTTCTGTATAAAATTGTAACAAACAGATTTTTCTATATTTATAAAAGGTCCTCAGGTGTCTCCTACTCTATCTGCTCAGTCATTATGCCAAAGGAGAACTCATCCATCTCTGCATGGTCCCCTGCTTCATATGAAGTTTCACAGTGTTTCACAGTGATCCTAAGATGCTGGGACATGGCTGGGATTTAAATTCATCTTTATCACTTTGTTTTTGGGTTATTATAAAAATTGTCTAATAAGTAAATATTACTTAATTTCAGTAAAGGGGGGGCTTTATTGTCTTAAAGATAGAACAAGTAAGTTCCATCCTATATGAGCCAAATCCCGCAACCCTTACACTGTCTTTTGTGACCTTTGTCCTGGCGTCTGACCAACGTTCTTAATCTTTCTACCTTATGACAAGCAGGTGTAATTTTATCTTTTCTGCTCCCACTCTAAGTACAAGGTCCCCCACCTATAAGCAGTGTGATGGTTGGTTTTAATGATCTACTTGAGAAAATCCAGACTCATTTGGGAATAGAATCTCAGTGAAGGAGTGTCTAGATTACGGTGGCCTGTGAGCACACCTGTGGAGAATTACCTTGATTCTGTGGAGGTGGGAAGACCTGCCTGCCTACGGTGGGTGGCACTGTTCACTAGGCAGGAAATCCTGGATTCTGTAAAAGTGAAGAAGGCCAGCCAAGCACTTGCATGCATGCATCACTGCTCTCTGTTCCTGATTATGGATGTGACATGACCAGCTCCCTCAAGCACCTCTTGCTGTGACTTCCTCCCAGGAACTATGAGCTAAATAAACACTTTCTACCTTAAGTTGCTTTTTTCAAGTATGTTTTTATCACAACAGGAAAAAAAAAAAAACCTAAGATGATTATTATTCAACAGTATAATGGATTTGAATACAAATCCATTGAAACATCTAGTCTCAATTTAGTATACACAACAGTGAAGTGTCACCCTCTTTGATATGGGTAGTATACCTCTATAAATACAGCCTTTTATGACTCTTGTGGTGATATTTTATTTATTCAACCCAATAAAGATTATCTGAGGATCAGAGGAAAAAGCCAGCCACTATATTAAACATAGAAGTCAGGCAATGGTAGCACACACCTTTAATCCTATCATTCAGGAGGCAGGAATCTTGTCTGGATCTCTGTGAGTTCAAGGCCAAACTGGGAACAAAGCCAGGTATGGTGGCACATGCCTTAAATTCCAACACTAGTTAACCATAAAGGTTTGGAGGTCTATACAGACAGACAGGAAGTGACAGAGCTAGGTAGGAAAAGGAAGTAATGTAGCTGGACAGAGAGCAAATGAGATAATAGAACAGAAAGGCATATAGGCGTGGGTATATAGGAAGTAGGTCTCTTTTGGAAGCTGAGGGTAGAAAGCTGAGGTTGGCTTATGGCTTTTCCTATTCCTCTGATCTCTCAGGTTTTAACCCCAATATCTAGCTCTGGGTTTTTAGTTTAATAAGACCCTTTAGCAATTCGTCTACAGACTCTCTCTTACTTAGCAACATACTTTAGATTTGTTTTTTGTTTTGCTTTTATTTTCCATTGATATAGAAATCCTTTCTGATGTATATATAATTTTGTTTCAATCTTATACTGGAATGATTGATTTTAAAACTTAAAGGTTTGACATTACATCTTGTACTTTAGGTTCATTATTTTATCTCGTCAATATTCCTATGAATCTTGTTCCTACCATTTAAACACCAATGATGATGCTGAGGTATGCTCCCTCAGTGAATGTCATGGTCATGAACTAGGCAGACCTACAGTAGGCCAGAGATTCCCCATTTGGAAAAATCGACTCCAAGATATCAAGGGTGATTCCTAATTGCCTGGGAGATGGTGTAAATTTGTATATCCAAAGCTTAGTTTCTTCCTGTGTTGAGTTCTTACTTCCTCTGCTTGAGATTATTGTAAGGTTAAAGAATTCCAAGAAAATGCCTAGGAAATGTCTTGTGATGGTTAATATTGTCAACTTGACAGAATCTAGGGTCACCTAGGAAACAGGCCTTCAGGAACACCTGTAAGAGATTATTTAATTGGGTTAGTCTGTATGCATGCTTGTGAGTAATTGTCTTGATTAGTTTAATTGTAGTAGGATGGGTCACCCTAAAAGTTGGGAAGACCATTTCCTAGGCTTGGGTCCTGGATTGTGTAAAAAGGAAAAAGCCAAGTTTTCAGAGTGCCACTAAAGTATCACCACAGTAAACTCTGAAAGTTATAATACCAACTTGCCAGACAAGGTACACCCATCAGTACAATAGTGGTCCAAAGATTATGGGGGTAATCAGATGGTTTTGGATTCAATTCAGGCCTGGTACTGTAAATGGGCAAAAGCCCACCATGGCATGGGAGGTCACAGGTCCTAGGAAGAAGCGTACTACTGTTGTTTCGCTAATGACATGCTGTCAAACCATCTTCTAAAGATTTGTGGTATACCCATAGGTGAGTGATGCCCTCAACCTTGGCCAGAGAAACTTTTCTTTGCAGTGGTCAGCAGTTAACGCAGAGACGATAATTGGACAAAGTGCTGAGAATAAGTTACTACTGAGTTCTCAGTCCTAAATGAGATGTCTATATCAAATCTCCCTTTCTTGAAGACTCAGAGAACATCACAAAGGAGGAACATAAAATAGCATAATAGTTGGAGGAGAAGGTGAGTGATGTGAGATGCTGTCTTCTAGACACAAAAGTGTCATTGCATTCATGAACTCACCGCAGCTATGGTTACCTGAGTGAGGCCTGAGCAAGATCAATCAATCTGATCAGTTAACATTCCAACAGGCAGCACTAATTGGACTCAGTGAATCATTAACAACAAAAGAAGACAATAATGAAGGAAGGAGGGGCCATGTAGGAGGGATGAGAGGGAGAAGTTTGGGGATTCTGGTGGAAGTTGGGAGTTTATGTAATCAATATTCATCATTTATATGTATGAAATTATAAAAGATTAAGGAAAATATTCTCTTTTCTAAAGGTCAAAGCCAGCCGAACACCAGCATTCACCATCTTCTCTGCTTCTTGATTGAAGGTATAATATGACCAGCACCCTCAAGTTTCTGCTGCCAAAACTTACCCATCACCATGAATTGTACTCACTAACTGTAAGTCACAGTAAACTCTTTCTCCCTTATGTCACTGTCAGGATATTTTATCACAGTGATGGGGAAAATAACTAAGACATGCCTGTTGCATAGACACCCTTTTACTAACAGCTTCACTTCCTACTTTGGTGAAACATATTCAAATAAGCAGGAACTCAAGTGGCCAGACTGTCATCCCCCATACACATGGCTAACTGCCCTGCAGAAAGCCACATCTGTCCTGTATGTGGTAGTTCTGCCTAGAGTCTACCAGAGACCCAATAATAGGATGCCCTTCAGTGCCCTTGAAATTCAGCTTTATTGTCTGTCCTGTTTCTACAATGGCCTTTTGTCAATGTCATAATGGTATGAGATTTAAAAATGTAATTATTTGTAATAACACAGTTTCTCATATTTGTGAGGGATTTGGGGATTTGCAAGAGGTTTTCAAGAACACTGTCATCTGTTTTTCATAGCAACTCTGTCCATTTAGGATTTATAACCCCACATTACAGATTAGCAACTTGATATCTGAAACATTTCAGTGACCTGCTCAAAGTCACATAACCAATGGCTGAGCTGGTCCACAACTCAAATCTTGTGATGGCTGGTTTGGCACTCCTTCAATCTACCCAAGCCTATTTTAGTTTTAAGAATGACTAATGATCTCAAAGGCTATGACTGAGTAAATGGTGAAAGTGACCTGGCTTAACACAGATCAGAATCATTTCTTCATGAACTCCACGAATCTGTTTACCAGAGCAGCCCAGGTAGAGAGCAGATGACTTTAAGGGGCAGATAACTTTACATAGGGAAGAACAGGAAGTGAGCACTCAAAGACCCAAGCAGTTTCACTAGAGTGTGACTCAACCCCAAGAAACCCAGAAGACGAAGGTAATGTTGGAGACAGTCTTTGTCAACATCACATCCCATCCAATCCAGCTCTATTTATAATATGTATATCTGTGCTCTTCATCATGAGGTGTTAGGGAACACCTTTCTGCTCCCCAGTATCCCCCATGAGCCTCAGCCTTGCTTCCTCTATGGTCTATATGGTTTGTCAGCATTCATTCACAAAGTAACTTCTCACAGATTATACCAAAGAAAGCATATGCATAGTGTGGTCCTGGTCAGTGTCTGAAGACTCCATTTAACACAGTGGTGCTCAGCTTCTTGTTGCTGAGGACGCCTTCTTCTGTGTTCTCTAAGGAGCTCAGAATATCAAACTATGGCAGCAGCTGATCATCAGATCCATAGGTGGTAACCAGCATCACCAGGCACAGGAAAAGAAACTCCATCCCAATACAAACACACGCAAAGATGCTGGCATATTTGTAGATTTCATGGCCTTATTTTGAGCAAGTATGTGTTTCCATTAGGCTTACTTATTTATCTAAATATTTGTTTGTATGCATTCATGTCCCATTTCTTTCCACTAAGTATTTGAAGTGACCTAGTGCATAAAAGCAAACATCAAAACACAAATAAATGAAAAAGCAGAGGAGTGAAAGCATAAATGGAGCATCAATATGAGAAAACAGGAGCACCAATATGAATATACCAAGCTCTGGGTCAGCAGGAATGTCTTGAAAGGCAGCCATCCTGACACATATGTATGGCAGGTAACAAAATCAATTCCATTTTTATTGAAAGGGGGATTTCTGTTGCTTCAAAACCTGAAATAGCACTAAAAACTGTTGCTTTAGCCTAATGTTTTCAGACCTCAGAGCTTCTAAACAATGCAGCTAAAGGTTCATTCCTGCCTGAACACTTGCTCTCCAATCCTAATAAGTCCTTAATAAACCAACAAAAGGTAACAGCAAAGAAAACAGACCCACAGACCACACAGTCCTCCTCCTTTCCCTCCCAATTTGGCCTTTTTAGGGAGGGATGGAGAGGGATACTCTTTCTCCCCCACAAGCACAGGCAAACACTATTAAAAGGGTGTGAAACCCAAGAAATCACTCCATTACTGTGGACTATGCACATGGGGGCTCATGAGCTGGAAACAGTGCCAGAATATTTAAGTCAACAAGTGGCCAACTTGCCAGAAGTTAAAAAAACATCAGCAATAGAACTAATATCCATTTTGGTGTTTTGAATAGGTGGGAAATTTCAATAGAAAGTGCTGAAGTGAACTGAAACATATAATCAGCTGGAGGGTGGCAAATTTGCTTTGTAAAAGACTTGCAAATAGTAAATATTTTAGGCTTCACAGGTCATATACTTCATAATTATTAGACTCAGTAGGTAGAGTTACAGCATGAAGGAAGGCATGGAAAATGGGCAAATGAATAGATATGGCTGCATTCTAATAAACTTTATAAGACAGAGTAATGTCTGGTTTGGTTCCTAGCCCATAGTTTGGTAATTTCTGCCAAAAATGGAAACCAAAATGCTAAGCTCTTCTTTTGAACACTGACTACTCTTAAGAGTGGCTGTGTGCTAGGCAGTGTTGGTGCATGCCTTTAATTCCAACACTCAGGAACCAGAGGCAAGCAGATCTCTGTGAGTTCAAAGCCAGAGAGAGAGAGAAGCTGTGCATTGTGAACTCCATGGGTCCTTGGAGTTTATATAAATGCCAGTCAAAGAGCACGCATCCTGACGTGTGTTTCTTTCCCAAATGATGCTTGGTCTGAGAGTTTCTGTACTACAAATAAACATAAGATCAGGAAGCATGTACTCCAGTGAAAACACTAAAGACACTTGGATACATAGAAGATGCTTAGTTCTTTCATAGTCTACTTATTTATTTGATTGTAATTGGGATAATCTTTTTGTCTACTGTGAAGATGTGTCTTTGCCAAGGTACCTTCTGATTGGTTTAATAAAGAGTTGAATGGCCAATAGCTAGGCAGGAGAGGATAGGTGGGACTTCTGGGTAGAGACAGGAACTCTGGGAAGGAATCAGAGAGGCAGAGATTTGCCAGCCAGACATGGAGGAAGTGGGATGCATATACTGTGCAGAGGTAAAGAGACACGTGGTAGGATTTAAATTTTAAGAGCTAGTTGGAAACACGCCTAAGCTAAGGCCAAGCTTTCATAATAATAAGTCTCCATGACACTAATAAGGAGCTAGCCATACACAGAAAGACCCATTACATTTGATGCAAAATCTTGTGTATCCTAGGCTAGCCTTGAACTGCCATGTAACTGAGGATGGCCCTGAATTTCAGATTCTTCTGCCTTCACCTCTGAAGTCACCACATCCATCTACCTCACAGTTTGGGAGGCTAGAAGCAGCATCTAACTGTGTAAGCCGTATCGCACAGATTGCAGGCTTTCATCTTTTTGTCATACCCTTATATGATATAAAGATGGTTGGCATCCCCTTTATAAGCTGCTAATCCATTAATGAGGGCTCTACCCTCATGACCTCATTACCTCTAATGACCAGACTTCTAAATATCACCACCTAAGATTTCAACACATAAATTTGAGATAACATTGAGTCCATTGCATACAATATGACTGGAGATGGGTTTTGGCAATTTGTGCAGAGATAATAAGCTGGATTGAAGACACCCTGATTTCATTGTGCCTCTGACTCCCCTTCTGACTTCTCAGAAGACCTGTCTTGCTCCCCTTCATGTCTTAGTCCACAGCTCTACTAATAGTTTGGGGTCTTATTAGCAAAGGGCTTGAGTAAGAATCAACCCACCAAGCAACAGTTTACAATCCTTCCTTTGACCAGTCTAATGCCATTAGGTGCAGTGGCCAAGAGACAGGTTTCTTGTTAGTCCCTTAAGCAATGTAGAAGAATAACTGACGTTAAGGAAGGATTGTCTGGTGCTACTCTTTAATAGAGTTGTGGACATTGAACTAGAATATTCCGATTAGGAAGAAGAGCAGAGATCCCAGAATCTCTCTTGCCAACTACTAAAATGCTGTGGACCACTGATGTAATAGGGACCTCACTATATTACAAAGAAGCATTTGTGGACACTGCTGATATGGGAATAGTTCGTGTCCATTGCTTATATTGTTTGAATCCTTTGAGTTCCTGATTAATGTTCAACTAATATTTACTATGGCTATCAGCTTTGCTATATATAGATTGAACACTATGAAACATGATTTCATCAATGACTGCAACCAAAATGTGAACCACACCAGTAATCTCAGACACAGTCTGCTGTGTACACAAATTCTTTCCTCGGCTACTTTGTGTAGTCACTCACCTCGCTGTGAAATCTCCACATAGTCTCTGAGCAGTGTGACATCCAGAGATGAAGTCTCCTTGATGATAGGAAAAGACTAAGAATAAGGAATATTTAATCAACCTGACCAACCTTAGATTGGATTCTGCAGATATCAGGCTATGGGCCAATATAATAAATCTCCACCTGAAAGTGACCCATGCTGAGTTAGGAGGAAGTTGGTGGATACTCATTTGACAAATGGTTAAGAAGGAATAGTGTGGCCTAGTGGATTTATTAGATTTCCAAACATTACTGGAAGCCTAGTATATTACACAGAATAAAGCTACTATGGTGGCATCCCATCTTCTCACTCAAGGGGGTTCTGAAGCAACTCTATGGACACCCTGGGAGACGCACATTTAGAAAACAACTCACAAATCATCACCATAGGCCAAGTCCCAGAGTGCTCGCTGACCCACTATTTGAGTCTGCTCAAGTCTGCTCTGAGCAGGACTTCCCATGGAAGTGAATGGACATAAGTTTTGTTTCTCCAGCAATGCTATGACTCTTTTTTTTTTTTTCTTTTTTGAGACAGGGTTTCTCCATATAGTTTTGGTGCCTGTCCTGGATATTGCTCCATAGACCAGGCTGATCTTGAACTCACAAAGATCCGCCTGGCTCTGCCTCCCAAGTGCTGGGATTAAAGGCGTGTGCCACCACTGCCACCACCACTTGGCGCTATGGTTCTTTATAATCATCATATTATTAAATCTCCTAACCCTCTGACATTAAGGCCACCTGAGAAAGTGATGTGTCAACCATAGCACCGATGGAAATATTTACAGGGATGGAAGAGGATTCTTAATCATGTAGTAGTTGTACCAGCCCAAACTATAGTTCCTGCACAATTCATAAATTGAAGCAATTGTTTCTACTTAAAACATTTTGCATAGAAATATGTTAGGGTAAAGTAAACAATTTTTCCTGTTACAAAATATGGCTCCAGAAAGTGAGATGTTTTGTTCTCAGAATTCTTTTAACAGAATCATTGCTGTGCAATGAGGTATTTGATTTGTTTTTAAATATCCATCAACTTTACTATAAACTTCACACCTGTTTGCAAAGTACATTTTTATTGTTTCATCATAGAAAGTCCAAATTGTGTAAAAAGAAAATATACTAAAGACAATAACATCTAAAAGCAAATGGATAAAACAACAGGTCCTCTATCAAGATATTTGTATTATTGGTCTTGTTTTCTCTGGCTGGCCTGCTATTCACAATATAGCCCAGGCTTGTTTCAAAATCTTCCAGCTTTACCATCAAGATTTTGACAAACCATTTTTCTAGACCATTCCATGTCAGATCCCTGTGTCTTTTGCTCAACAATATATAGATTTGCATGTTTTTAAAGACAAAATGAGTTTCCATGGAATTTCACGTGATGCCATTATACCAATGTCCTACCACTTAGTTACACGCTTCTCTTTCTATTGGTCTGGTTTGCTCCACTACTAAACATGATTCTTCATCAAACATACTCACATTGGTTTTTTCTAATTGTCTCTATTATTAATGGGGCGTCTGAGATCTGCAGAACATATTATACCTTTCAAACCCTGCCTTTCTGTCTCATGGTCATTCCGTCTGTCCATTTCTAGTTGAATTCTCCCATTTCCTTAGGTCCCTGCTAGTCTGGACACTGCCTCTTTCTCTTGTTACCAATCCTTATGTCCCTGCCAGTCTGGACACTGCCTCTCTCTTGTTACCAATCATCTCAGGTGGCACAGGGAACCAAAGTCCTGACTTTCATGGTTTTGTTTCATCAGCAGATGAGTTACTTCTTCAAGTGGTTATGGACATTTGCGTTTGTTTTCTTTCGAAGGCAGCCCACAATTTTTACCCAATTTATAATTCAGTTGTTTGACATTTCTCTTATTAGAGAATGTTTCACAGTTTACTCCTAGAATTTTGACTTTACATAATTTTCCTCGCACAGAAATATTTAAGGGGGTCAAACTCTGTCTTTATTGTTTATGAGTTTTGTGGTTTACCCTAAGAAAATAATAATGTTTATGACCATTTTTAGTATCCATGACTTTAATTTTTATATTTCAATATATGAGCTGTCTGAAATTCATTTTTATACAAAATATAAAATATGAATTCATTTTCTCAAATGGCCAATCAACTTCTAACACTATTTATTACCTAGTCTATATTTCCTGCCACTTATATGAAATACCATTCATAAAATATATTCCCACATTTATTGGAATTCGCCTCTGAACTGATCAATTTTAGTCAATTGAACTATCTTTCTAGTCCTAAAAGAATACTGCACCATTTTAATTAAAACAGCTTTATAGGAGCTGGAGAGCTGGCTCAGCTGTTAGCAGGACCTTCTGCTTCCCAGAGGCCTGAGCTCAGTTCTCATCACCCACATTAGGCAGCTCATAACTCCAGCTCCAGGGGATTGAATGCCCTCTTTTGGCTTTCACAGGTACCTCCTCTACCCACCACTACACACATATGCATAAATAAAAAATAAAACTTACGAAATAGATTGGTAGTTTATTTTAGTCTTGCATACAATATTCTTTCTGGCAAGCCTTGTATATTTAAACTCTCAGAGTTTAATTTTAGGGTAATGCTGATCAGTTTCCATTACGAAGACAATACTGTTTCGGCTTTCATTTAATTTGACGTCAGGAGGTGTTTTACACTAGCGAGTGTACTGAAGCCAGACAAGAAGATATCTCCCCCTGAGGCTGAGACTGGAGCGACAGAGCAGTTGCCAACATGTGTGAGGCCATAGGTTAGCTACCCAGTGCTGAAAACTAGCAAAAGGTGAAGGAGGGGCAGGAAGGGGGAGAGAAGGGGAGGAGGGGGAGCCGGGAAGAAGTAGGGGAAGAGAGAGATCTTTCCCTGCTCATGTTATTTTATAATAACGTGCTGTCTATCAGCTTCTTCAAACACAACTCGCACATTTCTTGTTGATTTTACTACTTAAGTTTTTTTTTTGCTACGAGAAATGAGCATTTTATTTCATTTATTTGTTCTTTGTAGTTGAAATATAGGAAAGCTATTATGTTTTGTTTTCATTAATCATTACATGAGCCTTTTAACTTAATACTTATTATCTTCTAATAACAGCTGATTATTACACAATCATACCAGCGAGTAATAATTGTTGTTTCCTTTCTAATATTCATTCACACAGCAATCTGTACTAATAATAGCATGGAATGTAGTGGGAGGGCCTGCTTCCAAGACTGCCACACTGTCCATCACAAGCAAGACTGGTTTACAGTCTTACCACCCTGGAGGCTGAGCCCAACACGGACCCTCTGAGCTAAATCCCAGGTATGGGCAGGGCTATGGTTCCTTTCTCAGAACTCCAATGGGAAGGGGATTTTCTTGGCCTTCTCCATTCCTCCTGTGGTGTCTCACAGTCCCTCCTCCATCCTCAAAGTAAGTACTTTGCCTGTCTTTGTGCCTGACCTCTGCCCACCTCTTTCCACTTTTAAAGACCCCAGTGGTTGCCTTTAAGGTCATCTGTTTAGTAACATTAACTCCATGTCCTTCTTTGCTGAGGAACGTAACCTGCTCCCAATTTCTGGGCAACAGAACCTAGATGAACTTGGGTCTTTAGGATGCTGCCTATCATAGCAGCTGTCTTTGTTTCACTGTTGAATTTAACAAGACTCTGTCTAGCAACTCTCAATCAAACATATTTCAATAGGTGCACACCCAAGAAATGGAAAGTGCCGTTCTATCTACTCTTAGGATGTTGCTGTCATTGTTTTAGAATCAAGAAAAGAATTAAGTTTTCTGTAATCAGGGCAATATGGTGGTCTTTTTCTTTTGGCCTGTTAGGATACTGACTTACACCAATATATGTCATAATATTTGAGACAGGGTCTTACTATGTATCCTTGCCTGTCCCAGAACTCACCATGTAATCCAAGCTGGCCTCCATATGCCATAGTATGAACACACTGATCATAGCTCAGAATGGGGAAATCTATGACAAGCAGGGTTTCATTCATCTGTTGCATTCACAGTTACAGACCCACACACCAGAGCTCCACAGCTCCTCAGTGATAGTTCAGTTCATCAATCTGATCATTGAATTGCTTGTATTTCATTCCTTTTGAAAATTTTAATCAAAATTTATGAATAGAATCAAGTCATGCTTTTGAAAACCAAACTTGCGGACATCACAAATTCCACCCTTCTTCACCTGAGAGAAAATGGACATTTTAGCTGTGCTATTCTCATTTTGTTTTTACTTTAACTTTACCTTACTTTTCTTGTAAAACTCTACCATTTACAAACATTTTAATTGTGATTACCTTGCTCTTGAGGTATAATTATATGTTTCTCATATTTAATGTTCAATTCTATCCTTCCATACTCAGTTTTACTCATTCTTGAATGCTTCACTTTCATTGTACTCAAATACCCCCTGGCTGCCTGAAATTCTTTTATTTTTTTTCAAGAAAAGCAGGTGAACAAAACATTTTCTGAGCCCTTCTATAGTTCAGCACATTTACACACTGCTTAGCAGCTTAACTGCTCACAGAATTACTGTCTCTTGCTTATTTTTCCCCCGAATCCTGGTCAACTTCATTTTTTTTCCCTTTACATAAATGAAACTCTTTTGAAATTCAGACAAAATTTCCAACTTTCTTTGAAATTAGTAGCTTCACTGGACGATAGCTGATGGAGTTTTGTTCCCAGCAGGATCTGTTCTTCAAGTTAGAATTCAGTCCTTCAACTTTGGAACGTCTTCTCTTGTGTCTTGGGATGCATTTCTAGTCCAGCTGTAGTGCTTCCTTTCCTTAGCTACCGTGGCTAGCTCTCCAGTGTCCGTCTGTCTTTCTGGTCACATCATCTGCAGGTGAACATGTTCATCGTCTCTCTGTTCTTTATCCTCTTGTTTTCCCGAGACTCGCTCTGAGTGTGTTTTCAGGCGGTGGTCATGGAAGCTCGTGCGACTATTACCAAATAGTCTTTCCATTTTATTCCTTTCCTCATCTCTTCTAGCTTCTTTCTTATCTTAATCAGTTGCATAATTATTGATAATATCTCACTGCCCAAAGTCTGTTTTCCTTGAGGTTGTGAATTAGCTTCAACTAAAGTGGTTTTCCCAGGACACTTGTAAAAACTGGTCACAGCAGAACACGTCTGTACCCTCAGCACTGGGAGGACAGACAGGTGGATTTCCAGGGCCTCCCTGGCCAGTCAGTCTACTTAAAATGAAGAGCTCCAGGTCCAATGAGAGACTTTGTCTCAAAAAAAAAAAAAAAAAAAAAAAGGTGGAGAGCAATAGAGTAAGACACTTGATACCAACCTCTAGTCTCTACACATTCATACACACACACACACACACACACACACACACACACACACACACATACACACATACACAAATAGAAAGTAAAAGCTGAGATGTTTTTCTGCTTTCTTAAACATATCTTCTTTCAAACTTTGCTCTGTTTTGGCAGGGAGATGATTCAGTGAGTAAAGTGCTTGCCAATAGACAGTGTGAAAAGACATCCAGAGTCAGCTTCAAGTTTCTACATGCAAGCATGCACATGCACACCTGCACTGCAACATGTGAACACACATACACAGCACACATATGCAAAAAGTAAAATTTGCTCCATTCATAGTTTTTCGTCATGTTCCATTATTCACTCACTTTTTCATCGTTGTCTATTCTCATTGTGGGGGCATTGCCTCCCATCTGTTTTGAATGGGACCATTGTATGTGAAGCTGCTCCTTCCATTTTGCTGTGGAGTTCCAGTAGCCCTGTGCTCTGTGGAAATCCTTTCCTTGGAAAATGAATTGGGACACTGGATCTTCCTCCACCCCCTCCAGTCACTTAAGTATCCAAAGGGTGTGGACAAGTTGCTGGGGGTTCATGTAACCACAACCAGAGAATTCTGTCTTTTTTTTTAAATTTCTCTATAATCATTGGAAATAACAAGAACATCCCTTTGTTGGTGACTCAGTTTGCCTGTCATGAAGGATCAAGGCTGAGTTTTGGGTTGGTGCTTGCTCCAACCTCTCTCAATGACTGACATTAAAAGGTGCTGGCATCCTCAAAATCCTTGTCTCCAATAAACCTCTGACTTGGCTTATTTACGTATCAATTTCCACACTCAACTGAGGCTATGTTTGCTGCTGTTGCTGGATCAGTCCAACTTGACTCCTGAGAAACTGCCTGTCCGTTCCTCTCCTACCATCTGTCCTACCAAAGGTCAAAGGAAACATTGGCAGCAATTCCTGACAACTTTATGGTGCATTTTATCAGCATGAGGAAAGGTTCTTCACGGGAGGTAGTTCCCTGGAACAAGCTGCATCTCAATCCCAACGCCTCCAATTCTGGAAAGTCAGCGAGTTCAGTGTTCCCTGCCCTTCCTTCTGGCTTGATGCTTGCTAAGAGCTAGATGCCCACACTAGGCATCTTTGTTCAATGGCATCTAAGTCTAAAAACACCCCTCCCCACACTTAGAGTGTGAAATTGGGGTGCATGCCCAGTTTCAGTTACTCCTCCGGAGTTTGCTACAGTTGCTTCAATACTTTAAATTCTTATTTATTGAAGAAGAACTTATGTACAAGTTACCTTTTGAGTGTGGCTTTCTTTGATTTTTATTTTCTAATTCCCAAATCTTTTATTTACTCATTCATTCATTCATTTATTTATTTATGTTCTTTTTTGGAGGGGAGGGGGTGCAATGCCTTAACTTTGCAGCCCAAGCTGTCTTTGAACTCATTTAGCCCAGGCTAGCCTCAAACAATCCCCCTGCCTCATCTTCTTGCGCATTGAGATTACAGGAGTGAACCTGTTGTTTCTCATTTTTACATCCACTTGTCCTGTTTCACAGTATGCTTTAATAAAATGACAGTACATCAGAAACAGCCTATGGAAACATCATTCATTTGTGTATTATCTACTGTGTCCCTCATCCCTCTGCCATTATCCCCATGAGGCAGTCTTTCATCACTTTCCCTTGTTCTAGGAGTTCATAAGATGGGAAATGCTAACCTGGATTTCGGAGACTTATTGTTGCCTTTGGTGTTGGGGAGCTGCCTAGAGGGTGCTCGGAGTGACAGGAAAGGAATGAGTTCTAATCTGTCACTAAATCACCTGGATCTGAGAGCACACAACTGTGAACAGTTCGGAGCATCCTGCTGGAATCCCAGCCCTGAGACTTTAAGAGTCTGTCAAACAATCAAAGGAAAACAATGGTTCAGATTTCAGCCACTGGCTTGGAACGTTAACACATCTATCTGGCAAACCTCCCAACAGACATTGCAGGGGAGGGTGAGTACTTGGAATCTGAACTTCACTGCTAAAAATATGTATTCTTTGAGAGCCCTGGTGAAACTAGATGCAGCAGCAATCACCCCTCCATCCACTGGCATGAATTTGTTGGTAGCTAATCACAGCCAACCAACCTTTTATCTTAATGCTGGTTAAGCAAACAGACAAGCATGCATCCCAGGAATTTCACAGATCTCAACCATATTTAAGCAGCTCCATCCCTAAAGATGAGGGCTAGGCTGTCCTCCACAAAGAGCCATCTTATTTCACTTATCCAAAATCTGATGCTGAACTGTAACTCCATCATTCCAAGATGGAGGAACTGTGGAGTTCGAGATAGACAAGACTCCCTGGAGCACAGCATTCTTGTGGTCTGGGTGGTCATGAAAAAGAGAGAAAGGCAGAAAGAAAGGTGGCATAATGGGAGCCAAGTGAGACTTGGCCAGGCCCTGAGGGAGGCCCATATTTCAATGCTTCCTAGGTTGCTAGCTTGCTTTGTGACTTTCAGTCCTAGTAACTCTGACATTAGCTTGGGTCTCCTATCCTCCTTGCTGTCTAGACAAAAATAATAATGATAATAAGGAGTCCAAGTTTCATTTCATGTCTTATATGTGTCTACTGTAAATTCCAAAGGGCCTGGGGAGTATTTATTCAGGTGCCCCTGCTCTGGGATACTGTCTTTTTTCTATATGGATCCAGATTTTAAATTCATTCTTGGGCTAATGGAATGGCTCAGTGGGTAAAAGTACTTGCAGCCAATTCTGAAGACCTAAGTTCGATCCCTGGGATCCACATTGTAGAAGAAGAAACTGAATCCTGAAACCTGTCTTCTGGCTTCTACATAGTCATCATGGGCAGCTCCATACCCATGCCCCCCTTTCTCTCTCTCTCTCTCTCTCTCTCTCTCTCTCTCTCTCTCTCTCTCTCTCTCTCTCTCTCTCTTTCTCTCTCTCTCTCTCTCTCTCTCTCTCTCTCACACACACACACACACACCCCTAAATGTAATATGCTTATTCTCTTTGTAAAACTCCACTCAGGTGCAGAGCTGAGTCAAAATTCTGGAAGGAAAATGAAGACTTGGTAGAACATGGTACTGTCTGCATTAACATCTTCAGGTGCCTTCTGCTCTTCTTCTCCTCTCTTCCTTCCCATCCCAGCCGCTGACCTTTTCACATAATTTAATCACTCTTGTTCTTTCCTAATACTCTTGCCTATCAATTATGAGCACAACCTCAAAATGCTGTTCAATTAAGCAGGTTCTACTACCAAACTTCACCTAACAGCACCAATCTATTTGCCACCCAACCCAACCGATTCACAAAGAGGGGAGTTTTAGCCATTAGATTGTGTTAGCAGAGGCAAAATGACTGTAGTCCTAACAGTTGGGAGGCTGAGGCAGGAGATCACCAGAGGCAGCTTGCACTCAACCTTGGCTATAGTTAAGACTCTGTCTCAAAACAAACAAACGGAGCCCCCTTGAAATGGTTGCCTAGATCGTGGTAGGGGATGAACCTCCAATGGACTCAGGTTCTGGTGTCGAGCACGCTTCCCCTGTGTCAGTCATAATCTTTTATCTCCTCAGTTGTGGCTCCCAGTGTAGCCACACCCCAACCCACAGCCCCTGGCACAGAGAAACACTTGCTTGGCAAGGGCCAGGATGCTCCAGAGCTGCTGAGTACATACTCTGCAGAGGACAATAGGAAGGTTGTTCTACTTTGGTGGCCCTGAACTGTTTCCCAAGGCAATCCAATTTCACCTACCTGGGTTTAACTGAGGCCAACTGGAAACAATAGAGTGTCTTTGGATCCAATTAAAGATGTTGCCCATAAACAGTAAGTTTTCATGGCATTCATTAGATGGAAACACTATTTTATAGCCAAGTTTCTAAACACAGTTTTCTTTTCTTCCTTCCTTTCTTCTTTTTCTTTCTTTTTTTTTTTCAAAGGAGATTTTTATCCTGGAAAATGTGAAACAAGACTTCGGGGGTGTGAACATGTTGTTGAAACGACTCCTCCAGACATAATGTAATCCACCCAAGTTAATTATTTATCAAACCCCACCCTCCCTCTGGAAACATCTTTGTTTTGGCAGAGTACTTTCCATTCTCCAGGAAGTAGGTCGATGGATTTTTCTGGCACCTTTCCTTATTGTGGTACCTGACTTTCAGAGTGAGCCTTTTCAAGCATCTGCCAATCACCCCGGTGGGCTGTCAAGAGAGCAGCAAGAGGGCTGAGGAGGCGCTTCGGTGGATAAAGCACTTGCCCCACAAGGGTGAGGATCAGAGTTCGGATCCTCAGAACCCAAGTGAAAAAGCCAAGCAGGTGTCTTGGTCTGCCTGTAATCTCAGCATATCAGAGACAGAGAAGAGATCCCTGGGACAAGTCAGCAACTCCAGGTTCAACAGGAGAACATGCACAATAAATGAGAGTCACTGAGAATGCCAACTTTCAGCCTCCACATACATACATGTGCACATGTGTGTGCACCTGCGCGCATACTCTGACCACACATAAATAAACATGTACACACAGCCAGCCACAAAAATACCACAGACACATTCAAAAAAATTTGTAAGAGAGACAGACAGGCAAGAGTACCAAGGCTTCTGGCTCGTGATTCCCCTTTAGGGGTGATCCTAAAACAGAATATGCAAGGGCTATTTAAATACTCACTATATGCCAGGCCTTGTAAGAGACATATGACTCTGTTTTTATTAGTCCAGTGAGACAGTTATGGGTATATCAGTTTGCTAGGCTACAAGACCTTAAGCATTTCCACTGCATCCCTGTCTGTCTAACCCCATGGCATAGACTCCCCGTGTCTGAGGAGAAGAAGCATGAACTATGTAAACACAGTAGCCATTAAACCAATAACTAGCCGTAGTGACTTACAGAAGTCTATGGGGCTAGCCTTGACCAAGGACAATCCATATATCAAGTGAGTTCAAGTTTGACGCCCTCGTTCTAGCCCTTCAGGCTTCTTTAAAGTCCCAGGGAACCTCTCTTCTGTCCAGATCTGGAGTAGCCTGTGAGAGTCAGATACAACAGAAGCAGCAGAGAAAGGCAGGAAGGAAAGCAAGAGGAAGGCGATGCAGGAGGGAAAAAGGAAAGAGAGTTACACTCTGCACTGTCTGGTCCTTGATGACTTGCAGCAAGCAGCTTGATTCCCCAGAAGGAGTGCCCAGTTAGGCTGGTTGTGAGTGTCATGCCCCTTTTAAATGTTTTAGCTCAGGAGAAGCCTTCTCCATCTGGGCATGTCAGTAGAAGTGACTTTACAATTTTAGGTGCTTGGGTCTTGTGGAATGATGTCTTTTATTTCTCCAAACTCATTTTCAAACAGTCCTCCCAGCATGATTCCATTTGTCCATCAACCCTTAAGGACTCTCCAGTGAGAAGGGATCCACAGGGCATCCCCTTCTGAGCAGGAGCTCTGTCATCTGCATCTGCTCCCTAGTCCCCATTCCTGCCAGCAATGCTTCCTCCTGACACATGGTCATGTGGTGCCATTGCAGAACTCTGGCCCACTTCCCTGGTGTTGGCACTGAGGCACGTTCAGAATAATGTCTCTTTTGTCTCTATCTCTGGCTCAGGCCAATATGATCCTCTGAGGGAGGGTGACCTCTAGGTGATTCCACTCCCTTAGGCCATTCTTGGCCCATACTCAAAGACTCTTATAGGTGGTGGCTGCTGGAGCCCCATCTGCAATCACACATAGCCCTTTTCACCTTCATCCCTTCTAGCGCAAGGGATGCTGTACCCATGAATGAACCATTACATCCAAGTGGATCATTTTAATCTAGGCTTAATCTCAGAGCAAGACCTCTTGTCCCCTGTTCCCTATACCCAAGGAAGAACTTGAATGTGATTGTTTTAAATATGTATCATACATGATTCTGGTGCATGTGTTGGAACCCAAACTGGAGAGATAATGATTTAGAAACACAAGCATCCCAGCTTACCCTAGAGTTTGCATAGAGAAGACAAGAGTCTCTATACACATCACTGTGTTTAGAGCTTCCCTTATCCAGCACCCTTCAAGTCTTTCTTGCCAAACAAAATGTGCTTCAGTGGGTCACTGATCCATCTGGGATGTTGAATTTCCAAGCAAAGTTTGACCTGGAAGCTCTTTCTGAGATTCCCCTGGCTAGTGGAGCAGACATCTGTGGCAAAGCATGGGAACTCTTTCTAACATGAGTTACTCTGGAGCAAAAGGCCATGCTGCAAACTGAAGAAAGATGATGCACTAATTTGTCAAGCATAATTTGAAATTATAACAAGGTTTTCCTTATTTTACATGGAGGTGGCTCCTAGAACAGGGTAATTAGTTCTCACCAGGTATTCCATGCCCTCGCTTTGCTCCCGGACAATCTTGTAATTGGACTGGGGCCATGTTGTAGTTCAGAACAAGCAACTGTGAGTGAAAGTGGCATGGCTGTGCCACTTTCAAATCAAAGCACTTAAAACCCTATGTATCTCACTCTGTCTCTCCCATTTCTGCAGGCTGCATGAAGACTTTGCATTCCGAACTAGAGTTAAAAGATCTTGGGGTGTTTGACAACTTGGGCCCCTGAGTGACTTCATGAAGTCAAGTCCCCATGATGACTGATGGTGATATTGTAAAATAAATGAAAAATAGACATCTATGTCATTGAGCAGCTGGTGGTCTGGGATCAATTCATTACTGTAGCAAACGATGGCTAATATAGCTGCAGTAGTAAAGAAACATTCTGAAATCAATTGGTTTAGCAGATCAATAGGTTGAAAAAACAGTAGAGGGTCAAAAGGCTAATGGCAATTGTCAAAACCGTCAGTACGTGGCAGGTCTTACAGCTGGTCTGTAGGCACCAATTTGTCACTTCCTAGCATGAAGAGGTAAGACAGGAAGTACTGTGTGTTGAATGTATTTGTGCTACCCACTGTATATAATTCCTGCACTTAGACTACTCAAGAGTCTCTGAATTGGCTCCTATTACTAGTTCATGTATGCGAAAACAAGCTTTGTTGGTCACACATTACTAGCTGAATGGCAGAGCTAGGGTTTGGAGGCAGGAAACTTGCCATTCGTGGCTAACACTTAGAAATGGGCTTCTAATGATTGAGGCAGGGATCAGATGGCTCTTACTGCTGCTGCCTGGAGTCTTCAAAGGTCTCTCAATAAGCTTCCATGCTTTTCAAACCCTTCTGGCTCAATCATTCCCTTTATATCCTCATGTCATCTTCTCTATTTCTATTATCATTTCACTTATTCTATTTCTGGTGCAAATCTCAGGATGCAATTTTGGGTATCCCTGTATCAGGCATTCCCAACCCTGCACAGCCAGAACTAGAGATTGAACCTAGGGTCCCATGCATATAAGGCAAGTGCTATACCACTTAGCCCTATCCCAAGCCATAAGGTTAACATCTTATTTTGAGACAGGATCTCATTAAGTTTCCCAGGCTGGCCTTGAACCTCAGTCTGTAGTGCTTACTGCCCTTGAACTTGTGATCCTTCTGTTTCAGCATCCTGAGTAGTTTAGATTATAGGCCTAGTTCATAGCAGGGATTTTTCAGCTATAAGTAACATTTTTAAGCACAACTCAAAACAATTTAATGCCTTTTCTACCCATATAACTTAAAGCCACAGTTTAGTAGGTGCTAGCATCCTCTTGGAGTGACTTTACTTACAGACCGACTTCTCTCAAGGTTTCAGAATGATGCTGAGCCTCAGTCTGGACCACATGTTTCCTGTCCACACTGAGAAGGGACAGAAGAACCCCCATGAGCACTAATATGAAGAGCTCCACATCAGTCTTTTTGGGCCCCAGGAGAATAACCTTGGTCTCTTTGTCTTAAGCCTGCATTGCCAAAAGCAAATTGCTATAGTGGGAAGAGACTCAGACTGATTTCCACCAATTAGCGCTCACCTCTAGGTTCAGTCCCACACGACCTGCAAGTCTGAGAGCACACAGAAAGGGAGGATGGAGCAGGGGTCCAGTCACAAGGCTAACTAACCACTTTAGATTCATCCGTTACTTACAGTCCCTTTGATGGGGGGGGGTCCAAGTTCAAATTAATTTCCACACTCCAGTACTCATTTTTTTCTGATCTATTTCATTTATTTTATAAGGAAAAATGTACATTTACATTGAAATAATGAAAGCAGTAAAACAAAACTCCAAACAGAAGCAAGGGCAGCCTCTAAAGCACCTGCAGAACGCTCTCAGCATCCCTGCTGCTGCCATTTCTGCTCTGCGCTTTGTGTTTGAGGCTTTGTTCACGATGTGCACAGGTTTGCCTCAGCACCTGATGATGGTTGGTGGTACCATTTCTACTAGTTTCTAGGAATACTCAAAAGATGCCAGAAACAGGTTAGTTAAGCACTCTGCCAAGGGTACCTCAGACTTCCCCAGTGACTCACTGAGATAGATACTTTGTGGATAGCTTTCAATCCTCCATTGTTTTTCCTTGGGAAAAGTTTCTGAATACCCAGTCCTGTACTATTTTTTCAAAAATTGTATATCAGGCTGGAGAGATGTTACACTTAATCACATGATTGCTTTATTAGCATGGGGCCCTGAGTTTGGTCCCCTGAGCACCTATGTAAAAGGTGTTCAAAGCCTTACAATCCAGGCTCTCTCAGAAGAGGTACAGACAGGAGGACACTTGTGGCTCACTGGCTGCCCAGCCTAGCCAAGTGTTCCAGGATAGTGAGAGATCCTGTCTTGAAAAACGAGGTGGATGGTGCCTGAGCAACGATATCCAAAGCTGACCTTTGGCTGTGATAGGCATGCACACAGATACACATGTACCTCACCCCCCCCCCCCACACACACACACGGGGGGGAGGGCGGGGGGACAAATCATTTCCATTATGTAAGCTTTGACACTGACTCAGAGTTCCAAAAAATAATTTTTCATTTCCACATATATCCCTCAGTTTCTTATTTCTTCATTCCTGTTCCTACTTTTAACGTGACTTTCATGAAGACCAAAATCAGATGCAGACCCACACTGGACTTTTTTTTAAATACATGGTTTTACTATATACCCAAGGCTGGTCTCAAGACCCTCCTGATTCAGCTTCCTGAGGGCTAAGACTGTATGCCACAGTGCTCTGCTCTAGATGTATCTTTAATGGTGCCAATTTTTACACAACCCCTGCTCCTGAACCGACTTCATGATATAGCTGCTAAGGGAAGTAGCCACAAGGTGTTCTTAATGCCAAGTGATAGGCAATGAGACTGCCTTTGTCAAACTCACTTTGAGGCTGTCAAAAGGGGATGCTTTCCAGTTACACCTTCAGACTCAGGATCTGATTGGAGCCTGTGGAAACAGAGATACTCTGAACTGAGGACTTCACAGCTTATAGGCAAAGAGAGCAGAAGGGCAATGGGTCCATAGGGCCAATTTGGTTGAAAGTACAAGAGGCTTTCAGATCTGGTTCTCACCCATCCTTATAGTGAATCTCTCTGGCCTTAAGATTGCCTCTGCCGCTTGCCACATGATCCAAGTGATGCTTCCCCAAAAGGCTCCCTTACCACTTTGATTCACACCTTCACACTGGTCTCCCTGGAGAGAGTTCAGCTATGGCTGTGTAAACAGACAGGAAACATTTGGGGCACTGAGATGTCTTATAAGATTTACGGAAGTTGCGAGACTGAGAACACATGTGCTCACATACTCCCAGCCCTCACCTCGGTCCCTGATCTGGCACTTGGTGCTCCAAACCCACTCAGAACTTCTGCTGACCCAGCCAGGCCATTCAGATACACTTAATTGTGCAAAGGTACAGCTCTGCTCTGTCCCCCACCAGCCTTTCTGAGAATTGTTCTGTGAAAATGCTATCATTGTGCCCACGGCTGGCCTCAGGCGAAAGTGGGAAGTGGGAGAAGCTTGCATTTGGCTTTCCCCAACCTCTCTCTGACTCTCCCCCCTGCAGCTGCCAGCTGCACCCCTGACCTAGCTTTCCCATCCCACTGTGCCTCCATTAGAAACCATCCTGTCTGACTGCCACTCCACAGGACCTCGCTCTTGGCTTGACAGATGCCAGTGGGTTTTCCTTAATAGGACTTTCCTAAGAGTCGGAGACTTAACCCCCAAATGCCGTCAAGTTGGAATGATGTCTTTGGACAGAAAGAACACTATCCATTTAAGGAGCCTAAGAGGCACACCCAGGCAGTCCTAAGCCACCATGCCAGTCATCACTTTGCGCACCAAGCCCCAAGTCCCAAGCTCGTGCCCCTTGCTCCTTTGTGGCCTTTTGTGCTTCTGGCTCTAAGATCCTCTGCCTCCCATTTCCCTCTCCCTTTGGCCTCAGTCCACAGGGATACAGTCCTTAGCATGGCTACCCTCCCATTCTTCACATGCCTCTAACCAGGCCCACCTCTTGAGGTGAGCCATACCCTCACTATACCCTTTAGCAGTCTCCTCCCCCCATCTCAAGTTCTGACCTCCTGTGGGATCTAGACAAAAGTGGATCAAAGGCAGGAGTCCCAGATCTTAATAGAGAAGGAGTAAGTACTTGACCAACACTCACAGCTCACATCTTAAAGATGCAGCATTTCTCTGCCTCAGGCCCTCACATTTGAAACACCAATAGTAGTGGTCACTACAGGATTCTCCTGTAAGGTCACTGGTGAGCACTTAAAGACACAAACCCGCCCAGCACAGAACACGTGTTCTGAATCTTGTCCAGTAACCGGAGTAGCTGTATTCCTGGCAGTAGTGTTCTGGGTGTTCTGGGTCAGGTCTAGCAAATGAACTGTGACATGGGCTGCTTGGCCAGATGGGGGCAGCAGAGAGCTATCTAAGGGTCAAGCTAGGCCCCACGGGGCCACCTGGGGGTCCAAAGTGGACAGCCAGGACCCAAGGCCTAAAACCAAACAAAGCAAGCTAGACGCGCCACAGAGCTAGGAAGAACCTCTTGAGGCACCTGGCTTCCTCCTGCCACTCCTCCCCCACCTCCCTTTCCCATCACCACTTGCTGATCTTTCTAAGCCTGTGTTCCCTCTCCAACTGACGCACTTGAATGGCTCCACTGTGAGCAGGGAAGTCAAATGGCCTTCGGTAGGAGTCCAGGGCTTTCAAGGAACCAAGCATGGCCTTCCTGCTTCCTCCTCATCCAATAGCTGAACCGGTCCTTCACGAGCATGCCTCCACTCTTCTGCTCTCTGTTAAGAATGCTGTCTGGTCTTAATCCCCCATGCATGTCAGAACTCTGCCTGCTTTCCACACCTAACTCAAGTGTTCTCTTTGTAAGGAAGACGTCCTGGATTTGGCCAGTACCGAACTAGAAACATTTCTCTTTGGATGTCTCTCAGTCCTTCACACTGGGATTTCCCAGTGGTATCTGTGACCGTCAGCATCCCATCCGGAGTGAGAAATAACTGCATCTCTGGCCCTGTGATGCAGGAACTTCTGTCACAAACTGTCTCCTCCAAGGTGGGAGTCATGGCAGCTTCCTCATCTCGAGCTGAAGACTGTAGGGAAAGAATGAATGGAAACTGTAGGGAAAGAATGAATGGAAACTGCTTGGAGCCAGCCTAGTGGTGGCAAACACATGGGGACTGTTTTATCACTACCCTATCTTCACATCATCACTACAGAGGGGCTTTGCTCCCTGGTGGCCAAGGATAAAAGCCTTAAATCCTCAACTAGCCCTCAAGACAAACTCTAGATTGTAAAACAACACCACCAACAGCAATAATCGAGGCCAGCAGGATGGTTCAACTAGTAGAGATACTTGCCTCCAAGTCTGAGGACCTGAGTTCAAGCCTGGGACTCACAGGGTGGAAGGAGAGAAACGACTCCCACAGGCTGTCCTCTGTCTTCATCAGCACGGTGGCGGCACACATGTGTGCATGCACGTGCACGAGCGCACGCGCTCTCACACATACACATACATACACACACAAACACACATATGCACACAAACACACATACACACAGAGAATAAGTCAAATGTAATAAAAAAAAGTTTAAAACAATAATAACCACTTGTCTGGGGCCTGCCTAGTAATTTCAAGCCACAGAGTCAGTGGAGGAGCCAGACGCCCCTCACTGAGGCATGAGAGTAGGGAAAAGGACAGACGATGACAGTGACAAGAGAAGAAAACTTTTTTGTTGTTATTTAGAAAGATAGGGTTGTTTTCAATAAAAATTTCAACCCGGAAATTAAAATTTAAACAACGTAAGTGCCTGGGAGAACCAAGCAGCAGCAAGCAGTCCCTTAATGGCAAGAAGCATAGCCTTTATTTTTTAATGTGGAGAAGGAAAGGATTTGTCATTAAAGTTTAAAAATAATCAGAATCTCAGAATCAAAATCCCTTTTGTTCCATCAGTCTGGCAGCGTTGAGGGGTTGATTGTGTGTGCTGAGTGGTGTCCAGGAAACAGTAGTCACTTGTGTGTGTGACAGGAGTCTTACCCAAATCTAAATTTCAGCAAGTGCTGGCCTTCTTGGGTTGCATAATTTTTGGATAAATTATTCCCAACTAAGTGTCAAGAGTAACTTGTGCGTGCTCTTCTCTCTGTCCCTCACCCTTCCTCTCCCCTGCATTTAATAATTATAACACTGGAGCCAAACATTTGCTGGCCAGCTGCGGTGGGCTAACTGTCTGCTTCACTCATTATTTCTAGAACTCGATACAATCACAGCCTTTGAGCCAATTAGGGTAAAATTTGGTGTGTTGGTATTCTGTCCCACCCTCCCACCACCTCGCCAGTGTGAAACTCGGACAGCTTGTGCGTATCATACTAGAGAATTCCATCTTCTCGGATCCTGTAAGCCGCAGTACCCACTGATGTGTCTGCCCCGCTCCCTCCCACAGTCTGAGAAGGAAAGACAGACTGAGAAGAAGCCTCGTGTGAAAGAGTCAGACAGCTCAGCTCTGCTTCTAAACCAGCTGTGTGGCCTTGGCTCCCTGGACTAACTCCACAGAGTTTGCTTTTTTCGTCTTGAACGTGTGGCAGCATCTGTCCAGACAGAGGGGCTGAAATCAAATGTCATGTCTTCAAATCTCTTTTTTTAAAGTTATTTTTTTACATTTATTTACTTGTGGTATACGTGTGTGTGGTGGAGGATGGGCATATCACAACATGGAAGTTAGAGGACAACTTACAGGAGTTAGTTTTCCCTCCCACAATATGGGTCCAAGGGATCAAACCTGGGCTTGGCAGCAAGTTTGTCCACTGAGCCATCTCCCCGACCCTTGATCTCAAACCATGTCTACTACCTTCTACACAACATTGGACAAATTATTTAATGTCTCTGGCCCTCAATATCTTTATCTGGAAAATAGGTGTAATAACACCAACTGCAGCATGGTGTGTGTGTGTGTGTGTGTGTGTGTGTGTGTGTGTGTGTGTGTTAATGAATTAAAATAGGTGGAAAGAGAAAAATACACACACTTCAAGTTTAAACTCTAAAAGAGCGTGGGGTCCTTCGTGCCCATTTTGTGCCCTTCTCTATCCATAGGATGTAGGAGAATGATGACAATTTTCCTTAGACGAATAAGGTGGCTAGTCTATGTTTATTCACTCACTCCTGGCTTATTTTTAAAAATGATTCTTCATGATTCACAGTAAAGCAAACACAATGAAAACAGAACATCACAGCCCTGGAACAGGAAGCAGCAAGCTAAGGAGGGATGTGCTTGCCCTCAGAGCCACCCAGGCCCAGAGCTAAATCATCTCTGAGGCCTTCTATCCCTGACAGCAAGGGCCTCACTTGAGAGTCCTAGCCAGGATTCCTGACTTTGATATGATTTTCGCAACTAACTCTCTAGCCCTATCCTAAGCCACAGTTTTTCCAGCTGTAAAATGTGACAATTTCACCTAAAGAGCTAAAACTCACTGTGGGAATAGAGCCAGTGGCAATGGGGATATGAAGACAAGAATGTGGTGATATTTTATTTGTGTTCTAACCAATAAAGCTTGCCTGAAAATCAGAAGGAGGAGCTAGCCGCTAGTTAACCATAGAGGTCTGGAGGTCTGAACAGACAGACAGGAAGTGATAGAGCTGGGCGGAGAGAGGAAGTGATAAGGCAGGGTAGAGGGGGAACATTGCTCTCTTTCGGCAGAGGATTTCGTAGGGATAAGAACTAGTGGCTTGCTGCTCTGCCTCTCTGATCTTTAGCTTTTACCCCAATATCTGGCTCTGGGGTATTTTTATTAACAAGACCATTTAGCAATTCGTGTTACACAAGAACACTTGATTTTTATCATCCAGGTGTTCCCAGTTCTTCCAGCATGCTGCAGTGTACACATGTGGGACTCGGCGTCAAGCAGTGTAGCACACTACTACAGAAGGAAAGTTCCAAAGCCACGTACCAGTGAAGAAAAGGGATACTCTTGTCTAAGGAAAACCAATGTAGCCTTCTGCAAGACCTGTAGGTTGGCATGGTCCTTTGATCATGAAAACAATTAACCAATATCCATGAGGACAGAATTCCTAACTGATTGGAGGAACATGGAGAAGGGCCTGAGCCTACAGCATGTAGCCCAGAAATAAAGTTAAGAAACCAAGCAGAGATTAGAGGTGGAAGATGTGTGTGCTGATACCTCCAGACATTTGTCCATGGCCAGTCTTACTAGTCAATCACAGCTTTATGCTGCTGAGTCAGTATGTGGATTCAGCATTCTCCTCAGCCCGTGTTCTAGGCAGCCACAGGACAGAGGATGGAATTCAAGTTCCCTTACACACATACTCCAAAGGTATACACGTAAGCATATCTGTATCTAAAATATACACACATATTTATACACATACACCAATGGTATAAATGTGAGCATATCTGTGTCTAATACATACATACATATATGTGCCAATGATATAAGTAAGCATATCTATGTTTCTATAATATATATAAAATACACAAACGCCAATGTGTATATATGTGCATATCTATATCTCTCTCATATCTATGTATGCTTATATTTGGTTATATACATGTACATATATGTAAAGATTTGACCAAAGAGCCAAAACCTAAAGCAGAAAATAAGCCTAGAGAACAAGGCAGAACCAAACTACAGAACACTTTGTTGCTCTAACCAAGAACAGGAACAATGGACATGCTGGCATATCCCTCCAGGCTCAGCTGCTCTCTTCACACTGAGGGGATAGCCATGGGGTTTGTGGGCAGCAGACCTCACAGTCACACACATACAAGAACTGTAGGAGTTGAAGCCATCCCTGCCGAGGATTTCCGCCCTTCATCTGGCCCGTAATCCACCTCCCAGGCCACACAGTGCCTGGCTTGTGCTTAAACAAGGCACACACTGTACCAGTGTTCTCACATCACGCTGCGGGAAGGCAAACAGAGCTGGGGACCTATGCCAAGGTTTTCAAAGGCTGCCCTGAAACGTAAATGTGGCCTCTGTACATTCTTCAGGCGACGCTGGGGATCATCTCTGTGGTACCAGGGCCGGCACAATTACTCTATTACTACCCGATGGCGGCTCTTGATGAATGCATCTCTGTGATGGTTCCATTTAACCTGACGACAGGAAAAGGAAAATCTATGGAAGGGGGCATGAGGCAGAGTTCCATGAGCTCATGTCTAGTGGGGAAAGCTAAAAGCATGTGAAGGCAAGGGGGTGAGTGGATCACATTGTTTCTGGCTTCAGGGGCAACACTATGCCCCTTCCTCTGAGGATCTCCACACTCAGCCTCAATGTGTAAAGACATCTACCAGCTGGAATTCAATGGAGCAGGGGCCACAAAGTGGCCAGGATGTGAGCTCAGGTTTGTGTGCCCTGGGCCACATCTCTCTCTCTCTCTCTCTCTCTCTCTCTCTATATATATATATATATATATATATATATATATATATATATATATATATATACACACACACACATACACACATACATATATATATGTGTGTGTGTGTACAATAGATAGTAGATAGAGATAGATAGATAGATAGATAGATGGATGGATAGATAGATAGATAGATAGATAGATAGATAGATAGATAGATGGATTGATAGATAGATATCCTCATTACTTCATCTTCTATCCTCTTTCTAAAGCCTCCAGGTAGCTTCCCTTAAGTATTTCTAACATCATGGAAGGAAATAAAATTTAAATAAAAGATGTGCAGTTTTTGAAAGACCAGATAAAGAGAATATAAAAGTAAGGTAAAGCCCAGAGTAAAACAAGCCACTTAGGTTTTCTGTGCCTCCAGCTCCACATCATCAAATAAGGAATAGTGATATCTTTGTAAGATGGTTGAGGGGGTGGTGAAATGCCCTCTTCTACCCGCTACCATAGTAGGAAAACTGGGGGGGGGGGTGTTAGGACACTTGGGTCTGGCCAAGCCTGGCTTCTAAATCAGTTTCTCCTCCCAGAAACCTCTGCAAGCTTGAAGCAACTCTGTGAAGTGGGGACACCCCAGGGTCAGCAAACAGATAGAGGGGAGGCTCTACGGTGGCCAGCATCTGTGGAATATTTCTCAGAGCTCTATGGGAGACTTGGATTTTTGCAGCTATGACATATTTCGTGTGTGTCTAGTTCATCTCTACAGATTTCCTTGTCCCTCCCAAGACAACAGCAGGTCAGGAGAGCTGGGGAGAAACCAGCCTTCATGACTAAATGCAGAGTCCTGACCCTAGGAAAAGAGGTAGTGGTGTCTGGCTGAGACCTGTGCTTAAGATCAAGGAAGGGGTCCTGGAAGGAGAAACCAAGTCTGGCCCTGGGAGGTGATTTCCCCAGGTGCAATGTCATGGGAAAGAGCTTCAGCTGGAAGAGCCCAGGCAGGTTAAAGCAGAAATACTGAAATGTATGACAGTTTGCAAGACAAGCAGACAAGGACTGGCTTTTTGCAGCTCACCATCAACTGTTCCTCTTTGGGTAACGTGTCCATCACCTCTCCTTTCACGGGGACAAGAAAGCAACTTAAGGAAGGGTCTGACTCATGGTGGAAGAAGGGATGGAGTCCATTCTGAAGAGGAAAGCACAGCAGGAGGGGTTATATCTGTAGTCAGGAAGCGGAACATGGACAGGAAGTAAGGCTGGGCTATGAAACCCCCGGCCCTCTCCTGGTGACCCACTTCCTTCAGCAGGGCTCGGTCTCCTAAGGTTCCACACTTTCCACCATTGAAGATGTTTCATATCCAAACCACTGCAAGTAGCAACATTCGCATTGCCTGGGGAGTTCCTGCTGCCAGACTCTTAATCTATGTGGCTTGAATTAGATTAATCTCACCCTACCTAACTCCAGAGGAAAGACGTGCTTCACCCCTTTGTCAGGGTGACTGACTTAGGGATAGATGTATGCTTGGAGATGACCCAGTGCACCTCATAAATGAGCCTTCTCTGGAAGACTACAGAAGAAAAACTCTTTCTACTGGCCTTTCTGGGCTGACAGGTCAAGGGAAGTTGGTGTGAGTGGAACTGGATTATCCTGAGAAGGCAGACATCCCAAACAAAGGTCACTCTGGGAGATAAAGCAGGGACAATTGTCAACCTCATGTAGGGCACCTTGCTCTAGCCACACCTACACTCCTGGGTGCTTATTGGTTTCACTATTCAGTATTTTGTTAATATTGTGTGTCTTTTCTGCACTTGACCTAGGGAAGAAATGTTCTCATTTATTTCATACTTAAGCCAGAGCGACTCTGAGCACCTGCCACTCACATCTCTAAGAATCCTGCTCAGTGATCCAGATGAGTGGACATTAGCCACTGCTGATGAGACTGTGGCTGTGGCTATGAGGGAGAGTGGTTTCAGGGTGAGCTCTAAGCCATCAGAGACCAAGGGAGCCTTACCTGCCAGAATGAGGTAATAATGAAATCCTTAGTAGATGGAAATACAGAGTTATCATAATTGGAGAAACAGTTCCTTGTTGATGGGAGAGACCATTTGGGAGTGGAACCAGCAAAGCTGCCTCCTGCTGGAAGCCCATAAGAACCCTGGGGCCCATCAGCATTGAGTGGGGCTGGGATGGGTGACTCCAGCTTCTCCCTGGTACTATGTGTTTGAGCCTCCTGCTGGGCCAACGAACGACTATCCAGGCCCTGCTGAATTTTCATCATTTCCCAGGGACCTTTCTGCTTGGGTTTGGCTCCTATGCCAAGGCCCTGACAGCTTTATTAGCACCTATAATTCAATGCGAGCATCAATGTGTTGGGAAACACTTTGGGGCTATCTGTTAAAGTCAGTTTAATTCCCTCTCAAATGCCTCTTTGTTTGCCAAAGTGCCAGGCAGAAGACTTCCAGGTAGGCGGGGAGATGAGCGCCAGACAGGGATCAGCGGGATGTGTCTGCTGAGCGCCCAAGTCACTTTGCTGGAGGCTGATGTCATTTCTAGTTAGTGGGCTCCTGGCAGAAAGGTCTGCAGAGGCTCAGATGACATCACTGGAGACTAGCCTGTCACTGGGGGAGATAACGAATGGAACTCAGCCCTTGAGTTCCTGCTGCCTCAGGAAGTCTCGATTCATTCCTTGGCCTCGCTCTGAGAGGTGTCTAGAAAGGAGACACCTTGGACCTCAGCAAACACTCCTGTTGGCTGCTTTATGGAAACCAAAGAGCAGGGCATCTGAACTTTTCTCAAAGCTTCCAGGGACTGTTATCATAGTCACAGGACAGCCTTGAGGCAGCAGCACACACTGCTGGTCATCTACCCTGTGGCCATTCTCCCTCCTGTTTCTGGAATTTGCCATAGTCACTAAGGCATGGTACTCTTCAAAAGACTGGATCTCCCCTTGGCATATACCTCACTAGTCTAAGCCATTAACTCATTCGTTTAACAAGTTTCATCTAGTGCATATTTCAGTGAACATCTAGACACTAAGGATAGTTTTTTTTAAAAAACGAAAACTCAACTCTTTGCCTCCATGAGTCTTAATTCTGGTTGAGATGACAGGAAACTAGCACAAAATGTATTATATAATAAACATACGATGTCAGGCCAAAGTAATCTAAATACATGATGAAAACAAAGCTGAGAAGCAGGCGGTCTGTTTTAAATGAGGTGGTGATGGTGGAGATGGTATTGGGGTCTTGGGAAGAATCGTTTCCAATGAGGAATTGCAATTGGTTGAATGAGCGAGTGAATGAATGAATCCGTAAGCCCTGATGCTCACTCAACTCTTATTCATTAGAATCAGAATTGGCAGACCTGACTTCTTAGTCTGGTTCTTTTGCCTGTTCATTGTAATTCTGAGTGAGAACGTGTGCTTTCAGGGGCTCAGTTTCCCCACTTGCACACTGAGGAACTAGGGGTCAAAAGCCTATGAAGGCCCAGTTTCCTCTGCCATTCTATGAAGTTATAAAAACACAGGCTTTGGGACCTGATGTCCTAAAAATGTCTCCCTGCCACCTTGGTATGCAGCTTCCAGCAAGTCAGAGTTCCTATCCAGCAGTGTCCTCATTTCTGCAAGGATGGTGACTTATTTTATGGTCTGTCCAGTATAAATTTCTGGGAAGTCACAATGTGGTCTCCTGAATTTCCCTGCTGCTGGAAATGGTGAAAACATAGAACAACGCCTGGATATAAACAAACACATAGGCACACACTTAGACACACGTGCACAGTCACATCAACACATGTACGTGCACATATATGTACACACATGGAAGAGAAACTAGGCATTTGCTTTGAAAATAGCTGTACCCTGGGGCTCTTCATAGACACCAAGCCTCGTCAGGGTGGGAACAAGGATCTTCCTGAGGTCGATATGATCTGAGGGAGGTATTGGCATCCTTCAACACTTCTCCAATAGCTAGAAGCCACCCTAAAAATCTCAGGCTCAGATGTTCTGAGTCACTCCTATGTGTCTACTGAGGGCTTGGGAATGAATCACAGCCTGTGGGTCTACAAAGCTGTTACAGGCTAGACAGACAATGAGTGTTCAACTGTCTTCTAGCTCAGACTTCTGTGTCTAGAGAACTGAAATAACAAGTGAGCATAACAGTAGAGTATGAGGCATCTACAGAGCTCAGAGTTCAGTGTGAGCAAAGTCAATGGTGTCCCAGTCTCGTTCATTCATTAAAATTTTCTAATAAAAATTGTTAGCTTCTGAAAGAAAAAAACAAAACAACAACAAAATCCAATGGGAAGCCTTCTTGTACCGTACTTATTAAGCCCACCCAGACTAACTAAAACGTCTGGTTTCAAATTATATCTGCTCCATGTTATTAACATTATTGACTCAATATCATATGTTAAAGTTGATTAGAAGTGGAGAGAAAATTGTAACATAAATGGTGCTTTATGTTTTAAGACTTGATCATTTGTAACTTATAGGAAGAGATTAATACAAGGGATCTTCTATACTGAAAGTTTGGGAGTCAGAAGCTAAAATATTGACTTCCAGGCCAGAGGGTTGCTGGGCATTCTATCACTTCCTTTGATGTCCAGAGCCCAAGGACCTCTGAGCAATGTAGGAGTGGCCCCCAAAGTCACAGACTCCAGGGAAAGGGGGAAGACAGACTCCACTGACAGTGACTAATTTCATTTCCAGTTAACTGGCTTTGGGCAGATATCCTACAGATGTGCAGATGACCTCATTAGGGACCAGGATGTCAACAAGACAGATACAAAGAGTCCTGCTCAAGATTCCCACAGGACCTATAGCCTTGGGATCCCATATTTCCTGAGCTTTTCACAGGGAGATTTCAGCTGATTTTATATGCCATCATAAAGAACTCTAGGGAAGATTGAGTTTATCTTGTTTGAGATGGGCAAGTTGCCATAAGAGCCCAGGTCTCCCCAGCCTTTCCACCTCCCTTTATGTCTGCTCTGTCTTATGAGATCCCTCCAGGGAGATGGGAAAGTAGGCATGGCTTCAGAGATGTCAGGGTGTGTAGTCACCAACTCTAAAGGAAAGAGAAAGCCTGTGCCTCAGTCACTTTCTAAATAACCCTAATAACCAGGCTGTGTCAGGTGTTCTATTATTGTGATGGCCAGAGATGTGATGTGTGAGTGGTCAGGCTTGGATATATATATCTGCCTCCATACAGCATGAGACTGCACATGGTAGAGGACTCTGATTCTGCTTCCTGTCACATCCTTTCCCTGCCTGGAGTCACTCATTAGGGAACACTCAGTAGATATGTGTGGAGCATAACCTATTATTGCTCAGCATAAACCAGGAAAGAACCAGGCCTAGAGAACACAAAAACCCCAGGGGTTTCGTAGCCAATAAATTCCTGCTAATGCCAGGAACAAAACCATAATATGTAGCACCTTACAACATGATTGAAGATCCCGATTTTACTTCGGTACAATTCAACAAATAAGGAGGGTTTCTCAGGTGCCAGGTACCACTCTAAAGTTAACTGTGGCAGGAGAAATGGACCTGGTACTTGTCCTCAGAGAACTCTCAATATAGTATGAATGAGATAGCAAATAATCGAAAGAATGATAGCAACTAATCAATTTACACAGGTACTTGCTGTATGTCATACCCCAGACTGACTGCCTGACACATATCAACTCAGTTCTTCCTTGTCATAACCGTTTGACATTGGTAGGGGTATGAGCTTCGGGTGACTTACAGAGCAAGCAAACGACAGAGCCCAGATTCAAAGCCCTGTCATCTGGCTCCCAGCTCTATATTCTTCACCATCATTAACTGTTCCCCTAGTAAACAGCAGTGAGTGCTGCCAGAGTTCTAATGGAGGTAGAGGGGTAAAGGAAGGCTCTAAGCCTTTAACCCAGTCAGAACACAGCACTGGATCTGCCAGTCTTAAAACACGGTGTCCTTCCCAACTGTGAATGGTGAAGATTTGAGGCAGTGACAGACTCGCAGATCCCCAGAGGTCCAGATCCAACTTCCGGCTAGCGTTGTTCTCTTGCTTTGCACAAATGGCTTTTAGACCTTCATCTCACCTTGCAAGGACTGAGAAAGTAGTAGTCCCACTGGGGGAGTGTTGTCAGACTTAGTTCAGGCAGGGTGCTCTTGCTCCCTCGAGAACCATGAAGGAACCATGGAAGGTTACTTGCTTTTGTTTATATTTGCAGTCAGAGTTTTCACACACTCATGAACATATATGCAAAGTGGGAGGGCGAGGGGTTGAGGGCCTTAGGAGCAGGTGATTGGCCAGTCAGCACACTAACTAGCAGTGAGAATGCTACTCTTGCTGTTCCCTCACTTCTGGGGCTCTTTGGTTCTCTTTCTTTACTGAAGCAACAAGCCACATCTCTCTTTCCAGAGCCCCCAGAGAACGTGTTAGAATGGGAAGTAAGGTCTCCAGACTGGGAGAAAGGAGAAGATAGTTTGGACTCAAAGCCCTGTCCTTCTCATACTGCAGCCTCTGTCCTTGCCAGGAAGTGCCCCAGCTGACCTTTGCCAGCATGCTGCTGAGCAGGTCAGGGGCCTCTACACATACTAGCACTAGGGACAAGGTGTGAGCAGACCAGGTGGCAGAGTGACATGGAAATTTTAACACGGGTGCGCTCATGGATACTCAGCGTGCTCAGATGCTAGTCCACAACCCTCTCATCTAACAGGTCATTTACTTTGGCTGATGTAATTAGCAACACTCCCATTTGAAATACACACGGAGAATGAAGCACTGGGTTCCATATTCAGGAAAGGAGGGGAGTCCTAAGGGGAGCTTACATGGGGTGGCCTCAGCCCCAGCAGCAGGATCCTACTTAAGTCACCAAATTGCACTAGGTTTGGAGAGCCTTTGGGGTCCCCCAATAATCCCAATAATCTCTGCTCCCAGTAAACTTGATGTTCTCAAGTGAAATGAGACTTGTAAGTTTCCATACATATCCTCAATCTTACCACCAGAGCTGCCTTCCATGGGGAAGGAAGAAGCTGGAGATCAGCCTGCAGGACACAGACAAGTCAGTTCCTGTTGAAGAGAGTGGCAGAGCCAAGCTTCTCGCCCACTGATAAAGGAAAAAGAAACAAAACAAAACAAAAAACCCTTGTGGGACATTGGGCGTTTTTGTTTTTTTTTTTTTTTTCCCTGAATCATTTCTCATTTCTCATTTTTTATTTAGACTTCACACTTTTCCTGGGGCCTCTGGGCACTCTTCCAGCCCTGTATTCGTGATTGACTCTGAGTTCCCAAAGTAAGTGATCTGTCAGTCCTGGGCCCCGGGAAGGGGGCAGAGGCAGCCGCCTGGGCTGTACTTGGCTCAGCCCCCTGACATTGTACACACTAATGTGATGTGAAGTAGCAAGTCTAAATAGCCTGTCCAACTTTTTTGATGTCCCTGAACTCACAGATGGGATTCATTTCCATGCTGTTCGCAAAACGTAAACGATACAAGGACATTAAAGAGCATTAAATGACTTGATGACATTTTGGTCACATTAATGAAAAGTGGCATTTTTTAAACTACCAAAAAGAAAAAGGTTGGTGGGTGGGTGGGGAAGGGGGAAATAAAGAAGAGGAGAGACCCAGCAGGGTGGAGGGTGGAGGAAAAATAGGAGGATTTGAGTGCACCCAAAATGTGGAAGAAATGTTGGCAGCCTCAGCTCCTGACATCCCTGCAGGGGCTTCAGGTAGCAAGACATAAGAGCTTCAGTGACTGGAGGGGTCTGCAGCGCTCTCTCTCTCTCTCTCTCTCTCTCTCTCTCTCTCTCTCTCTCATACGCGCACACACACACACTCCCCCTCCCTCTTTTTCTCTCTCTTCTCTCTCTCACACACAAACACACACACACACACACACACACACACACACACACACACATACTATCTCTCTCTCTCACACACACACATACTATCTCTATCTCTTTCTCTCTCTCTCTCATACACACACACACTTCCCCTCTCTCTTTTTCTCTCTTCTCTCTCTCTCTCTCTCTCTCTCTCTCTCTCTCTCTCTCTCTCTCTCTCTCTCACACACACACACACACACATACTCTCTCACACTCTCTCTCTCTCTCTCTCACACACACACACACACACACACATACTCTCTCACTCTCTCTCTCTCTCTCTCTCTCTCTCTCACACACACACACACACACACATACTCTCTCACTCTCTCTCTCTCTCTCACACACACACACACACACATAGTGAGCCACACTCATGAAGGTTGTGTTCTCTTCCAGACTGCTTAGTTTGGCCAAAACAAGCCCATGTACACGATAAGGACAGGAGAAATGTGACTTGCTTCCTCCAGGACGCTGTCTGTGAATGCTCCCCTTGCCTAGATCGTCTCTTCTTTAGACTGCCGAACAACCCTCGCTAAGTCCACACCACTTTGCCATTTAGCTGTGAGTTAAGTTGTCAGAAGTCAAAATCCTCTCTGGGTTATGGGCTTCTTGAGGGATTAAGTCAGGGTTAGGAGCATAGACCTAGTGAGAGGGGTTATTAATTGAGTGACCTAGAGCATAGCTCATTGTCCTCTCTGGGTGTCAAAAATGCCACCTGTATAATGGGGTAAGGAGAAAACTCAGCTCTTGGCATTCTAATGGGGCCAAATGAGGTAGGGAAATCAGTCTTATGCCTGGTTCTCAACATCTGTTACAGATTAGCCTCTGCCTTGTGCCCAGCACCCCAAGAACTTGGCATAAAGAGGGTACTCAATAAAGCCTACTTAAGAAGAGTTATCTCAACAGACTCACTTAAGAGGAAAAGAATGAGCTCCTGGGGGAACTAAGGAATGGAATTTGGAGCCATAGAGAATAAAAGGGGGTGGCACAGACATAACTTACCAAGTCCTATACACCTCACTTGAAAATACAATGTGTTAAATGTTAGCATTGGAACCTGTCTCTTAGGAGTACCTGGGGAGGTGTCCTGCTCACCCCTCCCCAACTAACCAACCAACTAACCATGGCTGGCAAGTAGGGGTGAGCAGGCCCCCACTCCCTGCCCTCTACAGCCTTGGCAGGGCTTTCTCCTAGCCCTGGTGGTTACATTAATTGCCAATGACAATGGCAACCTTCACTCTGTGTGGTTTCCTGCCCAGATTCTGGACACTTTACAAGGCTCCCTTTTCTTCTCTTTTTTTTCCCCCCGCAGATAGGAAATGCAATCCGAGACGTGTAAAGAAAAAAAAAGAGAGAGAGAGAGAAAGAAAAACAGTGTGCTTATTGTCATAGCCTCCACTCCTCCTGGGCTCCCAGGCGTCAGGACTGTGTGTGCTCTGGGGTGCCTGCCCCGCCACAGGGAAGAATAAACCCAGACTCAAATCATAGGAAATTCGTCAACTGTGCTTCTTAGAGCTATGTCTTTCAAGGTCTGTTCCCTGCCATATGATCTCTATAAACCACATCGCTGCTAGCCAGGGCACAGGACCAGAGGCGCCGGGGGCTCCTAGATAATGAATGCCAAATGCATGTGACAATAGTCTGATCAGAGAACAGGATGGAAAGTTCTGCATCGTGTTTATATATATACATATAGACCTGCACACCTATGTGTGTGCACATAGGCCCTGCATGTTCACACTTCTGCACACCCATGTGCATACATACACATAGGTCAAGCACACACTAACTCTTCATAGAGTAAGTCTCTGCTGCCAGACTCAGGTAACTAACCCCTCAATTACCCTATTAAAGTATGAAGGTAAAGAAGCCCTGTGGATCAAGAGAATCAAGTGAAAGAGGGAAAAAACACTCAGACCCCACTTCAGCTGGAGGCATTTGACATGGAAAAATTACAGATCAGGCTTGCAAATTCAAGATGTCCTATGCCCAAGGACTGCCACAAGACACAGCACATACAAGGGGCCCACAACTGAAAAATAAAAAGTGAGGATGTGTTCCTAAGCACCAAAAGTAAATAGGAAAAATTGCCCAAAATGGAATGAATCACTAGTGATCTTCCCAATAATCTTTTGGTTCCTCCTAAGTCTGTCCAAGTCCTTTGGTGGCTAGCCAGTCACCAATGTGGCTGGGGAGTGGGAACTGGGGAGGGGAGAAGAGGAATTCGGGGAAGAAACTAGCAGGCTTTAGAAGGCAAAAAGGTAATTAATGTTATAGCTTTTTAGATTCTAGAAAATACTGCACTAAAAACTGCAAGTCAATGAAGCAGGTTGTCGGCGACCGATAAACGCTTCCACGTTCACGGGCATCAGCATTCTTCCCGTCACCAAAAAAAAAAAAAAAGTAATAATACATACATATTAATGGATTACATTTTGTCCTCTGGGGAACATAATTTTTAAAAGGGCCAAGGCAGCAGTAATAGTTCCCTTAAAAATTCTAAATGCCGTAATTGTTTTCTCTGAATTATGGTGCTAGGATTTAATTAGTGATGTATGTTCAGTGTGGGGTTTGGACATTTTTGATGAATTCAGCCAAATAGAAAAGTAGTCTTGTCCTCATGGCTCCCTCCTCGTGGTCCACTGTATAGAAGTAGTGTGCCCGAGTTGGGTTTTTACTTTCCCCTGTCTGGCCAAGTTAGGAAGGAGGTTGATTTAACCAGAGTTCAAGAATAAGCATGAAATGCCCTGCAACTTGGTGCACATTTTGAAGTTCCTTGGTTATGAGAAAGAAAAATAATAATAGGTAAATGGCAGAAACATTCATAAGTTGCCCAAATCTTGTGTCTGAGCTCTGGAGTTAAAGGACTCCTGAGTGTTAGAGCTAAAGGCATGGCCAGGCTAGGGATTTTTTTCATTCATCTCACAAATGGGGAATAAGCAAGGTCTGCTGGGCCCCCATTCGAAACTGGGCATTGCTCACAGGGGCCTGGCAGTAGAGTCCTTGCCTGGGGATAAACACAATTGCTTTGTTCTGCTGCTCTGAGCTAAACCACTTCTTTATAAGAGCTGGAGAGAAGCCCAGACCAGTGCCATCCACAGGGGCAGAATCACGGTGGCCCACACAGCAGGGCCCCTTGGGGCCCAGCTTGCTCTCCTGTCCACCTTCAGGACTTCTTTCATTTGAGACCTGGAAGCTGTCCTGAGTTCCCTAGATCCCCTATTAACATGCAAATATTCCTGGGAAAGGTGACACCTTGAGGCCCCATCAGCTAACCTCTGGCTCACTGGTTTCTTCTTAGCAAGGATTAGCAGAAATAGAACACCCAAAAGGGTCCTGGAGCAGGCTGCCAGAGGTTAGGGTTGGTGGAGAAGGGAGGTGAGAGACCTCTTTCTCATTCTAAGAGTTTTCTGGACAGTCAAAATTTTAAATTTGGTGACAAGTCAATGTTTTCATTCCAATATAGATTGACGTTTTAAAACTGTAAAAAAAGAAAAAAAAAAGTCCAGTTCTCATACCAATAAAGCTGTACACTTAAATCTATTCACAAATCAGGGATCATTCTGGACTCTGGGTCTTCTGATAAGAGCACAGGAATGCAGTCTTCACCCCTTCCCTGATTATATCACCTGATCCACAGTGTTCCTGGAGATATGCTGATCCCCAAAGGGCGGGTTCAGGTCAGTAAAAATGGCGGAGTCTGATGGTGTGTTAAAATGACAGACCTAGGTAGGTAGGTAGGTAGGAAAAATGGCAGGCCTATGTAGTCAGTCAAAAAGGCAGACCTGGGTAGGTAATATGCCAAAATAGCACACCTAGGTGGTCAGTGGAAGGATTGTTTGCTCTGTCCAAGGCTCCTTTTGTTTCCCTCTGTCTTCTCCTTCCTCTACTCCATTGTTATTTGCACCTCCTGTTGACACCACAGCAAGTCCTCGTTCCCACATTCACCCACTCTGTTCTTCTCTAGAGACCCGTTGAAACCCATTGGTCAGCTGCCAGGGAACACCATCATTCCTCTCAAGGAAAGACTTAAGATGCCGTTCTGTACATAGTTATGCTTGAGAGCAGAGGACCCAGAATCAGTAAGAAAAACCTTGGTTCAAATCCTGGTTCTGCTACTTCTAGATACTGGAAGGAAGAAAGTGACCTCTATTCCCTACTCATCTCTTTCCTCATTTGTCTCACAAAGGAATGGGTGACATCAGCATAAGGGCTCAAGAAACATCTCTACTGTTGTTGCCATAACATACTCCTATGTTTATGAAATAGAACCCCCAAATAATGTTCAGGTGGTTATATATACATCTATGTATATATTAAAAAAGACATATATGTATATGTTATATAGATATATGTGTGTTTTGTATACATGTAATATACTCTATAAATGTATGCATATAGGCATAAATATTGTATACATGTATGTACATGTGTTATATACATATGCATGTGTATCACGTATATGTTATAGGCATATATGTATATAGTATATGTATATGTGTGTATACATATAAAGAGATGGGGGTGAGGGTGTTCCTGTGTAGGTGGTCATGACAGGCAGGGAAGTGAACTACAAAGAGGTAAGAATGAAAACTCGGTTCGGATTGACTTTGTCAACCTGGATCAAGGCCTCAGGAAGTCTGACCTCGGACGGTTTATTCCCAACAAATTTAAACATAGATAATTTGGTGGGGGGAAGTTTCCCTATGTAATACATTCCCCAGTGCACAAGGAAGCATAATTACATCAAAACTAAACTCAGGGTATATTATTTCTGTCAAGAAGATGTGTTATAGAGATAGGCTGCCTGTACTAGCTTAAGGGCCTAAGAAAGAGTCTGGCCTGGCCTCAGTCATGCAGATAGTGTAGAGGTCATTTGGGCTATTACCCACCTCTGGCCCTGGTTGCAGGAGCTTGGGGAGCCCCTGGCTTTAAGGGTCATTTAGATTACTAGCCACCTCCAGCCCTGGTTGTAGGAGCTTGCTTGATACCCAACAGATAACACAGGTCATCAGGCTGTTATTCACTTCCAATTCCCAGCCTCTAGATGGAAGAACAGGTTTTTTTCTTTACGTCTTTTCCATTGGTAAGACAATTCTGTGTGCTTAACCTTCGTGGTTTCTCTGGAGATCTGTGGACACAAGGACTTTCATGCTGTGCTACCAACATGGGCACCGTAATGAACAGATCTAGTGAGTATCTATCTCCAAAGTTACTCTATTTGGGAAATGGTTCCTTATTCCAACATTGTGTCACTTGACATAATTATAATTCATTCATGCCTTCATTCAGCTGAACAATGATTTAGCATACGTCCACTGAGCTGGGTATTCAGGACATGGAGCTGGACAAGCTTGATCCAGGCTTTTATGAGCTCACCCTAGCAAGTGAGAACAAAGTAAGCAACAATGAATGAGGGTGAATGGTTATTAGAAAACTATTAGTAATAAACTAACTGTTAGTGGGAGATGGGGAGGGAAGATAGCTGAGCTCTGAATTAAAGGAGGATAATTATTATTGAAATTTATCTGGACTTTCTTTGTATAGTCACCGAGGAGGAGTTTATCATTTTAATTTAGTCTACAAATGACTGTGCAGGGAAATTCCTTCTCATGTGGCAGAGAATCCTGACGCTCAGAGAGTTGTATGTCTGCAACTGTACAACTCTATATTCAAATAACAGACTTCAACAGCATGCCAATTAACCACTCCTATCAGCAAAGGGAAAACAATAGTTTATAGACACATCTGCTTTCAAATTCTATAATATTTATAACATACAAAATAATGTGCTAACGTATTTATCACACAGAAATGTATACTTATTTCAGAAAAACATGAAGAATGATATATTCAGGTTACAGGTATATGTGGATATGTTTAGTGTATAGATGAATGTCTTGCCAAGTGTCTTCATACATGGAGGAGACAATTTTATCTATATGCATATATGAGCATGTGTACAATTTCCTTCTTTGCTCTATGACAGAGCAAATATCCTATTTCACAACTACATGCACGTCTAGCACACCTTGTCGATCCTTGCTGTACAATATTTGGAGGGATAAATACTATTATTGATTCTACCTCATCTCTGTTCAGAAATTTAGAGAAATTTCAATTTTCAAATTATTGTGGTTTGACATGGTATTGATCGTCTTATGTGGAAGGTACATTTCTAGAAGAAGAATTGCTGAGTCACATGTTTGAGGTTATTTGATGGATTTTACCACATTGTGTCTTATTATGTACAAATTGATATATCTATTAACAGTTTATAGAGGTATCCCAACATTTTGAGGTTTTGATGTTGTTATGTTTCTTTATTTAAATCTTAGTGATTTGTAAGAATTCTTTACATATTAAGACTCAAGGTTCTTTGCTTTTCATACATTCCATGGCACATTTGCCTTATAAACACTTTTATATTTTATAAATGAAATCTATCATTTTTATGACTTCTGCAATTGATGTAATATTTAGGCAAACCTCTTCACAATTATCATTAGATATGTTCTGGCACAATTTGTTTTTACTTTTTAATGTGTCCACAATGTAATGCAGTATATAGTATATGGAAAGAATCCAAATTATATGGTTTCCCACCCTTCACATAAAAAATACTACTTCTCTTATGATTAAATGTACTGACGAGCTTCTATTATTTTCCATTGAACTATGTCTACTTTTTCCCACAGAATTATTGCTGCGTCACATAGTTCTTTCTGTTTCTGGATTCCGGGGGTGGGATGTAAGGTGGCAGATGACATTAAATGTAGCAGCAGTCTTTCACCCGGGACAGAGGACACTCACTGTTCAGTCCCACGTCCTGTGGGACTCTCCTGGTTTTCAGAGTTGGTCTCCAATGTGCCATCTACCACTAGAGCAGTTGTGCTCTGTTTTGCAAGGTCCTTGGCTGACAGTTTGGTTCATTCTGTCCACTAGAGAGCCAAGTAAAATGACAGTTAAGAACACAGTTCTAGTTGTATGACATTGGGGTAGCTATCCTATATCTCTGATGCTCAGGGCCCACCTTTGCCTTAGGACTTTCACATAATTCTAACACACAAATGACCATATAAACAAAATACATTTAACCAATGTCAATTAGCATTATCACATCCTAATGATCTTGTCATTCTGAGAGTTTTCTGATTTATCTTATATCAGGTGAAGAAAATTTGTGGGAAGATATGAAATCAAGAAGCATCAGTTGAAGTAAAAGTTTCTAGGAATGAGAAGTTACTGTGACTTGTTCCTTCTCCTTCTGGGATTCACAATGCTAGGTCTTTAATGAAGGCTATATATGGCCGTAGCAGGGCCACATGGTATAATGTGAGGATTCTGAGCAAGTCAGTTCATTAGAATCTATTGTAGATTCTACTTGGCATCCTGGCCTTGGCTTTTGTCTGTCAGATCAGCTTGGGGCTCAGATATTCACTCAGTATGACTGTTCTGTTGCTGTGATAAAAATCCATGAACTAAGCAACTTAAGGATCAAAGGGTTGTTTTGGCGTATAGTTCCAGAGAGAACATCCATCATGGAGGAAAGACATGGTAGGAGCCAGAAGCTGGTGGCTTACATTTTCATCCACACACAGGAAACAGAGAGAAAGAACAGGAAGTAGAGTGTGGTTATAAACCCTCAAACTCTGCCTTTGGTGCTGTACTTCCTCTAGCAAGGCTCTACCTCCTAAAAGTTCTATAACCTGCCCAAATAATGCCAGCAAATGGGTACCAAGGGTTCAGATGCATGAGACTATGGAAACATTTCTTATTCAAATCACCACACCATCTTTGCTGCCTGCTTCTGCTCTACTATCAGCTGACATTCTGTAGTCACATGGCCCTGGACTGACGCCACAGCTCTATCCCAGATGAAGACATGGAGATGCCAGGCTACCCCTTCCAACGTCCCGTAAGGTCTGTGAGCATGAAACACATGGAAGCACTTCATGGAGTGCAAAGCCTGCAATAGGTGACTCACGAGTGTTGCTATATCAAGAAGGAATGTCTGATTCTTAGTAGCAGAAAACTCAATCCAAACCAGCACAGTCGCAGCAATGAGAGCCAGGAAAGGAGATGAGATTGCACATGCTAACTAGGTGATCCACAAACCTCACAGTTAAAACTAAAACCACCCTCATGCTGTGTGTAGTCGGTACTTTTCTGCTGCTGCTCCGGGGGACAAGAGGCTATTGTGGTAGGAAGGCACAGAAGCCAGTGAAAGAGCAGGCATGGCATCCAGGGCAGAGAGCTGGGGGATCACATCTTCAGCCTCAAACACGAGGCAGAGAGCTGAACGGGAAGTGGAACAAGGCTATAAACCCCCACAGCCCACCCCCAGTGAAGGACTTCCTCCAGCAAGGCTGCACTACCTCCCCAAACTTGAGTGTCACCAACTTGAGGACTAAGTGATAAAATACTTGAGGGACATTGGGGACATTTCTCATTGGGGACATTTCTCATTCGAACAGCCACACAGGGCCAGAACTGGGAAGAGATAGAAGAGCACAAACTAGGCCAAAGTTGGGTCATTCCTGACAGAAGGGGACATTGGTGAGGGAGGCAGCCACAATACCCACTCTTGTTTATTCAGTTCCACAGCAGAACCCGAGTCCACTGCAGCTTGAGGCCTTCAAGTACGGATAGATTCTGGGTCAGCAAGGAGAGGCGTGTTCAGCCCACCACATAGTGACTAAAAGTGTTTTCCTAAACAGCAACAGGGACGGCAATAATGACAAGGTACAGAGTGAAACATGCATTAAAAATAGTCTTTTCTAAAGAACAGAAATGCCATTGTTCTGGCCAAACCACTCAAGAAGTAGTGATTCAGATCTGTGCTCATGGCCAGAGAGCCCTTCACGGGCACAGCTGTTGCGCTCTCTCTCTCTCTCTCTCTCTCTCTCTCTCTCTCTCTCTCTCTCTCTCTCTCTCTTTTAAACCTCCTCTCTGTTACCTCTGTTTCTGAGACTCTCCTCCTCAGGCAACCCCTGGAGTTCTGTTTTCTGGCTTCCTTTCCCCAGCACCTCAGAAGGTGATGGAGAGAAGGCACCACGGAAGAGCTGGAGTCTAGGTGAGCCCATGTGATTTCTGAGCTCACAGTACCCACTGAGGAAGACTTGTCCCCCGAAAGGTCGAATGATCAAGCTCCAGTAAGCCTTTCATGCCTCCAGGTTGCTAAGCAACAAACACTTCAAGCTTGGAAATCTTTATCCATACCGGATATATTATCCTGGCAAATTGGACTTTCAGATCTGGCAGCAATGGAAAGAGTAACTTCTTTAAAAATAGAGACAATTTAGATGATTTCAAAGACATCTGTTCTCTTTTTCCAGCATGCCTGCTCTTCTCTTTCACTAGCTCATGGGATCCAAACACTTCACATGGAGGAAGCCCAAGGTCTCTGAGGAAAGACCCTGCTTAGTCACAAAAACCCAGTTACAGAGAGAGAGGGTTGCCAGGTGGAAAGATCTAGAATGGCCAGGGAGGTGGCACCAGGGCGTGTCTTCATTCCTTTGCCCTCTTCTCAATGAGTTTATTTCTAGTCTTCACTCTCTCTGATTCTCTTAGTTACAACTTTCCTTTCCCTCAGTGTTCTCTCTCTCTCTCCCTCCCCTGCCTCTCTCCTTCCCTCCCTCTCTCCCTCCCCTTTCTCCCTCTTTTCTCCATCCTTAGTCTGTTTTCTTTCTCTCTAACTTGCCTTTCCTCACATCAAGACAATACAGGAACAAGGAACATCTTGAGACTAATGACTGGGTTTCTTGATCCCCCTGCCCATCATCTCATGGGACCATGGAAGTGGAAGTTCCTCCTTCACTCAGTACTCATAGTTAGGGTGATCTCAGAGCTCAGTTTTTTCTCTCTCCCCTACATCCTTAAAATAAAAAAAAAAAAAAATCAAGACAAAACCAAACAGCACATACCTCCTCCACCTGCGTGTTAATAGCTGAAATTCCTCCAACAGAAAATGTTACATTCCACAAGTAAAGTCCAAGGTTAAAGCATAAATAATAAACAGTTCACATCTGGGCAGCTAGTCACAGTTTTCCAAACACATCCAGCTGTTTTCTACCCTTGTGTGACCCCCGCAATCATGTGAGGATGGAAACATTGGTACTGAGCCTCAGAGATATTAGGTTGGTACACCCTTATGTCTGACTCTACAGTCCTTTCTCTACCCTTGCCCCATCTCCCTGCACAAGAGGGAACCCTACAGCCTGGTGTGATAGGATACCTTCTCCAGTTTCCCCAGCCCTCTGATTTCCTGCTGATTCTTGTCTCTACAGAATCCTTTACTTGCACTACTGCTGACACCTGCCAGTGAGGTATGCTGCCACCAGATGGCAGATGACACAGGCTTCCACAGTGAGCCCCAGGCTTTTACCATAACTAAAAATGAGCTAAGGTTTTTTTCTATACTTTATCTTTTTATAATCAAAATTACAGTTCACTAAAAAATAGCTCAGCACAGCAGCATTCCCCATCTATCCAGACGATGATATGGAGGAAGATATATATTTAGAAGAATAAATACACAGGTTGACTGTACGCCTATGAAAATGTTCACTGACTCTCTCAACTCTCTCTTCTGCTCCCCACAAAGTCACAGCCCACTTCCTGCTCTGAGATACCAGCAAGGCACCCCAGGGTTGCTCTGTTCCCACCCTGACAGAGTTCCTGAACACCAGCTCTGTTGGAGAAGAAAAGAATGGTTCTCCAACCCTGCATCATCTACAACACCTAAAGGATTTGTGAAAGCCCCAATCTGAGTTTCAGATTCTGTGTTTCTAACTCAATGGGCCCAAATGGAGCCAGAGAACTTGGATTTCTAACTAGTCCACAGACAATTGTTGGTGGCCATGCTCTGGGGACATCTTTAAAGCTACTAGACTAAAGCAACACTCTCTGCGTGTCATGAGCTCCCCCACCCCTTTTCCTTTACCTCTCATCATATCATGGAGGAGTGAGGTTGGTTTTATGGTCTTCCAAGGTTGAGTCTAGGTTCCTTTAACGAATAGTTAACAACCTAAAAACTGTAGCTGGTACCCAATTAACTTTGGGTCACTTTAAAAAACCGGGACTCATGTATCCCAGGCTATGCTAGAATGTTCTATACCCTCTACACAACTGGGCATGCCCTTGAAATCTCAGCTTTACCTTGCAAGCATGCTGTGCCGTGTCTGTTTTATGGGGTCCTGGAGATAAACCCAGAACTTCCTGCATATAGACATATAGACATATAGACAACTGAGCCACATCCTCAGCCCTTAATACATACTTCTGCTGTTTAAGATCCCTTCTGATCAGTTCCCCTGCTCAGTGCCTACAAGTACTATGCACACTGCTAATTATGAGAGGAAGAGCTAGCCTTTGTTAAAGCTGCCAGTCCTGAGATAAAGACTGCTTTTATTGACTCATCAAACCACCATCATCCTGCAAGAAATGATTTAGTTATGATGCCCTTTATGCAGAAGAGGAAATAGAGATCCAAGATCTTAAAACCAGGACATTACAGTATCTGGACCAAATATCAATGTATTTGTCTCCAGAGCTGTTTGGACTTGTAGAAAGTGACTCTAAGTTTTACATGGACAGTAAGTGTGATTTCCTGTCTTCTCAAATTGGTTTCTCTAGGCTCTGGCAGTAAAGGGTTATACTTGTCTCTGCTGGTCTGTGCTCATGCTCCCACCAGCCTTCAGATGCCCTAATGTCCTCTGCCTTACTCCACTATACTGGATGGAAGGAGACATGGATAGAAGGATGGTTCTTCAGGCTCCCCTAGCATCTTAGGTGAAGATGCATCCTGGATGAGAACATTACTTTCCAGGCAAGAAAATATACTGAGCATCAGGAAAGGGGAGATGGGTGAGATAAGGCAGCCACAAACATCTGTTTTTTATTCAGAGAAGACTTATGCAAACATGTCTTTTTTAAAAGAGAGAGAGAGAGAGAGAGAGAGAGAGAGAGAGAGAGAGAGAGAGAGGAGGAAGAAACAAAGAGGAAAAACAAGAACCAACCTTAGAGCAAACTCAGCAAAGAACAGACAGGAATTTGTCACCACTCTTTCGTGTTGTACACCATCTTAATAAGAACATAAATCCAAGAACATAGGCCTGAAAGACAAGATAATGAGTTTAAAAACAAAAAACAGAGATGGAGGATCTAAGAGAGCAAACCAAGGACCCAAGCCACCTCATTACTGAACCAGCACCAAAGTTAGAGAGAGAAGAAACAGGTTGAGCCTCTGAATCTAAATTATTTATGTGGATGTAAGTTTGAGACAGAGAAAATGCAGATTAAAACAAAGACATAAAAGCTGGTCTAGAGAAACTAGTTTATTTTAAAGCACTTAATTATAAAAAGAGAAGACTCCAAATCCAAAAGTAAAATTTTTTAATTATCCAAATTTTAAAAATTGAATATGGAAACTAAAAGACATGTCATATTCTGGGAAAACTCAAATCCACTCAAGATACAAGCTGGTTAAGTGATGATACTTCAGACATTCAGACAGCCGTGGAGAGTAGGCATCAAAGGGGTTACATCCTGGCTCATTTCAGCACTCTCCAGGCAGCACTCGAAGGCAAAAAACAATATTCACAGTGTGTTTAGAGAAAGAAAATGAACAGGGCATAGGGTAGCATACAATAATGTTATGTAAAAACACCAGTTTCTCAAATGTAATAAACCCAGTGAGACAATACCCACAAGCCCTCCTTGAACAAAACTCTGTGACAGTGGTGGTCAGTCAACTGAGAAAGAAAAAAGAAGAGAATAATTTAGGAATGAAACCCTATGAGGAAGCACTAATGGAGGCAATCCATCCACCTGGTACTTACACTAACACTAAGCAACAGCTCTCAATGAAGTTCCTCTGTCTTGTGCACTTGGCAGAAACTCCACCAGCAGCATCCTTACCTCCTTTGCTCCACTCATGAGATAACAACGTGTGGCTGGCTGTCTTCCTTGATGTTGTTTGTTATCCTCCTTCCCACCCCAACCCCCTAGCTATGCTGCTTAGTCTTCATTGTCGACGTCACTGGGTTTGGAGTCACCCAAGGGACACGTCTCTGGCTGTGTCTAGAAGAGGATTTTCAGAGAGAATTTACAAAACGGGGGAGACCCACCCTGAATGTGGCGGCACCATCCCCTAGGCTGGAGTCCCAGACTGAATAAGAAGATGAGAGCAAGATAGGACCAGCACTCGTCTCCCTCTTCCTCCTGACTGCAGATGCACTGTGACCAGCCACCCTGCACTCCTGACGCTGCAACTTCCTGTCATGGCGGACAGGACCCCTGAAACTCTTCCTTCCTTAAGTCACTTTTTGTCAGGAATTTGGTCACAGAGATTGTTTTATCAAGTAACCAACACACCCCTCCTGCCCACTAAGAGTAAGTGGGCCAGGGATGGGATAGTTGTATAAATGGAACTATCCTAGTCATAGAGCCATTAGTCTGAGCGATGGAAAACTAGTCAGGTGACTAATGATAACCAATGGAACTCCAGCTGTCTGGGGAAGGGAGCAGGAAGAGGTCACAGAGCACTCATGAACTCATCCTTTACAGACCAAACAGGACTGCCACACACCTGGATGTGGGCATGGTCCTGCCCCCCAGGTAACGACAGATCTGGCTCTCCCTCTCCTTCTTTCCACCCTGTGCTTGCAAGCCTATTGAGGTCATTTGACGACTTTGACCATCATTTTACCAATCAGAAAGATGGATGTTACTATTGGACAGTTTCCAGAATTTTCAGATGGCATTTGGTGGCCTGAGAAGAAGTTCTTCTTCAAAGATTCTGGTGTTGGAGGGACATCCTCTGGGAGAAGGTAATACTGGCCTGTGAACAACTGAATTGTCGTCGCCTTTTAAAGTAAATGACGACAGCCTCTTTGGATTAACCTTAGACGTGTTTTTGAGAAATACTATTCCACTGTAAAAACGCATTTCCTCAATAACTTCTGTAGTCTTATTTGAGTGTATTCTCTTCTGTTAAATTCCAATGAAATTGAAAGTGGTGCTTTCATGTTTTAAAATAGCATTTAGAATTATGAGTGCATTTTATTAAAGTGTTTCTAGGGGTCTATATTTTTCTGTCTATGTATATGCAAAAATCCTAGTACCATGAGTGCTTGTTCTCAGTAAGGGTGTTTCTCATGTCACTGTGTCCATCTTTCAACTTTTTCTGTTTTATTAATTACTTTTAAGGAGCACACTTTCCTCGAATATAATGAAGTGGTTTGGTTTTAAAGAAAGGGAAAGAGGAGAGGGGAGAGGGGACGTGGGGAGGACTCACAGAAGGAATCGCACGGCAAAGCACATGTGAAGCTTGGGTGCAAGTAACTGAATTTGGGCCTTCCTCTTCAGCACTCCCCCTGCCTTTTGTGACCCCCTCCAAAACTCTGTGTTGGGCTGGCTACCCAGGAGGAAGGAAACCAATATTGACCTGAGAACCCCGCCAGGCACTTTCCTACAAACTCCTGGTTAAGCTCATGGGATGAGACTCATGTCCATGGCATAGAGGACAATCCTGAGACTCGGGCAGGTTGAGCTCTGCCTGATTTCCTGGAAATAAGAGTGACAACTGCCTAATTAGCTGCGGTGAGCTGGGCCCCAGCTAGGTAGATCTATGGAGAACTAATCCCTCTTCCTGCTCCTAGATTTAAATATCAGCAATTCTTACTTCTTTTTAAAGCCCAGTCCAGACAGATGAGCTTGTATCACAAATGCTGAACAGTCTGGACAGGGAATGTCAGGGCTGGAGATAAGGCTGCCTCACACCCAGTCCTCTGCTGTTTCTTCTACTGTGCTTCCCTAGGCTAGAAGTGGAATGGCCTGTGCTGGCTACCTTGTGATACTGTGGCAGCAGGACAAAGAACTTCAGGTATTCAGAGGCCATGGAGGGACAAGAGGGGAGGGGAGGGTAGTGGGGGGGGAGGTGGGGGTGTCAGGGAGGGTAAAGTAGGGTCAAGGAGGATAGGAAGTAGGAGGAGTAAGGGAAGGTCAGGGAGGACCAGGGTGAGTCAGGGAGGGCCAGGGGGAGTCAGGGAGAGCCAGGGAGAGTCAGGGAGGACCAGGGAGAGTGAGGGAAAGTCAGGGAGAGTCAGGGAGAGTCAGGAAGGGTCAGGGAGGATTGGGGGGCGGGCAGGAAGAGTCAGGGAGGGTCAAGGAGAGTCAAGAAGAGTCAGGGAAGGTCAAGGAGAGTCAGGGAGGGTCAGGAAGAGTCAGGGAGGGTCAGGGAGAGTCAGAGAAGGTCAAGGAGAGTCAGGGAGGGTCAGGAAGAGTCAGGGAGAGTCAGGGAGGGTCAGGGAGAGTCAGGGAGGGTTAGGAAGAGTCAGGGAGGGTCAGGGTGAGTCAGGGAGGGCCAGGGAGGGTCAGGGAGGGTCAGGAAGAGTGGGGGCGTGTCAAGGAGGGCCAGGGAGGGTCAAGAAGAGTCAGGGAGGGTCAGGGAGAGTCAGAAAGAGTCAGAGAAGGTCAAGGAAAGTCAGGGAGGGTCAGGGAGAGTCAAGGAGAGTCAGGGAGGGTCAGGGAGAGTCAGGGAGGGTTAGGGAGAGTCAGGGAGGGTCAGGGAGGGTCAGGGAGGGTCAGGAAGGGCCAGGGAGGGTCAGGGAGGGCCAGGGAGGGTCAGGGAGAGTCAGAAAGAGTCAGAGAAGGTCAAGGAGAGTCAGGGAGGGTCAGGGAGAGTCAGGGAGGGTCAGGAAGAGTCAGGGAGAGTCAGGGAGGGCCAGGGAGAGTCAGGGAGGGTCAGGGAGGGTCAGGAAAGATCAGGAGATTCAGGGAGGGTCATTGAGAGTCAGGATCCCACTAGGAGCTGCTTCATGCCACTGTCATCTTTCTTCTTGGATGTCTGGGTTGAGCTGGACTCAGAGAAGGGAAGCTCTGATGATTTCCCAAGGTGGGCCCAGGGCCAGCTTCCAGGGAACCTAGGACCTACCTCAGTCAGTGTTTGGTAGGTATCCATGACACAGTGAACACCAAGAAATAAGTCCAAGAATGGGTATCTCAGTGTAGAGGATGCTCTGTGCACTGGGTGAACACTGGGGAATAGAGATTCCACTCCTCTCCTGCCACTCATCCTTGTGGTGTGACCCCAGGGAAGCCACATGATGATTCTGAGACTCATTTTCCCCATTGGCAAACTAAAGCTGGGAGTTTCTGGAGGTGCAAGTTCAGTGTTTCCATGATTTTGTGGAGGAAAGAGGTTTTCTTGCCCTTGTGCAGCCTGGGTGGTTGGGGATAGCATTTTCTTTGAGAAGGCAAACGGCTGGAACCAAGCCAGCGAGAGGCCAGAAGGCGGAGGGCATTAACTCCAGATGGGCAAGGAGAGACTTAAAGGAAGCCAGTTTCATTCCGAGGCCATGGGAACTGAGCATCCTTAGGTCAGACCAGTCTCTCCTCCTGCAATGGGTCTTGGCAGGCAGGCTGAAGGCCTTGAAGGATCATAGACTATGAGATTACCTGCTAATCATGGTTTGGACATGAGCCAACAAGAGGTGTCATCTGAAGAATGAGATGCTTTTTTATGATGTTGTAAAAGAGAGAAAAATCACCTTGGCCTTTAGCCTCAGCTTGCATTCAGTAAGAGAGAGACACCAGCGCCCAGACTCCTGTAGCCAAGGGCTCTGGACTCAGAGTTTTCTCCTGGGGCTGCTGTTTCCTAATGGAGCCATATTGCAGGCAAAAGGAACTCTCCCTCTCTAGACATTAAGGTGGGGCTGGGGATTGCTAGAGCTACAGGCACTAGTATTGTTGAAGAGATGGAGTCCCATGTGTGACATGAACAGCTTAAAATACTCAACTGGCTGGACGGCAGTGGCACATGGCTTTAATCCCAGCACTTGGGAGGCAGACCAGGTGGATCTCCGTGAGTTCGAGGCCAGCCTGGTCTACAGAGCGAGATCCAGGACAGGCACCAAAACTACACAGAGAAACCCTGTCTCGAAAAACAAAAAACAAAACAAAACAAACAAACAAACCAACAAACAAACAAAAAACCCTACTCAACTGGAGAATATACTCCCAGGCATATCTGGCTAGGCATTTCTTTCAAATTTCTCATTCTCTCTGAAAAGTTGGCTGTGCCCAGAGTGGCTGTTCCACCCACTGACCACTTCTATTCACTGTTGGAACATCTAGTGAAGATTTTCACCCCAAAGATAAAGCAGTGGGTTCAACCCTCATCACCTGGCTGCTGGGTGTGTACTTGCTGAAGGTGGGCTGAACACCTGAACATCCACCCAAGGGATGCAAAGCTAACGACACCAGTTAGCTTCCTAATGTTTGCAGCCAGGGACATTCAGCTAAATCAAAACTGTAGCCAAGGGTTTGGGAATGTAGCTCACTGGTAGAATGCTCGTCCAGCATGCAGGAAGCCCAGGGTGAAGTCCTCATCAACATATAAACTGGGCTCAATGGCTTCTGCATGGAAGGCTAGCACCAGAGAAATAGAGGCAGGAGGATCAGAAATTCAAGGCCATGCTTGGCCACATATCAGGTTCAAGTCTAGCTTGAATAACATGGTTCCTCCTCATCTCAAGAAAAAAAAAAAGCATGGTATTAATATCACATCTCCATTTCAGAGGTTGGTGTACTGAGTCCCAGAGAGGTTAGATAATCTTCTCAGGATACTAGAGTTGTTGTGTTGCAGAGACACACATCAACCCCAGGCAGGCTTGTGTCTGCGCTCACATCTGACTCTAGTAACTCATAGAAATACTATGCCCTCCCTCCTTTCAGGAGACTCCTTCATTGCAATTCAAGGAGGAAGAACCAATCGCTTGTACCACTGAGGTGTTAGGAAGACACATGCCTTCCCTTCCCCATGCCTTCCCTCAGTGCTGGAGTGTAACCTGAGATCTATAAACTGACAGTACTCTCTGAGTGGCTTTTGGTCATGGAGTTTTATCACAGCAATAGAAACCTTATAAAGACGGTCACCCATTTCCCAGGCAGAGCAGGGTACCTTTCTGTCACCTTGACCTCTGCTTTTAAAAACTAGGTGCTGGACCAGGTGGTGGTGGCACACGCCTTTAATCCCAGAACTTGAGAGGCAGAGGCAGGCAGATCTCTGTGAGTTCATGGCCAGCCTGGTCTACAGAGCAAGTTCCAGGAAAGCAAGGGCTGTTACACAAAGAAACCCTATCTTGAAAAACCAAAAAGAAAAAAAAGAAAGAAAGAAAGAAAAATAGCTGGGCATTGTCTTTACATAACTCAAAAGAACATCAAAGGCTTGTCCAAGAGCCAAAGAACAGATACCCTATCTGGTTGCTGGGGGGACCGGAAGGAGGGAAACTGATGATCTCTGTGCAGAGATACAGAGGGGCTCTTCCTTCCACGGATATCATTTCTCTCATTAATAGACAGGAATCTTAGGTTTGAGTATTTAAACAACAGTTCTGGGATCCATACTGTTAAACAACCAAGAGACACCAAATCACTCAGAATCTTTGCCCACTGAATGCAGCTGGAAAGTGACAGATCCCAAGCTTTATGAGAACCTGCCTGAGCACTGTCCCTGCAGAGGAGTGAATTGGGGGCTGGAAGACTGAACTCCGAAGGCAGCATGACAGGGTAGTCCCCAGGACTCTAGACCCCGTGATTCTTCTGAATCTTCATGTAGTGCATTTTTCTAAGGCCTTTCCAGACCGAGAAGCCCTCAGGCTGAAGTTATTTCTCCGATTCAGGCAAACTCTGTTCACCACGGAGTGTCAAGGACCACAGGCCGGTGATCCCATGTGGGTCATTCTAAACCCACAAGCCATCTCTGCAGGAACACTGCACATCCTTGCTGCTGCAGTTCTCGACCTGACAGGCTTTTGTGCAAGAAACGAGGCAGGGGTGGGGTGAAGAGGTACAAGGCAGACTTGGATTTTAAAAGGAACAGTCGAGCCTGAGAAAAGGTGAAAGCAGGGCACCCTAACTGACAGCCATCCGGGTGTAATCCTGACCCTCCCTCTGCATTAGTTACATCACTAACATCCCCCACTGGCCCCTGTCTCCTGCCTCTAGACCCCGCATCCCTACTCCACAGTGCACACCGCTCCAAGCCTGCTCCATCGCTCTCGCAAGACTGTTCTCTCCTGTCCCTTTCCTCCTTGCCTGCTCTCTTCCCTTTGGCTAATGAATACCTACTTGTCTTTTTGAGGCAAGTCGGCTTAGGCCCCTCCTCTAGGAACTCTTCCCAGCCTAGACTAATTGCCAGCACTCACATGAGCCTGCTTACAACCTCCTATAACTCCAGCCCCAGGGGATCTGATGCTCTCTTCTGACCTCCACAAGCACCTGAATTGACCTCAACATAACCCCCACACACACACACACCACACACACACCACACACACACACACACACACACCACACACACACACACCACACACACACACACACACACACCACACACACACACACACCACACCACACACACACACACACACACCACACACACACACCACACACACACACCACACACACACACACCACACACACACACACACCACACACACCACACACCACACACACACACACACACACACACACCACACACACACACACACCACACACACACACACACACACACACCACACACCACACACCACACACCACACACCACACCACACACACACACACACACACACACCACACACCACACACACACACACACACACACACCACACACACACACACACCACACACACACCACACACCACACACACACACACCACACACCACACACACACACACACACATACACCACACACACACACACACACACACACACACACACACATGTATAGACACAACTTAAACACAATGAATTTATTTTCTTAAAAGGTATCTTCTTCGGATGTGTTGCTACTGGCTTATAATCTATCATAAGGCAAGCCCAAGCCTCTCCACAAAAAATTCTAAGGTTCTCCACAGCCTCCAATAATTCAACAAGGTCTCTAAGCTCCCTCCCATTCTATTCTTCCTATTGCCATCAGGATCAACATCAGAAAGGAAGAAGAAAGAGACATTGGCATGAACTCATCTTTTATAACTTCCCTAACATTCTAGACAGTTCTCATCCCCCTCACTGTGTACCTGGGCCAAACATCTCGAGGAACCTGTAAAGTGTGGCTCCTTAACCTGTTCTATCTGCAACCCCTTTCCATCTAAGAAAATTATACCTGACCCTGGGCATACAGATCTATAAAACAGGTATACAAGTCAAATGTTTACTGATAAGTCATCAGTTTATTTTGATATGCTTTATGGCACAGGTATTGTGATGGTTAATATTGATTATCAACTTGAAAACCCCCAGAATCACTAAAAAGACAAGCCTCTGGGGTTTGCAAGGAATTTTCTAGATTAGGTTCAGTGAGCTGAAAAGACTTATATGAATACAGGTGACACCGTTCCATAGGCTGGGATCCCAGGCTGACTAGGAGAAGGTGAGCCCAGTGCCCGTTCATCGCTCTCTGCTGCCGTGTGGTGCAATGGGAGCAGCTGGTTCTTACTCCTGACGCTGTGACTTCCCCACCGTGATGGACTACAGCCTCAAACCATTAACAGGAGTAAGCCCTCCCTTCCTTAGGCTGCTTCTGTCAGGGTTTTGTTTTTTTGTTTTTTTTACAACAATGACAAGGACAACCAGCACAGACATAATGTTACCATTTATAAAAGATGAAAGTAAATACATACTAATTAGATGGGTGTGCTTGTTTATTTTTGCACAAAGAATCACTCTGGTGAATATTTGATACTGTAGGACATGGAACACCTTCAACACTTTTCAGAGTTGATCAGTATTCTGATTTTAAAATAGTCAGTGTTGAGAACACTGCTTTACATAAATATGTAGTGCACTGTGACAGAAATTGTGTCGAGGGCCATTTCAAAAGCCTCTGGAAAGTCTTAATCTCAAGCCATAATTCATTTAACAGGGTCTTTTGGGTTTTGTTGTTGTTTTGTTTTGTTGTTTGTTTTGTTCTTTGTTTTTTTTTTGTAAATAAAACTCAAGTCACCATGTCAAATAGCAGTTTTTAAAAATCAAACATTCTAATCCAATCCAATGACTAATTTGCTATTTTATGCTATGGAATGATAATAGGAAGATATCAAGTCTTTACTTCCTGAAACTAAATCATTGTTTACATAAGAGCTGAAAACTTTGTATTAAAACTACTGCCATTTATAATATGCTTTTCACTCTCACAGAAACATGTCTCATGGATCCTTCTGGAGCATTCTTCATTGTGTATCTGTATTATTCTATAGTAAATTCTTAGGTCACTTGCTGTGTATACAGCTCATGCATCATTATGCTCAGTGTGTGTCTTGTGTTTTGCTTCACTGAGTCAAAATTCCCGACAGAACAATTGAAATGGAGAGGAATTTATCTTGGCTCCTGGTTTCAGAGGGCAAAGTGTGTGTTTACTGGCTACCACAATCATGGGCTGGATGTTGTGACAGGAGGAACAAATGATGGAGGAGAGCTGCTCATTGCATGACTAACCAGAAAGCAGTCGGGAATCATAGAGTCCCACAGGCCTGTCCCCAGTGACCAACTTTCTCCCTCTCAGTCCTACTTCCTAGGTTTTCAGAGTTCCCCAATAGCATTACCAGCTAGAGGCCAAGCATTCAAATCAATATGCATCAATGTGCTCTTCTACCATCTTGTAAGACAGTACCTGGGTCCTAATGTGCTTATCAAAACTAGAGGTCAACAGTACTCAACTGCTCTTAGTATCATGGAGAAAGCACAGTTTCTCCTCTTAATTTCCATTTTCTCCACTACCACAGAAGCTGAGAATCATCTCATGAGTTTAAGGAATCACTGTTTTTAATGGCTGGTCTGTTTCACCTCATTGTAGGTGAACTGCAATGATAGCACCATTATTTGACTTCTTGGTAGTCATGCCCTTGTGTATAAGCCTTTCCCCTTGTAGATGAGCTCAACCTAGTGGCTTGCTTCTAAGGGACAGATAAATGAGGGATGGCAGTTTGTACTTCAAAGGTTAGTTTATAAGGGATGGGCTTCAACACTGTCTCTCTGTCTCATCTTCAACTGGATAAGGCAGAGTGCCACTGTTTGCTACTGTTTTTAGAGTGTTAAAACCTGAGATGAGAACTAGGGCCTTGCACATGCTACACAAATACTCTGCCACTGCTGCCTTCTGAGCTGTCCTCTAGAGAAGCTCACAAGGCCAAGAACCAAATGTGGCTCCTAGGAAGCAACCAGCAAAGAACTAAAGGTCTCAGCCCAAACCCCTGTGTGGTGGTTTAAAAGAAAATAGCCCTCAAAGGAAATGGTGCTATTAGGAGGTGTGGCTTTGTTGAAGTGGGTATGGCCTTGTTGGAGGAAGGGTATCACTGTGGAGGCAGGCTTTGAGGTCTCATATATGCTCAAGCCACGCCCCGTGTCTCAGTTCACTTCCTATTGCCTTTGGATCAAGATGTAGAATTATCCAGCACCATGTCTGCCTGCACGCCACCATACTCCTAGCTGCAATGCATGATGATAATGGACTAAACCTCTGAAACTATAAGCTGCCACCTTAATTAAATGTTTTTCCTTTATAAGAGTTGCCATGGTCATGGTGTCTCTTCACAGCAAGGGAACACTAAGACACCTTGATAGCCGTGGAATCCTGTGGTCCACAAGTGACAGAGTTTGGAAAGGGGCCTTCTCCAGTGCCCCTTGAGACTATCACTGCTCTAGCCTGCAGCCTCCCAGGAGACCTGAAGCAAAAAGATACAGCTAAATCTCATTGCAGACAATGAGACAAATGCCTTATTGTATAGCCAGTATAAAGTATAAAGTCTACCAAACTTCAGTTATCATTAACTTTGATCATCAACTTCAAACTTTTTAATTTCCTCAACTACATACATTATCTATGTCTTTTAAAAATCCGTGCCTTGCTTTAAAAGACTTTTTTTTTAAAAAACTACAGAGTCACTTACATGGTAATTATGCACCCGCTTCATTTGGCCTTATGGACACTGAATTCTATGAGGACTGGGGCAGGGCATGCTCCGAGGCTTGATTGTCTCTGGACTTAGGAGTCCCAGCCCTGAGCATAGAGAATGGTTCCTCGTGCAGAGCTGGCATTCAGAGAAGGCATTCTGCAGACAGACTTTACTAGTCCGCATTCCTCCCTCTGTATATTTGCCCTGGTGTCTAATCTGTTACCTGAGTTTCAGGCTGAGCGGGTGTGTGTATCTTTGCTTCCTTTTTGCTAAGATAAAGAACAGATCCCCTCCAGTTCCTCCCAGCCCTTCCATCCCTGACCCTAGTCAAGCACATGAATGCTGTCTTTCTCTGTAACTGCACAGTGGGACTCCTCAATGGCTACAATGGCAAATACCTTACACTCTAAAAGAGAGAAAACAGACTAAAGTAACCTGAGGATTTCACTTCAAGTGCCAGGAAGGATTCACTGTCAAGGGATGTAAGAATTTACAGCGAGAATTAAAATGACCAGAAGATGCACTGGAGGAGAATGTGAACCTAACCGAGCCCTGACTCTCTCCAGGCCTGGAAGATGAAGTTAGAGGCTAACAGGGACAACAGCCAGCGTGGAGAGACTTCAAAGTCAGACGACTGAGGCCAGGCCAGGGGCTTTTGACATGTGCCACAGGACAAAGAGTTAAAGCTTGGAGGGATGAAAGAACCAGGCACATGGCTGTCATTTCAAACAGAGAAGGATGGCTAAGGATCACACGCTGCACTGCCACCATCGGTATGAAACAAGTCCCAGAGAAGTGAGGTGAACTGTCCACAGAATCATTTCCGGTTAACATGGTCAGGGATTTTTCCATGGAAATAGACACAGGATCCGGGAGGGAGTCCAGACTCCAAGTAGAGGAGTGCCTGTCTCTCTCCATATGTCTAGAAGACTCAGTGTGAAAAATACTTTTCCTGGGGAAGCTGAGAAGTGAGCTAGCAGCTGACATTCCATCCCCACACTGTTCTGGGAGAAGGCAAGGTTTTGAGATCTTACAGCTGGGAATTTAACTTGGGCTGTTTGGCCTCTATGGAGACAGTCATTGGCCAGGGACACAGAGGCCTGGTGGATCAAAGTCAGGCATTGCCTTTGGGGGAAGAATGTTCACCCATCAGACTCAGAACTGGAGTACAGAATGGATTCCCTAGCTGGAGGTGGGAGGAAATGTCAAAAGCAGTCCCGGCAGCAGCCTCTAGGACCCTGATTCAGATAGAGAGAGGCCACTTTTACCAAGACAGCTAACTAGCTAGCTTGTTAGCTATCCATGACGGGAAAGTACAGTAAATAGGGCTGGAAAGATGGTGGAAACAGTAAAGTGCTTGCTGTATAAAGACTTGAGTTCGTTCCTCGGGCTTCAGAGTATAGCGGTACCTTCTGTGATCCCAGCAATGGGGTAAGACAGGCAGAGTCTAGGGATTCACTGGCCAGTCAGTCTAGTTGAATTTATGAGCTCAGGCCAGTGAGAAATCATGTTTAGAAAATAAAATGGAGTGCAATTGAAGTAGACACTTGAGTTTGACCTCTGATCTCCATGTACACATACATGCACACACATACATGTGCATGTGCATACACATACAAATAGGGTGCACAGCAACTGCATAAGACACCTCTGGCCTCCACACAAATGCACATTCACACATGTGTGTACACAGAAACACATACACACACACACACACACACACACACACACACACACACACACACAAAACCAATCTACAATGAGAGGGTAATAATGGCACACCTGGGAGTCCTACAAGGCATATCCATAATAATAATAAATCAGCCTGAGCCACCCATATTCATCCTGACATAGCTGTGGGTATTATTCCTGGATCCAGACCAGTCAAAGCTACCCCAGTCCCAGGACAAGCTTCACGCTACTTCTGGCCTTAGGCTTCTCTATGTACACGTACATGCTACTTCTTCATTGTTTCCCCTCTACTTTATCAAGTCCTATGCCAACATTCACTATATTACCACCCATGATAACTTGTTTAGACTTGAAAATATTCTCCTTTCAGATATTTATCAGGAAGAAAACAGAAGAAAAAATTTCAATAATCTATAAGAAGTCACATTTAAAAATCAAAAAACAAAAACGCAACCCATAAGTTTGCTCATAAAAATTGCTAAAATAAGACATCAGTGGTAGATGTTGCTGAGGATGCAGAGCAACTGGAACACCCAGGCATTGCTGAGAATGATGATGTGTTGGTGCAAACACTTTGGAATATCAGAAGAATTGACCAAAGATAACCACATCTACTCCCTGTGACCCAGAAATTATATACTTGAGTTTATACCTAAGAGAAATGAGTCCTCATGCCTTCCAAAAGACTTTATTAGTCATAGCCCGCAAATGCCCCTTAATAATAAGCACAAGGGGAAATATCTAAACTTCTAAAATGGGATGGAACAGGATATATAAGCAACAGGATACAGCACATCAATGAGGAAGAATGGACTGTTACATACAACATGGGAGAATCTCACAGCCTTAGTAATGAGCAAGAGGAATCAGGCACACAACCCATACTACACCTTTCTAATCATAGACATTCAAGGATAAGCAAGCCCACAGTGATGGAACACTAGAAACCATTACTGTTGTCTTGGCAAATGGGCACAAGGGAGCCTTCTGAAGTGTTGGGCTGAGTGGTGCTTACATGTGTGTATACACATGGATTCATCATGGATTTATACACACTAAAGAGACACTTTGTTAAACCTCAAAGAGCAAAAGAGAAAAACTCACAAGTGCTATACAACAAGGATTATTTTATGGTTTCCAGATTTCACCAATGAGGAAATACAAATTTCTGGACTCTGTCACTGACCTTCTAAATGCCAAAGGAAGAGTCTAGAAGTCTGTTTTAGAGCCGGAGAGATTCCAAAGCATGCTAAAACTGTAAGCAACTCTGTCACAAAAGGAAGGTATGATGAGGCCTTCTTACACATGTATGGAAAAATAATATTCATAGAGACAAAGTAATAGGTCCATGTATAATTTGAAGCCATATCAAGCTATGTTCCATATTCCTTTTAATCAAACCTTGTCATATCCCTGTATAGAAACATGACTTACCCACAAGAGCATGATGGGAAACTCTCATATGTATGTTTTCCATTCATGGGAAGAGGATTCTAGCTCTGGGTACCTGTGTTTCAGACAAGGCAGAAGGGCATGAAGTTTAGTCTCACAAGTCTTTGTAAAGGAGAAAGCCAACTGAGAACCATCTCTTTTTCCCCTACACTGGCCTGATGCTGGAAGAGTTGCTGGAGGTGAAGATGGAGAAAGTAATGAGAGCAGGATGTTTTGAATCTAAGCTTAAGAATATGATCTTTGACATGGGGACAACATGTCATGGGAATTGCCTCTTTTCCTCCCTCCCTAGGAGCATGCTCAGGAAGGCGAGTGCCATGCCTTTCATTCACCAGTACATACCCTACCCATGTTAGGTGGTAGAGACTAAATCAAGATGTATTAAACCCATTGGTTATTTCAGACTATTTTTAAAACCTAGCCTGGGTGGAAGAGTGGGGAGTTAATCTGAAGACATTAAAGGTAGAGGCAATGACAGACTGGTCAGAAGATCCAGTCCTAGCCAAAGCAGCAGAGAGCCAGGCTCCTGTCTGGAAGGGTGGAGAGGAAGGAAATTAACCCACTCACTGAGCATTCACATACTCAGTTGAGTGACAGCTGGCCAAGGCTCATGCCTTGGGAAGTCTTTCCACCTGTAATATGAGGATAACTAGAGCATGAATTTCATATAGAGCTTTGAGGGTCAAATGAGATACTGGCGCAAAGCTCAGTACATACTCAGGACTCAAAAAAAAAATAGTCTTCAGGGTTGATGAGATGACTCAGCAGGTAAGAGCACCTGCCATCCAGGCTGATGAACCTGAGTTTGCTCCCCAGAACCTACATGGTAGAAGAAAGAGAACAGACTCCTACAAGTTGTCCACTGACCTCTGCAGGCACACAACAACACTTGAATATTTACACACATACATACACATACACACAAATATACATACACAAAATAAGTAAATGCAATTTAAAGGCTAAAGAAAAATAGTATTAAACAGTATATTGTTATTTCAAATGCAAAACCTTGGAAGGAGCCCTACATTGGCAATTTCATGACCTCACTGTGGCTCTGGCTGAGTTTGAACAATCGTTTTCACTGGCCCTATCAGTAAAATCAGAACAACTAACTGACTGGATGGACCTTTGAGCGCTCATATTCCCTGCATGCTTTAGCTTTGATCCATCCGCCTAGATAGACAAAAACCACATCTCAGGAGAGGGCGAGACAGAGACCCACCCAGCACAGAGATTTAGTGTCTGTCATATTTTTGGTTTGATCCCTGTGTTGTCGAATATCCCAGAAGCAAATTGGAGGACAAAGAATGTTAAGTGTAACATCTCTTCAAGGGCTCTTTATTAGTGGGATCATTAGTGCAGGGAGGGGGAGGCATTTCTCCACATTTCTGAATATCTGTTTTCTTCTTGTAAGACAGGGAACAGAATCCAAGCTTTCAGACGGTTTGTAAAGTAATCAGCATTAATTTGTTCTGCTCAGGTTTTAATTATACACTGCAGGCCATTCTGACAGGACACTGCCACCACCCGAGTCTGTCAGAGGAAATAATTTCCCACCAGGATGACCACGTACCTCATGAATTATACATGAAACTCTGTTTCCCTGTGACTGTTGCTAAAAGATGCTGTCAGCCTCCTGAAATCTCCGAAGATCCACAATTGTTTTTCGATAAGTCTAATTAGCAGGAAGTAGGTGGGGAGGTGTTAAGAATGACTTCCCAGAGATGTGAGATGCTGAGAGTCCCTGAGTGGTCCCCTTCTCAGCTGGGGACCCCAGAGGGCTTCATGCAGGCCGTGGCTCTGCATTGGGTGTTGAAGTCAGGTCAGGGAACTTGCTCCCATGGGTAACAAGATTTACACTTGTTTCGGGGAGACTGAGCCCCAGCCAGCCAGCCCGAGACTCTAGACATAATTCTGTTATTCAAATGGGAGAAGAGTTTGATAGCTATGCTAATGACTTTTATCTGCGAAAACATAACTAATAGCTTGGTTTACATTTGCGTACATTTATGAGCATAATTTTAGCACATAATTTTATTGCACAATAAAACATAATGCAGCATTAGTCTGCTTTGCCAAAAAAAAAGAAAGAAAGAAAAAGAAAAGAGATACCTCCGAGTGATCTACACGTAAACCTTCACATCGCATTTATATGACAGTATCATTTCAAAACATTGGCCTGTTTGAATTAATGAAAGTTTCCTGGTTAACAATTAGCTACATAAGGCCATTTTCTGCAGGCATAATATTGGAAGCAATGCTTATGATTTGCTACATAATTCACCATACCATTTATTGCTAAAGATTGTTTTTCAGCACTATCATTCTTATGGTTAAATTGGATTGAATGGAGGTGGTCCTTCCTGTGTCCATACACAAGCTTTCTCAGAGTTTGGCCTTGTGGCTCCCATTGAAGGGAAAGAGACACCTACTAGATCAAAGGGTCTCCCTTTGGGTTTGAGGAACACAAGACCTTGGGGGTGGCACCCCTTTGCAAAAGAGATCTAATGATGCAGAATCCAAATATGAGGTTCTAGGGGACAAGAAAGGATGAGAGGCCTAGACTGGAGGTGAGGGTTACAACTAGCCAAGGCACAACAAGGACACAGTGATGCTTAGGAGGTCATAAAGGAAGGACTCTGCGTGACCTTGGCTGAAGGGAGAGTCAGAAAGAAGCAAGGTTGGTGATGTTGGGGCCAAGCACAGCTGTCATTCCTAGGCACCCTAGGGAGTGCCTGTTTCGGTGGTTCTCAACCTGTGGGTCATGACCCACGGTGGGGGGGTGTCAAGCAACCCTTTCACAGGGGTCACCTAAGACCATCAGAAAACACAGATATTTATATTATAATTCTTAAAAGTAGCAAAATTATAGTTATGAAGTATCAATGAAAAATAATTTTATGGTTGGAGTCACCATAACATGAGGAACTGTATTAAAGGTTCGCAGCATTAAAAAGGTTGAGAACCATTGTGCTAGACTCTTGTTTGTGTGTATGCACATGTATGTATGTATACATACGTGTACATGTATGTAGGATGTGTACCTGCATGTGAAAGCCACAGGTCAACCATGAGTATCCTCCCTCAGGACATTGTCCATTTTGGTTTTTGAGACAGATTTTTCTCATTGGCCTAGAACTCAGGGAATTAGGCTGTTTCCCTGAGCTCCAGGGGTCAGCCTGTCTCTGCCTTCCCAGCACTAGAACTACAGGTGTGCACCACCATCCATGGTAGAAAAGGGTGTGCTAAGAAGGGGCTCCATGAGAATCTGCCTCAAAAACAAACCAGCAAACAAACAAATGACTTGGAAGACTGGGTGAGAACACAGAACTGAACAGGGAGAAGAACACCTTTCTGAGTGAAGCAGGAATATTGAAAGCAAGCAGCGGAAAGGATGGGGAAAATCAGGGCCTGTGGGAAGCAGCCCAGGTCCCTCTGCCGACTTCCTGTTGCTATTTAACAAGTGCTTTTTGAACCAAGTGGCTTTAAACAGTGTGCTTTAATTTCTTTCTTTACAATATACACCAGGAGGCCAGAGGTAAAGAGGTACAGGACCACCTTCTCCTGGTCCCACCAAAAAGGGCTTCCTGCCTTTCTGGTCCTGATAGTCATGGGCATTCTGTGGCTGCATTACCCAGATTCTATCTCCCCTGTCTCCCACGGGACATCTGTCATTGGAGTTAGGGTCCACCCAGGAAATCGAGAAGTGTCTCATCTTAGTGATTTTAACTTGGTGACACCTGCAAACACCCCTTTCTAAATAAAGTCATATTCGCAGATGACTTGCTGTACAACTCTAGCAAGAGAGGGAGTTCTGACAGGTGGAGTCTTGTGGGAGGCTGCCATATAACCACCGCAACCAGCAATCAGTCAGGCTTGAAGGCATCACAGGTGTCTCTCGGTGATGGAAGAGAAGCTGACCTCAGGCAGAGTTAGCATCAATCTCAAGTCCCCAGGGAAGTTCATGATCTGCATCCAAGATGAGGGGAAAGTTGTATCTTTTGTGTATCTGCACACCTCTTAGGAAAAAGAGACAAAATTTCCCCAGTGGGCTGCAAACACAATTTGAATCCCTAGAGTTTATCTCTGAATGAATCTTGTTATGTAGATATCCATTTCCTTGTTTAGTAAATGACCCTAACGTGTCTGTTAGTATTTTAGATTTTTCAAGAAATAAAGTGACCTACATTGATAAATAATAGATGTCAAGAAATCAATTGTCTAGCTAAACCGTGAGACGTCTCAAAGACAGACACCCGTCACAGAATGACTAATCAGTGAGCGTGTGGATGGTCACATTCACTGGGTGCTTGGAGGTGGGTGACTGCTCCAAGACATTGTGGTTAGTCAATCCACCCTGACAGCTCTGTCAAGTTCCCTGAAGTGTGACATCTTACTGGGGGGCTAAAGCTGAGCACGTGGCCATGCTCCTACCTTACAGAGGACACTCTTAGCACCATCAGCAATGAGCTTCACCAGTAGGAGCACAGTGGAGCTCCTGAAGGCTGGCCAAGATGCTGAGACAAGGTGCCCTTTCCTCCCACTCCATTGTCTTCTGCTTGTCCCAGTTTGCAGAGGGGAAAATGGAGTGTCTTGGAAGAGAAGGATGCACCCTCCGTCTCACAGCTCTTAAGTGGCCAAGTTGATGTTTAAATACAAGTTCCTTTAAACTTTGATATTCTTTTGGGAACAGGGTCTTCCTCACATAGCCCAGGTTAGCCGTCAACTCTTTCATCAGCCCAACTCCGCCTCTGTGAGAGTGTTGGGGTTACAAGTGTGTACTACTATGTCCAGTTAATAGGCTACTAATAATGGTACCTAACTTTACCTGTGGGCACAGCCCTTAGGCTGCTCTGTCCTGCTTGCCTGTTTGAAGTAATTGTTAAGACAAGTCGGTATCACAAATGTCACATGTGACCAAGCCAGGAGAGGCAACACCATTAGCGACTCTCCTTAAGTTGGCTGATTTCAAAGGATAAGAAAGTTACATTTTCCTTAAACATAGGGAGATAAAAGTGTTCAGGATATATGAAGAGAGCTTGGCTTCCAAGTCCAGGGGAATCCCTTTCTTTCTCCGTCAGGCTCTGCAAGATTTAGAAGCAGTCACGGTTTGAAGATTCATATCTTAATGGTATTCTGAAAGCCTTTTCCTTTTATCTTTGCCTCCACAGTCACAGAGGGAGACCAGAAACTGACTTGAGTTTCTTGTTTGAGGAATAGTCCTCTGGTCCCAACTCACTTTTTCCTCTTTTCCTCGCCTCCTTCTTTGCCTTTAAAAAAAAAAAAATAACATTTTACCCTTCATCCTTTGTCCAGCCAGCTCACCCTGGAGAAGGCAGTCCACCCCTTTACAAGCCTCTAATGACACCTACTTTGGTTCCTGAGGAGATAATGGCTTAGAAAGCTTTCTCCGTGGGACTGGAGCCCCTGCCCAGCCACATGTCCCAACCCTAGCACGAGGCAAGTTTTGTGCAAGTGGAGACAACTCCATTTAGAAAAAGACACAGAGACCTGGCTGGGCCTGTTGTATCTAAAAGACACAGGCCTTTGGAATGTTTTTCTGTTCTTGAAACCAAATATCCAGCAAATTCTGGGATGTCTTTCTTAGAACCCCTGAGAAAAACAAGTCAACCCCCATAAACAGACATGTCCAGGGAAGGGGAGCACAAAGATTACAGGTACATGGGAAATTCCAGCCTCCTGCTAGTTAACCAAAGAGTGGTCTTGGTTTTGCTTTCCCCTACCTGACCCATAGTTCCCTAGTTCTAGGTTTTTCTGAAATATTGAGCAAAGTTCCCTGTGTTCTCTTTGGGGTGATCTGAGAAACCCAGCCATTCCCTCCTTAGCTGTTTTAGGAAGTTCAAGTGTCCCCAGGACTCTCAGGGCCCTGGGTTCAGTTCTGAGGGCACTTGGCTGAGGGTTACTTATGATTCTCAGTAAGCTGTATCTCTCTTGTCTCTGGGCCCAGAGAAGAGGAGGGCCAGCTATTCCCATTTGTTGAGGAAAAGAACAGCATTCAGGCCCAGGGATATTGCACCCCGAATTTTGTCTTCCCCACTTACAAACAGCCTGGCCAGTGGCAGAGAATGCACAGTGGGCAGAGAGATGGGGAAGGGCAACAAACTGGACTGGGCTCACAAGAGATCGTGCCTGCAGAGAAGCAGTTCTGGAAGCTCCAGCAGAGTGCTCACAGCTTCCCCTTAAATGGGGAGTTATTAGTAAATGTTTACTATGAAGTCTTTTGCCACCTTTATATATTACTTTGAGACAATGTCTCTAGATGTAGCCCGGGTTAGCTGAAACTCTTGTTAATCCTCCTGCCTCAGCCTCCCAATCACTGGGATAAAGGTGTGAGCCACCACACTTGCCCCCCTCACCCCCACGTCCTTAACGTTATTTGTAAAACTAATTAACATGAATGGAGTGAACAATATATACAAATAGATGTGGGGGGAGGTTGCTAGGGTTGGAACTTGGTATTGTACAAAGGCCTGGGTTCAAATCTCAGTACTCTAAGAAATAGTTTAGATAAATACAATTTAACCAGGGAAGGTTAAACTTCTTAGAATAAAAACTTTCTCAGATGGCTGGTGATGCCAAAAGGTTCAGCCACCCAACATTAAGGCTCCTGATAAACTGAAACAAATGTGATAGACAAGTATCATTCTCTACTGTGGAATACAATATTTGTTTAACTAAGTAAAGATGTTTTGCATGTGTTTATGCTGCATTTGTTTAACTATGCAGAGATTTGTTGCTGTTTTACCTTGCCTGACAAAGGTACCTGACTGGTCTAATAAAAAGCTGAATGGCCAATAGCTAGGAGAGGAGGGACAGGCAGGGCTGGCAGGCAGAGAGAAAAGGGGAGCCAGCCAGCCAGGCACAGAGAAAGCAGGAAAGCAGGATGGACAGTACGTAGATGAGTTAAACAAGCCTCAGAGAAACACCTAGATTAACAGAAATGGGTTGATTTAAGTTAAAAAAAAAAAGCTAGCTAGAAACAAGCCTAAGCTAAGGCCAAGCATCCATAATTAATAATGTCTCCATGTCATGATTTGGGGGCTGGCAGTCCAAGAAAGCATGTTACAATTATCCTCCTGTTTTCTCAAAGTCTTATCTGAGCCTTTGTGTGGGTAAAAGGATAGGCCTTGTGTCTTGAAATTGGATGCAGGACAGAAATTTCCAAAGATGCTATACTATTAGGTTTTTGACTACTAGGCACAAATTAGAGTCGCCTGGGAAGAGGCAATTGAGTAAGTGCCTCATCAGATTGGTCTGAGGAGCATTTTTTTATTTTGATTAATGATAAATGTTGGTGTGGGAGGGTCCAGCCCACTGTGAGCAACATCAACCCAAGGCAAGTGGTAGTTCTGGGGTGTATAATAAAACAGGCTGAGCAAGGTACAAGGAGCAAGGCAATAAACAATATTCCCCATGGTCTCTGCTTCAGTTCCTGCCTCCAGGTTCTTTCCTTGAGTTCCTGCCCTGACTTCCCTTAGCAATGGACTGTGACCTGGAAGTATCACTTTCCTCTCCAGGTTGTTTTTGATCACGTTGTTTATCATAGAAGCAGAAAGCAACCTAGGGCAGTTCCTGGACAGTCAGGGTGTCATCTGTCCTCAGCAGTACCCTCAAAGTACTGAGCGTCAGTAGAGGGAGAGTGAAGGCAGGAACTACAGGTGGCTGGAGGTGGGCTGCAGCACTGCCCTGATTTCCAGGAAGTTACAGCATGCAGTGTATCTCCATCTCCTGAGGAACCCAGAAGATGAGGTGTGGAAGCTACTGCCTGGTAACAGCCTCAGCCATAAAAGTAACACTGTGAAAACTCCATTTGGTGGGTAACAATGAGAAGTTAATGCAGGAGCCATTACCCTTTCGTTAGCACAAACTTTGGCAGCAACTTTTCCAGGCTCCAGACAAGCCTCTGGAGAGCAGCAGCCCAACCCAGAAGCACTCCATCACTTATATGAATGAAAATGAGTGCAAACAGATTGTCGAGATGTCTGCTCACATCACCTCTTTTTTCTTGCAAGGGATCCCCTCTGTAATTACATTTTGACTGTCAGTTCATAAATTTTTCTTATTACAAACTGGCCATTATTGATTGCTTTTTAAAAGTACTAAAACCGAGCCCAAAGCTGTAGATCTCTCTGTAAATTCAAAACATGCTGTGTCAGGTCCCAGTCACTGGCCACGGAGGAGAAGGGGAAAGTCTCTGAGCTCCTTTGTGGCCTCTGAGCAGAGGCAGGCCTCCTACCACACATGGCTCTTTACAGGCCGAGCTCCGAGGCCTTTGTGTTCTAAGCCGCAATGAAAATAATAAATAAAGGATAAACGGGCTTGGCAAACACTGGCACTTTGTCAGCCAAGACCTCATTGTTCTTCCACTGGGTCTGACTGCTCAAAGGGTTCTATTTGGACTTTAGGATTTGTGAGCAGATGCCACCAGCCGAAGAAGAGAAAGACAGTGGGGTGGAAAGAAACACTTCCATCTGAAGCTTCTGGATGGGACTTTCTCAAATGTTCCGTCTTGTGTTTCACCCTGTGGTGGTTTTATATTTAAGCCTATCAGCTTTTTGTTTTGTTTGTTTTGTTTTCTTTTGTTTTTTGTTTTGTTTTATTTTGTTTTAAAGTCTCAGGTGAAGTCTGTGTTCTGGGATAAGAATGGGGTTTATCTTTTCAAGATTGGAGGGAAGTTTCTGGAATCTTCACTAGTCACAAAGAAGGGAATATACCATCAAAAGACACTTCTGATTCCAACCCTCAACTTTGGCTGAGAAGTTTGAGCAAGAGGAGGCCCCCAGGGTAGGAACTCCCCGATGCCTCTAGCCCAGCCCCTTCATGCAGTCTCAGGAAACCCCAGGGCATGCTGCCAGCACTCAGCTCTGTAACCCACAACTATACAGCCTGGGCTGAGCAGAGAGGGGAGGGAAGAAGCTGCCTGTGGATGATGGTTGCTGATTGGGACTGGATGGAGCCCAGCAACCTGAGGGCCCTGGAGTGGTTTGCATGGCCCCCTGTCTTGGGGAGCTGGCTCAGGCAGGCAGAGCTACCAAGCTGGCCTGGAAACAAAGCCCCTTTCAGGTTTGAATCTGTCCTTAATATCAAGATACCAGCTGGGGTCTCCAGCAGGGAGGAAGCTAAGCCAGGCCAGGATGGCAATCACACCTGAGTCAACCAAGGGCACAAGATGGGAGACAGAGTGTCTGAAAAGTAGAAATGCTTAGGGTCCTCATAAATGTCTGAACAATGCACCAGCCACACTTGGGAGCAGGAAGCCATATCACTCAGAGGGTGGCCCTGGATAGGTGTCAGCCTCTACAGAATGTCAGAAATACAAGTTCACTGATCTCCTTCTGGCCTTCAGGCTTCAACAATTCCCGTGCGTTCTTGAGAACTCTCAAGTGTGGAAGACTCCGAGTTGGAAGCCAGTCCTAAATGCCTCCTGGGGATGACTGGGGGGCCAGCAAAGGCCACAAGAAAGCACAGAGACCAGCATGATTATGCCTTTGCTACCAGGACCAGCTCAACCTGTGATTTCTCTCCATACTGCGCATTGAGTTTGATGACAGGTGGGAGGGAGTCACTGTCCTGCTTCCCAGTTCTCTCAGAGCTGACTTCCCATTCCAGAGGAGACCAGCCTCCTCTTCCACCCCGGCCACTGGTCAGGAAGGAGATGGGTAGGAACCACCTCCAAACCTTATACCCAGAATTCAGTGTCATCCCCCTGCCCCTGACAATACATCTGCGGTGGGATCCTGAGGGCACCAGTAAAACAAGCCACGCACATCAGGCCAGTGGTACAGAGGGAACCACCAGACAAGCAGAAAAGCCTGAACACAATCTCTGCTCCTAGCTAGAACTGGTAGCCCCAGGGCCTCTGTGCCTTCATCATGCACACAGCATTAGAGGCCCCATTGCCTATATTAGGGTCAGCACAGTGGGAAGGAACCATGGGAAGCTGTAGGATCCCACTGAGCACAACGATGCCTTCTGTCCCAGAACAAGTACCCCACAGAAGCATCCCATGTAGTACCCTCTGCCAGATCCAGAACAACAGGAAGCTGTGGCCTTCATGGACAAGAACCCAGCCTCAGCCACTGCCTGAGTGCTGCACGGAGTGCTTCCAGGCATCTTTGTAGCCCTTCCTGCTTGTCAGGAGCAGAAAGTTCTCAGGGTCTGCAGCCTAGCTCCCTCTTCATTCAGCTCTGGGGATCACACTGATTTCATTGGGTATGACCTATGCGGAGGTAGGAAGGTCTGGCTCCTCCTTCACTCAGCAGGGTCCGCCTATACTGAGACAACCTTGGAGAGCCCTCAAGGCTCCCTCCCTCCACTGCCATCAAGGACTAAGCTAACACTCCTACGAGCATGTAAATGTTTTTGTTTTTTTCCACTTTCACTGTTTTCCAAGGGGACCAGAAATGGGCTTGCCAACATTTAGACGGCACATCAGAGCAGCCTCTGGAATCTTCTCTGCCAATCCAGGCTGTCCCCACTGTTCTCCTTATGCCCTGAGCCCACACACTCCACGCTCCTCATTAACAGCAGAGTCAATAATTGCACTTCTTTGACAAGCAAGAGTCAGACCCATCCCCAGGCACCCCAGATGCCCCAGTCCTGTGTACTTTTCCAGAATTTATATTTAAGAAAATATGATAATGATGGCTTGCTCCAAATGGCAGCTTCCTCCTGACCTGTGGCTTTGGCTTTTGCTCCTGAGCTCCATTCTGAGGCCTGAAGCTCAGGGGCCTTCATGTGCAGGCAGAAGGGCCCCAGCAGGCCTTGGGGCACTCCCTCCTCATCCCTCCCAGTAAGCGATGAGAACGGTCTCCTTAATTAGACTTTCTCTTTAAGTTCTGTAGCCTGCTAATGAGTACGAGCACCAAGGCACTTGGGAGCCCTGAAGAAATTATTTGAGAGCAAAACCAAGTGGCCTCCATAAAATCTCTCACTAGTTTAGTCAAAGGAGTGTCCCCTCCCTCCCATGCACAGGACCACCTGACACAGCTCAGCTGGGGTATGGTGAGAAATTAGACACACTGGCTTTCCTAGGGAAACAGGCCTCTCTTTGTATTCCCCTGTCCTCTGTCCTAGGCAAATTGTTTCCCTATCAGCTGACCTCTGCTTGACCCTGATTGTCACTCACCAAGTCAGGAACCAGGCTCTCCTTTTGTTCTGCCAAGGGCCCAGAGAGGGTTTGTGAACTCTCTGAGGTTGCACAGGAAGGATACACGGGGCAATACTACCACTTCAGGCTACAGATTTAAGGTCATCCAGTTGAATAGCTAATAAGTCTGAGTGTTCCTGAGTGGCAGGCATTGACGCCTATGTTTCTTTGTCAGATAATTATTCAATTATAGGCCTACTGGGCCAAATTCCCCAGTGTCCTGGATCTTACATTTCAACCAGGATAGCAGCAGGATGCAAACATATAAGATAGTCCCTTACTGTCCACCGCATCGCAAAGAAAAAGGCACAAGATATGCAAATAGAGAGGGGCTGGATACTTGAGAGGGAAGTCAGGATGGCCCACCCTAAGGAGGGGCAGCTGAGCAGAGGTAAGTATAGGGGTTTCCTGTGTAGTTTTTGTGGGGAAAGCATTCTAGACAGAAGAACAGTGGGGACAAAGGTCCTGAGGCAGGAGCCTGGTCAGTAATATATAATCAAGGGTCCAGTAAAGGTGAGAACAATGGGGTACCAAGGAGCAGATGATTTATGACGTGTGTGTGTGTGTGTGTGTGTGTGTGTGTGTGTGTGAGAGAGAGAGAGAGAGAGAGAGAGAGAGACAGACAGACAGACAGACAGACAGAGACAGAGAGACAGAGGAGAAGCTGGGCTTAGGAAGGGGCAGATGGGTGGGTAAAATCATCAGTGACTGTATCGGGTGGGTCCAGTTACAGTAAAGTCACTGGAGCAGGAGAGATTAAGGAGCTGGCTCTATTCCAGCTCCTGCAGACAGGCTGTACACGAGCAGCCCAAACCTGGAGCCCCCCAAAGACCAAAAGACACTAAAGACTAAGGAGGGAGCCACCGCTTAAGAAGCTCTCCTGTTTCACTGGCTTCTGCCCAACCCTCAGCCTAGCCTCAGTTTACTTACAAGCCAGCATTTGGGGGCCTCCCTATGTCCCGGGCACCAGCAGCCAGGGCTTTGATGGTCAGGATCACGTCCTAATCTGCCCAGCAGCCCAGGGCTTGGTATATTATCCAGAGTTAGCATATGACAAGGATCCCATTCTCTCAGCAGAGAGAGCGAACACATTCCAAAGCCGATTGGGGTTTAACTCACAGAAACCTCAGCATTTAATCGACCAAACCAGAAAGTAATCCTCCTCTTGGCTGGCCTGGGAGCCTGGGTTTGCCTGCAGTCATGGGGATCCATGACTTGAATTCACCCATGTGCCCACTGACACATATCCCAGGATCCAGTGCCCAGCAGGTCCCTGAGACACTCATCTCACTGAGAAGGGACCTCAGGGCTCCCTATGCACCTGTGCTGTCCCTGGAGGCCCTCTCTCTCCTCTTCAGACACTGTGCTGTCCTCAGGCCATGTGGCCCATGGACTATGCCGCTCACCCTGACAACAGCAGTGGACTTCTCACTGCCCTCTGTCTGCCTCACTCTGGCACTCACACCTAGATCCACCAGGTCTGTGCGGCTTGGTACTGAATTCCCCTGTATGACTAGTGGCAAACTGGGCCGGTTTACTTCTAAAGGCTGCCTGGAACTTACTGACACGAAGTCACCCTTCTGCCTTTCAAAAGAGGCCTTCATAGACCTCTGACAGGTCCCCAGTGGCAAAGATAATTGACAGTGTCTTTGAAGGCAGGAAGAGGGCGAAGCCTCTTCTTCTCTAGGACCCTTGACAGACACTGGAGGGAAAGCCATTCTGACAATGGCTAAATTTTAAAGCACCTACTGTGTGCTAGCTGTACCTCAGCTGTTCCAGCTAGGGAGTTAGGTAACATTCCAGTAACTCCATGTATAACTCGAGAGTGGCATGCATGAAAGAGGAAAGGATGAAATCGATCCCGTAAGGTTCTTCACACTACCAATGAGAAGGGAAGCGCTTTCTGGCAGACTGCACTGTGAGAACAAAGGCCAGTAAAGTGGCATGGTGTAACGGACTGGCTTGTAAGTGTGAATAGGGAAAAATAAGCGTAAGGATTCTGTCCTTAATTACATCATCAGCCTGCAATGGCGTCCCAGCCTAAAAAGCGGGTGGGCCCTCTGTGCGTCCCTCTCTTTCCTTTCCACTCTTTCCTTCCATCTGGACCTCCTTCTGTCTCTCTCTCTCTCTCTCTCTCTCTCTCTCTCTCTCTCTCTCTCTCTCTCTCTCCCTCTCCCCCCCCCCCCAATAAAGCTCTAAAAAGGTAACCATGGCTTGTAATTCTTCCGACCAGCACTCTCCTCTGCCGGCATGGCCGCTGCCAGTGGCAGCCAGCCATGAGCAGCACGCTGTTTAACCAACAATAAGATGTGTTTACCTCCTAATGTCTTATAGACTTATTGTCTTCCTGGACTCCTCAGCAAAAAAAAAAACAAAAACAAAAACAAAAAACAAAAAACTCCCACCCCAAGCATGCCCTGGGGGTGAGTAAAATGTCCTACACTGGTTTTAGCAGGGGGACAACTTTGTATTAGTGCTCATAACCTCCCATTGATCCCTAGGACCTAAGGAACCAAGACAACATAAAGCCCAGGGGCTCCTGCTGAGTTCCACAGCCTCTCCCATTTCCACCCTCACCCCTAAGGGTTTTCTCCTTCTCCAAAGTCCCAATCTGGAGCCTGGTTCCTGTCTTACGACACCATCATGGTCCACCCTGTATCAGAGAGCTCTGTGGGAGAGTAGGCTGATACTATTATGCTTGACTCCACCCTGTGGAGACAAGGAAGTGCTCAGGGCCTTCAAGACACACAGATGCTATCCAGAGATGCAATGGATTAACCCCATAGTCTCTAAAGACAAGGGTCTCCACCCAGGCTGAACACAGTTTTGGTTTCAGTTTCCAGTGATGCTTGACCTCACCTTCCCTGCTAGAGATTTTTAGCTAATTGATGGACAGTGTCATCAGGACACATGATGTTCACAGCAATCAAGGTCAAACCACTGATCTGAGAGCCTGACTGTGGAGTTCAGTTCTCTGGGCCACCAGCATAGTTGGTTACCTCAGGTGGCCCAAACTCCCAAGCTCCACAGCTTGGAAGGGTAAAAAAAGACAAGGAAGTGCTGACTTCTGGAAAGGGCTGGAAGGGGCAAGCAGGTAACGCACACCAGGCTTTCAGAAAGAGGGGTACACATGCAGGCACATCCCCCAAGCTGCTGAAACATGGTGTATGCTGTCCTTGGTATTCCCAGAGGCAGGGTGTGCTAGACTAGGGTGTATGACTCTCGTAGGGCCTGCACAGAAACAGCCCCTAGGAACTGACTTGTACTTGAAATCCTTTAGTTGAACCCCTAAGGTTCCTCCTGGAACTTCCCTGAGAACTTGGCCTCCTTCCTCAGGTTGGTCATTTTGGCCCTCTCTGGGACCCTTTCCAAATCAGTTCTATGAAGCAATTGAAGGTTCAATGAAACACAGGCCCTGACATCTCCCACCTCCCCTTCCCATCTCCTCAGAGGTTTGGTTTCATGGTCCTCCTGCCCAGTCCCAAAGGATTCCAGCCAAGGCCCTCAGCACTCCCACTCCAGCCTCCATGGTCCTCAGAACCTAGAGAATTCCATCACATGGGTTCATATAGACCAGAGGCTCCTACCAAACTCTCAGCTGCCTCTCAGATTTCCCACAGTCCCTTTCACTCTCTTGCCTTCTCCTCTTCCCCTTGACTGTCTATGCAGCAAAGGCTAGATCCAACCAGGGGAGGCGGCATAATGCATGCCTCCGGGGCATCTTGACAGTCAAGAAAAGATGCTGACCAGCCGAACACCTGGTCTTAGCCTGCTTCCTTAGCCTTCTCAGCCTCCCACCAGTCCCCAGCTTGCAGGCAGATATGCAGAAGTCCACAGCTCAGTTTTAGGGAAGGGTGTGGGTGCCTTGGTGTGTGTGTGTGTGTGTGTGTGTGTGTGTGTGTGTGTGTGTGTGTGTGTGTGTGTGTGTTGGGGGGCTCTGCTGTTTCGTGAATCAAGAGCTAAGGAACTCAGAAATAAGTGAGGACCACACTCCCCAGAGACAGCACTTGGAGTTGTGGCTAACCCTCCAGAGCCCAAGCAAGGAGACTTTCTGTGGGGAAAAGTCAACTTGAACTAGCTTTCTCCTCGGTCCCCCTCACAGAGAAAGCCATCCTCACCTGCTGGTGAGGGGCTGGTGCCTGAGCTGCTGAGTCACCTTGTGGAATCCTAACCCCCATGGCTCCCCTGCAGGCCCCAGGGCTACTTGGTGTGAGGAGGTTGGTAGAACATCAGTGTTGCCCTGCGTATTCACTACTTTTCATATTCCTGTGATCAAATACCCAACAAGAAGCAACTTGAAGGGAGGAGGCTCATGGTTTAAGAAGGGTAGAGTCCATTTTGGCAGAAAAGAATGGCATAGGAGCTTGAGGCTGTTTTGTCCAGTCAGAAAGCAGAGAAAGATGAATTCCTCTACTCAGCTCAATTTTTGCTTTATATTCAGTCTGGGACTCTAGCCTGTGAGATGATGCCTCCCATATTCAGAGTGAGTCTTCCCTCCTTAAATACCGTCTCTGAGGTAAAGTCTAAATCTAGTCAATTGACAAATGAAAAGTAACCATCACAGACTCCTAGTCTCCTCTCTTCACCCGACAGGCAGGCTACAGCCGTGCTGCTGACAGTGTGGTCCATGTCTCAGTCGGGCTGTGGACTACTTAGGCCTGGCCTATGATAAGCAAAGAACTTGTACCAGAGTAGAAACTGTGCCGCCATGTATACAGTTGGGCTCTGTTAACATTTATTTTTCCTAGCAAAACTTTCTTGTTGAAAGGACCTCATGACAGTTATCCTGTAACAGTGGAATGGTAGGCTATGGAGTGCTCATGTCATATCTCTCTGTGCTCTGGCCCATCCTTCATACACACACACACACACACACACACACACACACACACACACACACGCATATTTTATATATGCATATATATATATATAGATAGATAGATGATAGATAGATAGATAGATAGATATATGACAGCTTTCTGTTCCTAAAGCTTTAGCAATTGATGCTCCTCATCAGGTAGCCTGTCCTGTACCATTCGCAGGGGGCTGAGGAGAAAGTTACTGTGATAAGGAACCAAGCAGATCAGCCTGCTGGCTCTAGCCACCTTGTCCAGGATTGGCCTTGGTGTCAGTCACCAGGATGCTGTTAGTCTTTTTCTTGCCTTGACCTTTTGTCTAACTTCCCAGTTGATGCAGAATATGGGATCAGACAGTAGTGTTTATCAAGTTCTCTTGCATCCTCACATACAAGGTAGGTGCCTGTTGCCAGACTGACATACAACATCACAGTATCACATGTGGAAGCGCACAGTGCAAGCCAGAGGAGGTCCAGCTATGCCTTTCTCATTTTCTTCTACCCCTAGCTGTCCCTCTAAGCCTTGCAAATCAGGATGGCACCACAGCTGGCATGGAAGCCACCTGGTTTCTGGGCCCCTGATCCCATTGGATCCCAGAGCCAAATGCCCAAGCCTCAGCCACTGTCGGCTCCCAAGTGGGTGGTAATCAGAGATTCTAGCACAGGCTTTGATGCGGCAGCCGGCGAGGCAAGCCGGCGCTGTTTGAAGTGCCTGCCTGTGTAATAAGGATTCCTAATTCGCTCGAACCAAAGCAACATTTGCAGTAAAGATCATTTTTGGAATGAAAAATAAATTGTGACTGGAGGGTCTGGGTTTGTTTCAAAAAAGGAGATCACCCACAAGCATCGCGTCTCCAAGAAGCCACCCGCCCATGTGCGCTCAGATGGAGAAGCATGCCACTTGGAATTTCAAAGTGCTGCTAATTAAGAGCAGTTTATTAAAATGTCAATCTTTTCAACCAAAACAACTCTCTTCCCCTGCTTGCTGAGTGGCTTTCCCTGCCACTTTTCCCACCTCAGATAATCCAGTGGGCAGCTTCACCTGGGACCCCTGAAGTAACTGTTGCCCCGAACAGCTGGAGGAGAGCTTCTAAGTACTGCCATTCTGCTAAGGAGACTCTCACAGAACCTGTCTTTCAAGAGTCAGGGAGGCTAGCCAGGCTTGCTGGCACAGGCCTGTAATTTTAGCACTCAGAAGGCTGAGACAGGAGAATTGAAGTGTTTGAGGCTACCCTGGATAAGTTAGAAGCCCAAATCAGAGACATGGTGAGACTGTATCTCAAAATCACGTGTGAGCCTGAGCGTGGTGGCACATACCTATAGTACTAGCACTCAGGAGGCAGAGACAGGAGGATAAGGAGTTCAAACATGAAGAGTTTGAAGCCAGCCTGGGATTCATGAAACACTGTCTCAGGGGACAAGGGCAAAAACCAAGCACATGGACACTAAAGCTATGTGACACAGTAGTTAAGCTTTTTGTGTCCCAGTTTGTTCCTCTGTAAGTGAAGTGATAGTGCTCTAGTCTACTGGAGGTGATGGTGAGGATCGGGAGCAGTGGTGTGTGGAAAGCTGCCAAATACTAACATCTGATGGGCGTTAATACTATTGCTTCCTGAGTGTGCCATGAGAAGGCACTCTTATGTCTCACATCTTTCCAGAGACATGTCTCTTGCAAGGTAGAAATGAGCTTTCTCAGTTTTCCAGCTTCAACCGTTGAGACCTAGTGAATGTTAGTTGATAAATGTCAATTAGTCTGCACATGAATGAACATGTGCAATGTGCAACCCATCCTTATATTCAGTAAACACAGCAATGTTAGCATGGGTCAGTGAGCTGATAGCTGTCCACACAAGATCAGGCTGTGAGGTGGGGTGGCTCCTTGCCCTGCTCACTACTCCCTGGTGTCAGCACCTCCCCTGAGTGTACTCCAGACCTAGGGAACGGAATGTAGCAAAAGCAAAGGGAGGCGACAAAGAAACCCTGCCTCAAAACAAACACACAAATAAAAACAAAAGGAGGCAACAAAGAAACCCTGCCTCAAAAAAGCCAAATAAATAAATAAATGCAAAGGGAGGCAATTCCATATAGCATGCTTAAGCCTCAGCATCTGTCTCTTGGTACTCTCTCACCCTCTCAGCTTGTTGGCTTTGATGAAGCAGGCTGCCACACTAGGTAATCCTGTCAGATACCGTGTGAGTTAGTGAGCATGGATCTGACCATTATCCCGTTGAGTTTGGACATGACAATGCCACCAGTTAGGACCCAAGAACAGCCTGTATGTGACCTGAAGCTGAGGACTTATCCAGTCAAACTGCATAAGAACCTCTTACCTACAGAAACCATGACATAAGACATGTGTCATTTCAAACCACTGAGTCTGGGGCTCCTTCGTTACTCAGCAGTACAGGCTGTAAGGGAAAGGAACTCTTCACTGGGGACAGGAATGTTGTCTTTCACCTATCTGGGATCACCCATCCTTCACCTTGCTCTACTGGCACACAAGAGTCATATTCCAGTCCAAGGGACCCTAGGAAGAAAGTGCATCTAAATATGGTGGGCTGAATTTAGGTCCTAATTTGTGTTACTCTCCACTTCTCTATACTAGAGGGAGATCAGTCAGCTGACCACTGGTTGTATTGGGAAGTTGTCATCATATATGAGAAACTGATTGGCAAAATTCCAGAGTTTTCAGAGTGGAAGCAGCTAGGGAGATGTATACCCTCACTCACTCTGATGGCTGAATGAGACCCAGCTGTCTCTCACAGGAATCAGCATATAATTATGGGGCATTTATACTGTGTTCCAGGTATGGTGCCAAGCAGCAAGAACACAGCAGTAAACAGAAGTACAGTCCCAAATACTCCTTACAGAGGACCTCTCCTGTCGGGGCAGAGGCTTTGAAAAAGTATAAAGTGTGGTCATAGAAGTCCAGGGGGCCGTGGGAGGGAAGAAATGAGCAGCATGACTTAGTAGAGGTCTTTTAAAAGACATAGCCTTTGAGCTCCAACTGAAAGGGGCAGAGGAATTCCCTGGGTTGAAAATGTGGATGGATCAAAGGCCCAGTGTACATTAATAACAGGACCAGTTCCCTTCTGGACTGTGGATTCAGCACACCCAGTAAGCCAGACACTATTCTAGGCAACTGGGTCACAGCATTGAGCAGAAGAGACCACTTCCTTCCTGTGGAAGTGTATGCTCAGGTAGAGTTATTGTTCCCAAGGGAAATATAGAAAATAATATAGAGGAGACCTCCAGGGCTGCCATTTGACCTGGAACTTTGGTCATGTGAACAAATGCAACTTCTGAAGCTACATTGGGAGAGGAGGGACATATTTCCCATGGGGCAGGTGAAATGGTCCTATGGCAGGAATTACTTGATATTCAGAACCACAGGGCTGCCTGGGCAGATTTAAGTCCAGTGCTAGAGCCCTGGCACATATCTATCACTGTTAAGTGGCTACAGGATTAAAGAGCCCATCCCAAAGGCTGTGTTTATGTCTCTCTGATCACCAAGACCTGACTTCCTCTTCCACAAACTTCAAATCCCTGGTTAGAAAAACAAGTGACAGATGGTGTCTTGTTACTCCTAGCACTGCCACCCAATCAGGCTTGACTTGATAGGTCCCATGGAACCCAAGGATTTCTTGCTGTGGTGATATTTTATTTGTGCTCTAACAAATAAAGCTTGCCTGGGGATCTGAGGACAAAACCAGCCACTATATTAAACATAGAGGTCAGGCAGTGGTAGCACACGCCTTTAATCCTAGCATTCAGGAGGCAGAGATTCATCCAATCTCTGTGAGTTCAAGGCCACACTGGGAACAGGCCAGGCGTGGTGGCACATGCCTTTAATCCCAGTGCTAGTTAACCATAGAGGTCTGGAGGTCTGGATAGACAGACAGACAGGAAGTGATAAAGCTGGGCAGAAAGAGGAAGTGATGAAGCTGGATGGAGAAAGGAAGTAAGATGGCAGGATTCAAAAAGGCATGTAAGGCATGAGTATACAGGAAGTAGCTCTCTTTTTTGGGCTGAGCATTTCCTAGTGGTAAGAATGGTTGACTTCTTTCTGTTTCTCTGATCTTTCAGCTTTCACCCCAATATCTGGCTCTGGATTTTTTTTTTTATTAATAAGACCACTTAGCAATTCGTCTTATATCTTGCTAGTCTCTCCCTCCCTTAAATTGATATGCTCTACATAGGTGAGCTCCACAGGTTCCCCCCCCCCCATAGTACCAAGCAAGCAACTGGCCAGGGATGTCCTGGCCTAGCAGCTCTGAGTCTTGAAATCTCTCCTTGGTGTCTATTTTCTGGGGCAGGGTTTGAGGGGGACAGGGGGCTGAGACAATCTTACCCCAACATGTAATCATGAAACACCTACCTACTGCTCAATAGTCATGCTATGAACAAACAAATGAATGACAACTATGGGGATAGACACACAAATGAATACCTTTAATAATATGTCAGCTATTTTGAGTCATTCATCCATTCATTGCATAGATATTTGTTGTATGTAGCTCTTTCCCGTCTGGGCCTCCAGGGTTTTGCCAACTCTTCACCAGGGAGGTACCCTTCAGGGGTCTCAGTAAACAGGTGCCTAAGAGGCCAGAGTGTAAGAAAAATAGGCTCTGCCCTGCTCCTCCATTTGATGAACCTTGACTTCAGTCCAGCTCTGCCTACCCACTAGGGGAACCCTCTCTATAGCCAGCCCTGAAAGGTTTCCCTCCCCATTCACAGAGTGTATAAACCCTAAAGTCATCTCCTCTCTAAACACACCCCTTTCCCACCCTTCCCTCATCTTGCAGTTGGGGCCATGCATCCCTTGGTTCTCACCTTAGCCCGCTGGGCCTGGCCACTCTTGTAGGTATGGAAGGGAGCAAGGAAATCTCTACTGTTATGGAACATTACTTTAACTAGTCAAAGATGTGTTACATTTGTTTATGCTGCATTTGTACAATGATGTAAAGATGTGTTACATTTGTTTATGTTGAATTTGTTAACAATGTGAAAATGTGTTGCTTTGCCTGCATAAGGCACCTAGTTGATCTAATAAAAAGTTGAATGGCCAATAGCTAAGCAGTAGAGGGATAGGTAGGGCTGGTGGGCAGAGAGTAAATAGGAGAAGGACTCTAGGCTCAGGAGAGTTGAGATAGCATGAGAGAGAAAAAGAGGGAGACACCTGGGGCCAGCTAGCTAGGTAGCGGCCAGACAGACAGATGGAGTAGGACATACAGAATAAAAGAAAGGTAAAAAGCCCCAAAGCAAAACATAAATGAAGAGAAACAGGTTAAGTTATAAGAGCTAGTGGTAAGAGCATAAGATAAGGCTGAGCATTCATGACTAATAATAAGTCTCCATGTCATGATTTAGGAGCTGGTTGGTGGCCCAAAAGGAAGCCTGTTACATTTGGTGCCCAACATGGGGCATGACCACAAAGACAGAGAGATCATGCCAGCCTGGTCTGCTGCAGTTGCTATTGGGGCCTCTCCATGTGAGAATCTATAGAAATGTTAGCTTTGAGAAGATTTAAGGAAGCAGTCATTTCATATGGTATGAATTCACCCTTTGTAAAACAGATGTTAAATTCATGGGCAACTAGGAACAGAACTATTCCACAAGAATGGAAGGATTTAGTTACAATAGTATTGGAAGCTGGTCCTCAGTTACAATGGAAAACGTAGTAAAGAGAGAAAGCTAGGGCCATGGAACAACAAGGTAGGGCTAGAGGTCATGAGATTTCCTAAGACCAAGTTCTCAGTGAGGGTCAGTATACTGATTTGCAAAGACAGGCTATATTTGGTGATCATACCTTGGTTCTATGCCATGTAGCAGCTTTGAATGCTTGGGACAGGGTTGAAGACTCAGAAAAGAGGACAGAGCCATTTATTGAAATTATATAAGGCCCAAAAGAAGCCTTCACCGACTAACCCTAACCCTAACCCTAAACCTTTTACAAAGATTGACATCAGTTGTAAATAGAATAATATCAGATCCAGATGTTAGGTAAATATTAATTGAATCTTTGACTTTTGAAAATGCTAATTCAGAGTGAAAAATGGTCATTAGGCCTTTAAAGGCAAGAACAGCACCCATAGAAAAATGGATCTGAAAAACAGTTGATACTGGGCCCACTTTTTTTTTTTTTGGTTTTTCGAGACAGGGTTTCTCTGTGTAGCTTTGGAGCCTGTCCTGGAAGTTACTCTGTAGTCCAGGCTGGCCTTGAACTCACAGAGATCCACCTGCCTCTGCCTCCCAGTGCTGGGATTAAAGGCGTGTGCCACCACCGCCCGGCATGGACCCCAGACTTCTAATGATACTTGTATAGGAACACTGCTTTCTGAAAATATTAAGAAAAATAAAAATGCTAGATATTCTAATTTTGGTAGATAAAGTCATCTGAAAAGGGATTGTAGGATAAATGCTCCTAGAAACAATATTTATTCTATAAATAATCCAAACAGCAGGCCCCAGCCTTCTGGAGAATGCCATTGGGAAATGCCCTGAGGTGCCTTCCATAGGCCTCAATATCAAATTTGATTCAATCATTCCCTCACAGAATTGGGGAAACCTCTCCACAGAGCAATTAAAAGATTTAATGCCTGTTGTTAAAAACCACACTGCTCTGGATGACAGTACAGCATCAGTAGATAAAACGAGATTTTCAGGAGAAACCATAAAGCAAATATTTTGGCAAACTTCTATAAATGATCAAAGACCAAAACTAAAAATATAAATAAATGGGATAGAAATTGAGGGTTCAGTAGACACAGGTGCAGATGTAACATTAATTTCAACAAAATTGTGGCATCCAGATTGGCCTCTTCAGGAGGTAAATGTTCATCTTCTAGGGATTGGAACTTTATCTTAGATAAAACAAAGTGCAGGATGGGTCAAGTGTATAGGGCCAGAAGGATAGATAGGAAAATTAAAAACATGTGTGGCTAACATAGCAATGAATTTATGGGGATGTGATTTGTTGCAGTAATGGAAAATACAGATGAACATTCCCCCAGTCTCAGAAACAAACTATAAAATAAGGAATGCTTCTGACAGAAATATTAGAAGGTATTATCAGGGATGGACGTAGACCATTCAAGTTGTACATAAGCAGGGCACAATAGCTGTTGGTCTTTCAAAGGTACCAACAGCCCTACTGACAAACCTATATGGATGGAACAATGGCCTTTGACATCAGAAAAATTATAGGCACTAGAACACTTGGTACAGGAGCAGATGAATGCTCAACATATTGGAGAAGTCCTTGGAATTCTCCTATATTTGTCATTAAAAAGAAATCTGGAAAAAGGAGAATGTTAACAGATTTAAGAGCCACAAATAAGGTAATTTGGCCAGTGGGCCCTTTATAGCCTGGAATTCTTTTGCCTTTTTTATTACCTAAGTGATAGTATATTATAGTGATTGATTTAAAAAACTGCTTTATTACTATACCTTTACAAGAACAGGATAGAGAATAATTTGCCTTCACAGTGACTACTTATAATAATTCCTAGCATGTTAAAAGACACCATTGCAAAATTCTTTCGCAAGTAATGTTAAACAGCCCCACTTCATGTCACTGTTTTGTACAACAGCCATTAGAACTAATTCATAAACAGTTTCTTCAATCTATAATTTACCATTACATGGATGATATCTTATTGAATGATTCAGACATGGATATTTTAGAAAAAAATGTTTGATGGAGTAAAAAGAATTTTGCCTTGTTAGGGATTACAAATTGCACCTGAAAAAAACACAAAGAGGAGATTCTATTGATTATTTAGGATATAAGATAGATTTATAGAAAATTCAACCACATAAAGCACAAATCAGGAGAGATCAATTATGAACTTTTCATAATTTTCAAAAATTGCTGGGAGATGTTAACTGGCTATTTTCTATAATTGGATTAATAACTCAAGAACTAAGTATTTTATTTCCAAACTTACTAGGTGATAAGAACTTAAATAGTCCAAGAAAATTATCAGCTGAGACAGAGAACTGGCTCTAGTAGAAGAGAAATTACAGGATGTACATATGAATCACTTGAATCCAAAGCTTGATTATATTCTGGTTATTTTATCTTCTACTCATTCTCTCACAGGGATTCTTATGCAGAGAGAAGATAATATCTTATAATGGATATTTTTACCACAAAAGCAGAGTAAAAAATCAAAGGCCTATGTAGAAAAGGTTTCTGAATTGATTCTGAATGGGAAATTTGTCAATTAACAGGAATATACCCAGCAGAAATTGTGGTCTCTTTAACACTGAAATTGCCTCATTATGGGCAGAAAATGAACATTGGCAAAGAGCTTGAAGTAATTTTTAGGGGGAGATTAGTAACAAATATCCCCAAAGCAAGAGACTTTATTTTATAAAAAGAACTAATTGGATTCTCCCTCATATAAGAAAAGGTACCAATTTCTGGAGCCCCTATATTCTACACTGATGCAAATAAATCAGGAAAGGAAGTTATAAGTCAGGAAAAATAAGTAAAGTGTCTCAAAGCCCTTATGATTCATTTCAGAAATCAGAACTATATGCTATTCTCACGATATTAGATTTTTCAGAAGCTTTTAATATAATTGTAGACTTTCAATACACAGAAAGAGTTGTTTTAAATATTGAAACTGCTGAACTTATTCTTGATGATTCAGAATTAACTTTGATATTTATTCAACTACAACAAATAATCAGAAATAGAAATCACCCCTTATATACAACACATATCAGATCCTATATGGGTCTACCAGGCCCTCTAGTACAAGGTAATGATGAAGCTGATCAGCTATTGGTAGGAAAGGTGCTAGAAGCCTCATAAAAACACCATGTTAACAGCAAAGGTTTTTCTACACTTGGCAACAAGCCAAGGAAATTATAAGAAAATGTCCTACTTTTTCTTTGTATAACCAAACTCTACTACCTGCAGGAAGTAAACCAAAAGGTACTCAAGAAAATGAAATTTGGCAAGTGGATGTGTTTCATTTTGTAGAGTTTGGAAAATTGAAATATGTGCACCAAACAAGAATACATATTCATAATTTCAATCAAACACTGCGTTAAGTTCTGAAAAGCCTGATTCTGTAATTATGCATTTATTAGAAGTCATAGACATTATAGAGATACTTGTACAAATTAAGACTGATAATGCTCCAGCATATGTCTCTGGTAAAATGAAACAGTTTTTTGCATATTACAATGTAAAACATATTACAGTTATACCAGACAATTCTACAGGACAAGCAGTTATAGAAAGATCTAATTATACTTTAAAAGATATGCTTAATAAGCAGAAAGAGGTAATAAAGACCCCCAGAGATAGATCACACAATGATTTATTGACTTTAAATTTTTTAATGCTAATAAAAAAGGAACAACAGCTGCAGAGAGACACTGGATAATAGAAAAAACTGCTAAATTAAATCAGCCTATATATTTTAAAGATATATTAATCTCAGAATGGAAATCAGGATATGTGTTACATTAGGGAAGAGGTTTTGATTTTCTTTCTACAGGAAAAGAAAAGTTATGGATACCATCAAGATTGATAAAGATTAGTTTTGAACAGGAGAGCCTTCCTGATGAGGAGAGGCCATAGTTCATCAAACAGCTTGGTCATTCAATCTAAACTAATTTATAAGAATAACAAATGCCTTTCATTTGAACAGGTATGAAAAAAGTAATAATTTTTATTAGTTAAAGATAATGCTTTTTCTGTTGCCACAAAATATTTTGTCTTGACAAAGATATAATCTGACAGAAAAAGAACTCCCCAAAGTTAGGGTTGGGGCAGGGATTTATTTTTGTCTTTCCAGGAGAATGAAAGCATCCAATTAAAGAATCTGAAGACCACTGGACAAATAAGACATATGAATAAGAAGGACAAATTATCTCAAGAAAAATGTCTGAAGAAAAAGAGTAAAACTGACCTAATGTTATTGCACATTTCCTATAGGATAAAATTTCATAAATTTTCCCAAATAGTTGTTTCTGTTGCTCTTTACAAACATAAAAGGCAAATGGTCTTTTTGTGGTCCCAATTCAATTAAAAATCAAAGCTGACATTGGAGTTGGATTATGGCTCTTTCCCTCTCTAAACCCAAGCATACTTGTTAAAGGAAAACCCAAAATCTCTGTCTCATGTCAGAAGAATCACATGGTATAGGACAGAAGAAAACCAAAATTAGGGACTATTCTATTGTCACTGATGTCTAAGGTATAAATATTAGTTCTAAAATTATAAGATATATATATATATATATATAATTAAATTATATATATATATATAATTAAACTTCCCTTTGTGATATTAATGGTCATTCTAATTAATTCTAGAAATGGGCTTCATCTAGCTTCTTGTATATAATTTTGAATTTGATTTTGAAGCAGGTAATGAGGAATTAGGTTTGGGTATCCTGGATTGTGGTCCTTTAACCTCTCTGAGATCTGCTGCATATGACATTGACAATAAGTTTTCTGCAATGAACCATAGTCATTCCTAACAGTGATCTTTGAAGTCTCTAAAAAGGTAATGGGGGCCCCACATAGACATTTCCACCTACATTGTAGTAATGTCATTAAGCTGACAAATAACACCCAAAATCATTTTCAGACTACAAACTGCTCAGAGCAACTTCAAAGCTACTAGCTGAGAGGGTCCAGCCTTACAAACTACTCTATCCAGGACTTGAAATAAGTCCTGCATTTTCCCATTATACAGAGACTGAACAACAAATGTTACAGCTAGTTTTCTCAGGACTTGACCATTATCACAATTTTCTTAGGGTCCCCTAAAGAGATGTTGCCCCCAGACAACAGGAAGTAATTTTAAGAAGACGACACCCACATTTCCAAGAGATGGGTTGGGTGGTTTTTGGTCACTCAATGGGTTATGGATATTTGTCGTCATTTGGGGGGTTGGTAAAAGAATATATTAGATTAAAATACAATTTTAAAATAAAATTAAGTCCTTAAAAATGGAGTAATAAAAAATATAATAAGCCACATAATGATGGAAAATACACAGAAAGTCTGGATGCTGTATGTTATTGTATTGTCTTTGAATCTTTTGACTGCTGAAGAAGGAGTGATAGCTGATAAGACATACTGGATTATAAATACTGTTACATTAAACCAACCTATATATTTTTTAAAAAAGTTTTGACTTTAGAATTTAAGTCAAAAGATATGTTACTTTGGAGAAGAGGTTATGCTTTTGTTTCCATAGGAAATAAAAGGCTATGGATTTATTTTAGGTTAAAGAAAATCAGGTTTAATCGAGGAAGACCACCTGAAATCCTGACTACAGACATAAAAAAATAAACCTAAAAGAACTACAAGACACGTGATGCATATTTTACCTACTCAAACACATAACAAAAAAATCATCTTTGGCTGACTTGTGTACAATGTACAGATTATACTTGTATTAATACAGATATGTATGTTACATTTAAAAGTTTATGTATTTTCAGAGCAAGGGGACCAGATACCGATGGGAATGGATGGCTCAGGTGATCCAGCATCCAGAACAGCTTCAAGGCTGCTGACGGAGATGATCCAGCCTCACAAAATTCTCTATTCAAGACCTAATAATTATCCTGATTTTCTCAAGGTTCCCTCAAAGATTTCCAGCACCCTCAGACAACAGGAAGCAGTCTAGAGAAAACAACATTCATATTCCCAAAATATTGGTTATGGATATTTGTTATCATTTAAAGGTGGTTGGTTACAAGTTGTTATTGGTAATGATCAGAAAAAAAGCTATGCAAAAGAGATTAGATTTAGGGATCTCATTGTAAAAAGAAAAGGGGGGTATAGAAATGATAGAAGAGTAGATTATTAAATCTACTTTTAAACAAAAAACAACTACTGGTCTTCAATATTTTACATTGGTATAGATTTTTGTATATTGATACAAATTTGAGATTGTTTTTCTGTTATACTGTAAATGTTTCTACTCTTGTTTAAGATATTTTTGTGTACTGATACAAATTTAAGGTTATTTTTGTTACATTGTGTATGTGTTTCTACTTCTGTTTAAGATATTTTTATATTGTTAGAAATTGGAGGTTATTGTCCTTATACTGTACATTTGTTTCTATTTTTGCTTAAGGCATTACCTATACAGCTCATAGCTATACAGCTTATTTAATTATACAATATGAAATTTTAGTCCTTAAACGCTATTTAGGATAATGAAGAGACTAATAGTCACCCATAATTATCAAACTTATAGTCATGTTAATTAGGTTTTCTAGGTATACAGAGATATATTTAGATAGATAGATAGATGGTCTTCAAACTCTTCAAAGACATACAGAATACAACATTTTAAATGTTTTAATAACTTAAAGCTTTTCATGACAGTGAGACACATCTGCTCCTGGCAACACTTATCTACTTCAAAGAAGATGATGGGCATTGAAGAAACTTCATATGGAGTTTGCTCTCTTTATGGCAAAAGCTAGTCATATGGGAAAAGAAACTGCCCTTGCCTCAATTGCTGACAATTACTGTCCAAACTGGACCAGCAGGATGCAAAAAGGCAACTACCAAACTTTGCCAAGACAAGATAAGATAGTCCTTCAAAACTCCCTGCTTCACAGGAAAGTCTGTCAGATATGCTAGGCCTGTAGGCCAGAGTTGGATACTCCAATGCTACAGAAAAACTTTGAGTGACTGCCCAGGCAGCCAGATGTCCCTATCTTTAGGTAATATTTCACCTTTCTCAGGTCTTTAATGGAGCTGAAGACTAGATAATTATAGGTATAGTTTTCCTTGCCTATGATAAAAGGTAAATTAGATACAAAACTTTAGACTCACAATGATAAGATAAATGGTATAGTATTTTCATTAATTTTGCCAAATACAAATGAACTAGATATTGTAACTGTAATTCTTTTTTGTTTGTTTATTTTTTTTGTTTTGTTTTGTTTGAGACAGGGTTTCTCTGTGTAACTTTGTACCTTTCCTGGAACTTGCTTTGTAGACCAGGCTGGCCTCGAACTCACAGAGATCTGTCTGCCTCTGCCTCCTGAGTGCTGGAATTAAAGGCATGCACCAACACCGCCTGGCGTAACTGTAATTCTTACTTAATAACTGTTTTGTTATATATAGTTTTACTATGTTAAGGTTAAAAACTTCCTTTTTAATTAGAAAAAAAGGGGAAAATGCTACAGAATAATTCTTCTGTACAATGTGAATATGTATTACTCTCATTGGTTAATAAAGAAGCTGATTGGCCGATAGCAAGGCAGGATAAAGTTAGGTGGGACAATCAAATTGAAGACACTGGGATCAAGGAGGGTGGAGTCAGAGAGTCACCAGCCAGCCACCAAGGGAGCAGGACATGTAGAAAATGAGGTAATAAGCCATGAGTCATGTGGCAAAGCATAGATAAAAATATGCATTAATTTAAATGTAAGAGTTATCTAGTAACAAGCCTGACCTATTGATCAAGCATTTATAAGTAATATTAAGCCTCTGTGTTGGTTATTTGGGAGCAGGTGGTCAAGACAGGAAAACACCTACACTGAACTTTGCCAAGACAAGGCAGGAAAGTCCTTCAAAATTCCTGCTTCATAGAAAAATCTGCCAAATATTCTAGGTCTATAGGCCAAAGGCGGATGCCCCAGTATTGCAGAGGAAACTTGGGTTTTGAAAGTTGCTTGCTCTGCACTTTCTGTTTACTCAGGTAATAATATATCCTTCTGGGGTCTTTGATGGAGTTGAAGACTAGATAGTTGTAGTTTTCCTTTGTTATGATAGAAGGTAAATTAGGTACAAAACTTTAGACTCACTAAGATAAGATAAATAAATAATGAAATATTTTCTCTGAATTTGTCAAATACAAATGGGCTAGATATTATAATGTAATTCTTACTTGATAACTGTTCTTATTGTATATAATTTTACTAAAGTTAAAACTCTTCCTTTTTATTTAGACAAAAAGGGTGAAATGTTGTGGAATACTACCTTAACTGTGCATAGATATGTTACATTATGCTGAATTTGTTTAACGACGTGTAAAGATGTGTTGCTTTGCCTGCCCAATGTACCTGATTGAGCTAATAAAAAGCTGAAAGGCCAATAGCTAGGCAGTAGATGGATGGTGGGGCTGGTGGACAAAGAGAATAAGTAGAAGGAGAACTCTAGGCTTAGGAGAACGGAGAGAAAACAAGGGAGAAAGAAAAGGAGACACCCGGGGACAGCCAACTAGGCAGCTGTCAGACAGACAGACACAGCAGAGTAGGACGTACAGAATGAAAGAAAGGCAAAAAGCCCCAAGGCAAAACATAGATGAAGAGAAACAGGTTAAATTAAGTTATAAAAGCTAGTGGGACAAGCATAAGATAAGGTTGAGCATTCATAACTAATAATAAGTCTCCGTTTCATGATTTGGGAGCTGGTTGGTGGCCCAAAAGAAATCCTACTATACCCTGCCCTTGGGAATCTTACCTTTTAGTGGAAAGGGTACCTACCAGAAGTGTTGTAAGTTTTTAGAAAATAATCACCTATTAAGGAGTAGTACAGACTTCTTTGACTTAGGATATTTTGATTGATTGGTTTTCTACTTTAAAGTAGTGCATGAAGCCAGCCAGATACAGGAAACCAAGCCAATAATCCCAGCACTTGGAAAGAGGGGGCAGATGGTCAGAAGTCAAGGCTAGGCTAGGCTGCATGAAATCCTATCTTAATTTAAAAAAAAATCTAGGCATGGTAACACATGACTTTAATAGTCACTTTGAAGGCAGAGGCAGGTGGGTCTCTATGAGTTTGAGGTCAGTCTGGTCTACACAGCAAGTTCCAGACCACATAGCATTACACAGTGGAGCCATGTCTCAAATAAAAGTTTGTTCTTTTTTTTTTTTTTTCCAGAGCTGAGGATCGAACCCAGGGCCTTGTGCTTGCTAGGCAAGTACTCTACCACTGAGCTAAATCTCCAAACCCTAAAAGTTTGTTCTTAAGCCTGACACAGCCAGCAGAAACTATACTTTGGCTTTTGAATTTTGGCCACCTCCCAAGCTTGTCCAAAGCTGAACAGGCAATAAGCCACAGCTCTAAACCAGCCCCATGCTCAGGACCCAAGACAGCTGAAGCTGCAGAGGGCGGGGCTAAGCTGCAATCTTGGTAGGTCCAGTGCGTGGTCTGCATGCAGGACTTCTGATATGTCCTCTTTGCAATGAGTTTCTGTGGACCTGGAGGCTTGCTAAGTGGAACAGCATCTGTCTATGCTAAAGGAGAAGAGAATCCAAGAAGGCCTCACTGAGAATGTGACAGGAAGTGACAGGAAGTAAACAAGGGGCCCCCACAAAGGCTCTGGAGTTTGACCTCCCTGACAAAGGACTGGAGAGAAGGCCCAGCCTGGCCTGACCTCTCACAGGTGCCAAGTGGGCTTCAGAGACTGTGCACAAAGGGCTAGAGGAGGGAGGGCAGGAGGAAAGGGCAGGGACACTGTAGGGGCAAGTGGGGTGTTCCTGGGGCAATACAATGAGCACCCCACTAGCCAATGGAGCTACCCTCAAACCCTGACTGATGCAGTCTCAGGCTCTGCCTTGGATATTTCACTCCTTAATCCAGGTCAAGGCTCAATCCCACTGCTCATTCATGTCCATGACAGCCCTGTCTTCTAAGGACTCCCCTTGGGAACTGACCACCACCCAGACTACAACTCACAGCCAGAACTAGTCCCCAAAGTTTCCCGTGACCCCAGCAGCCCTAGGCAGAGAAAAGCTCAGCGCTAAGAAGGAGCTGCACCAGCAACTTGACCTGCCTTCCCCCCAGGCCCAGAGGCCACATCAGAGAGCCATGGGAGGTAAGGGGTGGGGCATGAGGGAGGTAAGGGCCAGCAGAGGGCAGTCCTGCCTGTGCCAGGGCCTAGGACATCTGTCCCTGGGGACTCTCCCCCTTTGGTGATTGTTTCCCAGGCTCCCTGGAGCCAGAGGAGGATGGAATGTTCTTATCGCTTCCCAGAGGGAAGGCTTTCTTCTTCACAAAAATGTTAAGCTTCATAATCCGATGGAGAACCTGGACAGGCTGCAGCTGGCGGCCTGGGTCCTACTTCTGGGAACTGCAAGGAGAGGGAGAGACGTGGGGGTGGGTCTGGGTGAACTATTCCAGGGAAGAGGGACTAACGATGATCAAGTTCTGTCTGTGGCGAGCTTCTATCTAGAAATGCCCCCAGTCCACACTCAGAGATGGGAGCTCCCGGCCTGTGCTCCCAGTGCCGGAGAGGATGAGATAGGAGATCAGTTCAGGCTGCACAGTGAGACTCTGTCGATAAGTAAATCAACACACAAAGATTAAAATGTCCCTACTCACAGACTTGATACTGTCACTGCCACCATTGTGGAGAAGAGGCCTGTAGGGGAGAGAGTGAGACTGGAAGCCTAGTGAGGCCCCATTCCCCTGAGACTCCCTGAGTCCCTGAGACTCAGAAGTCCTGTTCCAGCACACACAGATCATGTCACCAAGGTGACTTGGCATTGTTCAGTCAGCTGACCATTTTGTAAATGTTTGTTCAGTATGTCTGGGTAAAAGCCAGCTACAGAGCTACCAGGCTCTTCTGAAGCCTTCTAGAACCCTCACTGCCATGGGGACCACAGCTCTGGGAGGCCTTCCATCATCACCAGGCCACTAGTGTGAGGGAAGAGGAGTGCCAGGGGACCCAGGGCCAGACCTGGCAGAGCAGGCCTGCCTTCTCTCTCCTTTTCTATACTCTATTCCAAAGGGGTGACCTCGGCTAACTGCTTAGCTCCAGTTTACAGGTGTGTGTCCGACTGGTCAGGCTAGGCCAGCATCCCTCTTTGCACAGAGCCTACTACCTGCCGGGTGGCTCATTTCACAGTTGGGCATTCTGTTAGACAGCCCTTTCCACTTTAGTTAAAATCCAGTGTGAGCATTCATGAGTGGAAACTGGCTTCTTAGAGTCAACATGATAGGGTGGACATCTTTCTCCAAATGGATTAATTTCATCTTTATATATGCAAGTACACATATACATGTAGATTAAGAAGTAGCACTGTGTCTAAGTGGGGTTCCATATAAGATGTATATACTGCCTGAATTTTTATAAAGCCTATATTATTTTATAATAAAAACAACATTTATATTCTAAAATTACATTGTTTAGTTTAAAAAAAGCCCTTATTTTGGAGCACTAAGATAAATTACAGGAAAAATGTTAACATTTAAGGGGTTGGGAGAATATGAAGGTAGAATTGATCAACTTGGTGCCCAAAGGCCACCCCTCCCCATGACCCCTCCCCTCCCCAAACACCAGCATTTCTGAGGTAAGCTTGGCCCAGGAAAGGACCCAGCCTGGTTCTAGAGCACTCCCAAGCCAACAGAAACCAAGTCCAGCCACCAGTCTAAGAGCTGTGCCCTGTAACACCAGGCCATCATCTTTGGGAAAGATGGATATTCCCCTGAGACCAGCTGCACCTCTTCAAAGCCGGCCACAGTCCATGATCTCAAATTGAAGAAAACCAGAAAAAGTATTCCAAGAGAACTATAGTGAAAGATGGCACCTCTCTTCTCCTGGGAAGATGGCTTCCAAGGGACAGGAGATAGGCGCAACTGCCGGTCTCTACAGAGGACACTGTGAGAACACCAGGGGAAAGTTGAGACAAGAGGGACCTCTGGGCACCCCAGCTCATTTGTCCTTACACTTAGGAAATCAAAACCGAGTTAAACTAAATTTGTGGGCTATCCACCTGCCTAAACCTGAATTTGTGGATTCTGTACACCTCTCTGCTAGTCCTTTGTCACCTATGAATGGCAACCCACCTTTTTTTTTTTTTTTTTTTTTTTTTTTTACAGAGGCCAGAACTTAACAGTCCACATTCTCTTATGGTGAAAACTCAGGCCCAGCCTATGCCCTCACCCAGGATCGCTCCTCACCCAGGGGCTCCACTCACCCAGAGGTTCCTCTCACCCAGAAGTTCCCCTTACCCAGAGGCTCCCCTCACCCCGGGGCTCCCCTCACCCAGAGACTCCCTGCTAACTCCAGGTCCAATGAAGGCAGCTACAACCACCACACTTGATTCCACGAGACCCGGAGCTGAGTTTCTACGCCAGGGTAACTGACTACAATGTCAGGCCCCACGGTGACAGCTGAGGCACTCTCCTTGGCCTAGCCAGTTTTAGGAAGTGGTTTTGGATATCTCTTCAGAGATACCAACAGGTTCCGTACACATTTTAATAAAGCTTTTGGCCCACATTAGCCAGAATTAGTTGCTATGCTTGTGAGAGAAAGCCAGGCCTGCATCAGAAACCTGTGAGAACCAGGGGGGAAAAAAACACCATGGAAAGTATAAAGGTGAAGAGGAGACAGTAGCTGCTCCAAGCCCACCCTCCCCAGGACCTGTTGTCCACGGAGAACTAAGCACTATCTCAATGGAGAAGCCTCACCCCTACCCACCTCCACCCACACCCTGAGACCCTCCACCCAGCCCTGGCCTGTTCCTAGCCCAGCACAAGAAGAAACAAACTCACTCCAGAGTTATGTCTGTGTCTGTCACAGATCTTACGTGTATAGGCCTAGGGGTGAGTTAAGGTCCCCTTTCCCAGAACCATGTGTCTGAACCACTCAGTGCAATCAATACAGCCTTGCTCCATACCCAAAATGATGCCCTCACCCTGTACCCCATGAGAGTAACACCTTCACTGGCAGCAGAGAGATGTATTTGGGGGTGAGCCTCTGGTGAGCATGGGTTGGCAGAGTGGGACATTGTTTGCCTCATCCAGCATTCCGGCCCTCACAGCTTCCCACTGAAGCACGCATTCTCAGGGCTGTGAAAGATGTCATAGTCCACACCTTCTCTACTTCCCTTGGTCTAGATATGCCCTCCTCTTGGCCCCTTTTGATGACTTCACTACCGAGTGTCTGCCTGTGAGCCTCCCTTCAAGGCCAGTGCCGGAAGGACTTGGGGAGCAGCTCTCCACTCAGAGATGGCATGGCCCCATCACTGGAGGCCCAAAACGCCAGTGGCAGCTCTTCACACTTGCTCTTCCGGATAACACAGCCAGAGCCACAGCTCCATCTGGGTCTGTGTCCTACGCCATGCCCTGGAACCAGAAGCCAGCTATCTGGCTTTAGCTGGCCAAGCTCTCGGCAGCACCTGAGACCAGCAGTTCAGCTAACCCAGTGGCCACTAGTCAGTGACCTCTGAACCTGTCCCATTAACACCCAGCCATCACTCCCTTCCCTCAGCCCAGGCAGGCCTTGCAGAGGTGTAGACGGAGTGAGCTGGATAGGATGCCCTGGCTCACTGAGCTCCCAGGACCTTTCCATGAGGCAAAGCGAAACCCAAGCTGGGGCCAGAAACAGAATATTTTGAATGACTTGAAGGAAAAAGTTACTCGGACCAATTTTAAGACATCTGAGAGCTCAAAGGGAAACCCACAGCCCCCTCTTTGGGGGCTGGTGTGTGTTCTCGCCAAACCCAGGCAGCTTGGACAGAAGCAGCTTAAAGGCAGAGGACTGGCCTGATGCCTGGGCTCTGCTCTCAGGGCTACCGGGCACTTCCTCTCTGCTGAAGTCCACCCAGTCCCCTGTTTTCAGGACTCCTATTGTGCCAGGCCCAGGCTCACTGGCATACTACCAGCCAGAGTCATCTCGTTGTCCCTAAAGCCCAGCTCACATGGTTTCCCCGGCCCCTTCAGGACACCTGGCCGTGTACACATCCCTGACTGAGTCCCAACAAGCCCTAGGCTCTGTGCAGGGAGTCTCAGATGAGTCATCCTGTGTGGGAGGTGTGCCAAGCAGGGCAAGAGGGATCAGCCTAGAGTCTGTCCAGTCTTTGCCACCCTGCTGACCTGACCTACATAGCCACACAGATACACACAATGCATATACACATACACACGGTAGACAATAGACAGATGTTCTACACACTTCCCATACAACACATATGCCATAGCATAATGCTCATACAACAGAAAACAAATACATAAAAACATGAACATCCCACATATACACTATCCCCAACATACCATATGAATATATAACACAACACACACAATACATACACCACACATCACATCACATATACTACATAAACCAAACACCACGCCCCCCACATGCCACACCACACATACTATACCACATATGTAGCCTACCAAACATATACCAGCCACACATTCCATACATGAACATATCATACACATTAACTTATCACATGCCACACATACACACAACATGAACGTATTATATATACATTACACATGCTACACATCAAAATACATTATATACACATACATACCAGATACATCGCAACCAACATGCATCACACGTGCAAATACCACACACTGCACATATGTACGTGCATCACAACATCACACATATTATACGTAATGTATAAATATATATACATTTCATACACTGTATACCCCACACACCATGCACATGTACTGCTCACCACATACCACACAAACACATATGCCACATGCACCACACATACCACAATTCATATATGTATACACCATGTGCTCACATAGCACATGACACATAACATTAACACCTTTGCTACATGTGCCACACATGCACATACCACACAAACACATACACCACTCATTGCATCCAAACAATACATATAGATGCCATACATACCACATACACCACCATATCATATCTCCATATATCACACACACCACACAAATCATAGGCAATACAAACATATATATGCCTTACTCATGACATACTACACAAACACACACTAAAGGAGCATATACTCCATACATACAATTAAATACACCAAGTCCACTACACACATGAGCACACACACACACACACACACACACACACACACACACACACAAGTGCATGTGCATGCCCCTCCACACACATAAACTTAGCTCTGTGAGTCCCAAGGTGAGCACACCTGAGGGAGCGGAGGCATCAGACCTGACACGTGAGGCCTTTTTCCTAACCAGTCCCAGTGGGGCCTGCTCACGAGCAGCCTCAGGATAACCACGGTGCCATTGGAGGCTGTGGACCAACAACAACAGAGGGACCACATCTGGGAGGTTTTCAGTCAGATAGCTTTAAAACAATGTGTAGTCTACTTTCTGTGGCATTTGATCATATTTAATAACAAAAGTATTTTGTTTAGATTTTATTTTACCTGTTTAAAAAGTTATGGGTGCTTATAACAAATGGAATTTTAGCAGCCAGAGTCCAGACACCACAAAAGATGTCACCTTTCTTTCGCTCTTGCCCACTTCCCTTCCCAGAGATAGCATTTCAACACACCTGATCCCTCCTCAGCTTGCTATTTGTGCACACACACACACACACACACACACACACACACACACACAGGTCAGAACAGCTCTCTTACGTAAGAGCTGTAAACATGTTTGCTCTTTAAGTATATCATCCAACCAGCCAATAAATATTTGCTGGGACCCCATAATAGTCAGGGGGTCAGCTCCTTGTCATCCCAGCTTCCACAGTCCAGGGAGTCGTCCTTTCACTACAGGCTGTGAAAGCCCCTGTGTGAGAAGGAGAATCTGCTGGCAGCCAGTGGGTGAAGAAACTCTTCTCTTGGAGAAAAACACTTTAGCTGAGGCCAAAACATGTCAGAGGAAAGGCCATCAGCACAGAGGGGCCACAGTGTGGATGGAGGTGATGAACTTGGGTCTGGACTGCGGAGCAAGAGGGTTTTAGGAAGAGCAGAGATGCTATCTGCAAAGTGATACCCACCTCCAAGATGTCCACATTCTGGTTCAAGGAAATATGAGACGGAATTAAGGTTGCTAAGCAAGTATCCTAAAGACCAGAAGACCACTCTGACTGTATGGGAAGAATCCAAGGCGATCATAAAGACCTTAAGGAGGGCTGGGGAGATGCTCAGTGGCTAAAGTGCCTGCTGCACAAGCATGAGGACCTGAATTCAGTTCCCCAGCACTCACTTACAATCCAGGCATGGCGGCACACATCTACAGCTCCAGTGCTGTGGGGGCAGAGATGAGCAGACCCCTATGGCTCACTGGCCAGCCAGTCTAGTCCAATCTGCCACCTCCAGGTTCAATGAAGAGACCCTGTCTCAAAACATTGAGGTGGAAAGCCATTGAAGAAGACACTGTGCTTGACCTCAGGCCCCTATATGAATGTAAACATACATGCACACACACCTATACCACATACACAACACACACGTACAAGAAATGAGTGGGGGAAGGGTGGCAGGAATGGGTAGTCAGAGTTATGCAGTGCAGGACTAGGCTTTGAGAAGGAACACAGAGGCTTCTAGAACCCAAAAGAGGCAAGGAACTAACTTCCTGATAGTGCGCCCAGTAATTAATGAAACCCTGCTGACACTGTTTCACCTTGTGAGACTATTATCAACTTTAGAACTATAGAATTACAAGATAGAAAAATGATGTTGGCTTAAGCCACTACATCTTTATAGAAGTAAACAGAAGCTAACTCAGAGACTGAGAGGTCCTGGGGTGTGGACCAATGAGGTGATAAAGAACTAGATAGGTCATAATGAGAAAGAGAGAACTCGAGAGAGGGTCATGGTGGGGGTTGGGGATCAATAGGCTGCTGTTCTCCAACAACAGGAGAGACTCCTGCATGGTGTTGGGATGGGGAAGACAGACAGGTGTACACTTTGCAAGCCCCATGAGGGCAGAGACCTTCTGTCTTCCACTGCTGTGTCCCCGGCATCCATCAGAATTCTGGGAACACAGCACATGCTCAGTAACTGCTTGTTAGATGCTTAGCAATTAAATAAAAGAGAATCAGAAGCTCCAGTTTGAGAACAAAAACCATGAGTTCAAAACTTGGTACCACCTCTTCTAAACTGCTAAGTATTCCCTCACACCATCAGACGTACCCTCCGACGGAACACCCTGCTGGGTAGAAAAGACGAAGTGCTGAAGAAGAGCCCCCAGCTATACTGACTCTCTGGAACGGGAAGCTAAACTCAGTGTGGCTGGCCATCCTCCCAGCTAGAGGCAGCTTGGTGCTGACATTACCTACTAATAGAAGGTCCTTAGCACCTGGGATGGAGCCGGACGCTCCACTTAATTCAGGGGAAAGCTACTCTCTGGGAAACAGGTGCCAATTTGTAGCAATCACAATGAGAAACATCCTCTCTCTGGCTGATGCAAGGCAACAAGGTAATAGGGCATTGTGCAGTGGGAAGAGATCAAAAGGATCCCCCCCACCCCAGCCCACAGTGCGCGCTTAATACATCTTTCGCTCTCTCTCCCTCCCTCCCTCCATTATGGCCTGTGGACACACTATTTATGGTACCTGCATTAGCAGAGCCACAAAACCACTTTGGAAGGAAAGTGAATTAGAAATAAATTTGAGATATACAGGGTGGCCCTCACCACCGCCTCCCTACCCTGGCCAACAGCACCTTCCTGCCCTATGAAGCCATAACTCCCAGCACCAGTGGCATCCATCCAGAGACTATGGACACAATGGCTACAACCCATGAGGCTGGTGTGGGGGATGAACCATGGGTATACCATGGGTAGAGTGTGTCAACTGATCTGAGCCAGGAAGTGCTAATACGGGAAGAGAGACTGTAAGAAGTACTTCCAGGAAATGGGTTCTGGAGGACAGGTCCCTTTGGACAGAGTCCCTTGTGTGAACCATCACAGCTCTGTAGGGTCTCCTGTCAGGGCCAGAGGCCCAGCCTTCCTTAGGGCCTTTCTACTCTTAACTGAGGTAGCCTCATGATTGACAAGGACCCTCCTCCATAGAAAGGCCAGGACCATGGCTGGTAGATGGCCACTGCCCAGCCCCCCGCTCCCACCCCTTTTCTCCTCGGCTCTCTCCCAGAATGCACCACTCTCCCTGATGCATAGATACATTCCAGGTGTAAGATGATTCCATGACGGCAGAAAGGCAGGGATGAGAATTTGCCCTTTCCTGAGCAGAACCCCAGGCCTGGGTCTTTCCTTGTGCATGAGAAAATTTGTGAATGAGGAGTCTTGCCTGCAGTCCCTAAAACTGGGACAAGGGCCTGACTTGGCTGACCCACAGCCAATGCTTTGTCTTCATTTGAGGAGTTTAAAACCTGAGGTCTACAACTGGGAAGAAACTTGGACTTCAGGGAAACCTCTGCTTTTGAATTGGAGCTAGAGAGGGAGAGAGTCCATTCCAGCTCCATTTAAGTTGTCCTATTTGGGGGCTGTCCCTTAAAAGTTTCAAAGTCAACAATTACCCAATGAGGGTAGAAATGATGACACATGGTGCACACGGCTGCTTGCCCTGCTGTCTCAGTGGTGTGACATACTCTAGGGGCCTTGGGTGACTGACTTCTAAGACTTAGGCTGTGATTCCTTCTCTTGGAGCCAGCTGGGCCCAGAAACTGACTTGCACACATGAAGTATGACAAGAGGGTCTAGAGATCCGACTTCTGTCGTGCCCAATCAGACTCATGAGTCCACTCTCTGGTCTTGGCCCTGTGACAGCTGCCACAAGCCACATGGTGAGCTTTCCTTCAAGGAGACCTGCTTGACAAGCATGCGAGGACCCCGGCCCGCCGCCAGGGACACCCTGCCAGGCCTATTTTCTGAACTCAAGAATGATGAGAGTAAATGCTGAGACAAGGTAACTTATCCTGGTGTAGAACATAGCAGATACAGGACACTTTCTGGAAGGGAGCATTTCATGAAAAGGTCCAAGCTGAGGAAGTGGGGGTTGCCATGGGAACGACACATTATGGTGACCAGTGAGAAGACCCAGGCATCATTCCTGTCACTGTTCTACTACGTGGTCTTGGGCAAGCTCCTAACTATACAGACTCCTCTGTTTGTGCCAGTGTTCTGCTGTGGGGGTGGGCGAGTGTCTGCTATGTCTTGTATGTGTCCCAAGACTGGGAAAGGGAGGCTACATGCCGGAGGTGACAGCTAAGGTCATGAGAAAGGAGATAAACTATCTCTTCTGCTCTCCAGACCTGACCCCCATGACACAAAGCCTGGCCTCAGCCTTCAGTGACTGTGATCTCAGAGGGCTGGGAGGTCTCCAGAGCTTGTAGACGAAGACTCTAAACACAGGGATTTCTTGGTGCTGTCTTCCTGCCCCATGCCGAACATGTACCCTGCTCAGTGTGGATCCACTTTCTGTCTCAGGGCATTCTAAGTTCTAGTCTTGTGTCCCCTCCAGCACTTACTGAAGACTCCTAGCTCAGTCCCTGGCCCCAGGTAGAAGACTGCCTAGGGCCTTTGTGTTAAAAGGAGACCACAGACACAATAAACACCACACCCTTTCTTTCCTCATCAGCAGTATGGGCCCCTGAGAAGGGACAAGCTTCCCCAGGCCTTCCCTTCTGTGCCCAGGAGGGGGATGGGTACCCTTCCCTCCCCACCAGGCTGGCATGGTCCCCAAGGTCCCAGTTCCCTCCCTGGAGTAGCAGGAAAGCCTGGGAAAATCCAAACAGCCTTACAGCTTCTGGGACAAAAACAAGCCCAAATAAGGGTCCATTTCTGAAACATTCCTGTAGTCTGAAGGGAATGCCAGGCCAGGGCAGGCTCCCATTGCTGCCAGCCCCATGGCAAGGCCAGGCCAGGCTTGCAGAACCCACTCTGGGAAGAGCTGTCCTACAGTGGTCCTCTCTGCAGCCCAGGTGACAGGGTGGATGGGAACCAACTCTACCCTCCATCACAGCACTGGGAGGCCAGGACTTGTCTGGGGCTCTTGTAGCCATAGTGGGGCAGGTCACAAGGTGCTCCGACTGCCCCCCCCCCCAGGGCTCCTGGAGCCTTCTAGGCTCTGGCCAGCCCTCTCTCCCTCTGGTTCTAGAGTCTAAAAGTCTAGAGACTAGAAGCTACTCAATCCTCTTAAACTCAGGACTTCTCGGCTATTCTACATTGCTATTGGGACTAGTTAGTTGTTGAGGTGGGGACCAGGGGACATGGCTCTGACCACTTTAGAATGTTCATAAGCATCCCTGGTTTCTACCCACTAGATGTCAGTAGCACACCCCCACCCTGATAATTGTACCAGCCCAAAATATCTCCAGGCCTGCCAGCTAGCAGCCCCAGTGGAGAACCACTGTCCTAAATGGGTGGCGGGACATTTTTGCTGGCCACAGGCCATGTGCCCTGGCTGCAAGGCTTAGCAAGAAGGCAGGAAGGAGCAGAGGGGAAGGAAATCAACTGGTTCGTGTCTTCATTCCTCCACTACTCTTCTATTTCCCAGTAGACACACTGGGTCCAGAGCAGATTAATCCAATGCCCTTGATGTGTGAGGCTGGTACAACATTTGCATTGTTAATGAAGTGCCTGAGGGTCAGGTGGCTCTTCCTAGGCCACACAGCTAAGCAGAAGCAGGGCTGGGACTGAAGTCAGGCTTGTAGCCCCGCCCTTTAACCCATGTATAATGCCAGATTGACATGCAACCATTCTACACTGACCACTGACAACCTTCAGCATCTTCAGGGCCCAAGAATAGAAGGCATTTCCTTCATGGTCATACTGCTGGGAGTACCACAGTGCGCTCACACACACACCCTGCTGTTCCCACCTCTGCCACATTCCTTAGGCTTTCTTGATTGACTGTGTCTTCCAGTTGCTCAGTTGTCCTAATGTCTGGTAATCGATTTGCATACCATATCGATCTCAAGGGCTGTGTAATATGTTTGATTTGTGGCACTTTGCATAATTTTCTGATTAAGTTACTTATTTAACCTATTGACCTTTTCTCTTAATTAGAATACCTGGGTATGGCAAATGTTGAGTAGTAATTAAGTTGTATATTTCCATGAGTAAAATTCACGTCTTCCCCACCTCCCTGCTTCCTTCAAGCTCTGCCTTCCTCTGGAGTGGGTTATGTTGAGCCAGTTGGCCCTCCACCTACCCAGGAGGAATAAGCAGGGTACACAGGGGCCAGGCCTTCTCTGTCCCCGGCTGCAGAAGTGTGGTTATGAACTGAGACAGGAAACCATGTTGGCCCAAGTAAGTGTTCACAGCTGAGTGGACATAGTGAGACTAGTGTGACTCAGAGGTTTGGATGCTATGTGTACATCATAGGGTCAATTAGCTCTGTGTACATCACCCAAACGTAGTCACCTAAAACATCAATTCTTTGTAATAATAGCCGTTGCTGTTTTTCAAGAGGCTCCTGCGTTGTCTAGACAGTCCTGACACTCTGGCATGATGTAGGTTGAGTTCAGTTTCTTTGCAGTCAGTTGGTACTGAGTGGGTTGGGGATGGGCTGATCTAGTGTGGCTTCAACTAGGGTCACAATTTTCTTTCTACTGTATCTCATAATGCCTCAGCATGCTGATTTTCTACCAGACAAGAAACCCATGTTCTCATGAAGCAAAGAAAAAGAATAAGTGACCAGAAGGAAGTAGTATGAATGACCAGAGCAATGCCTGGTGCATGAAGATCTGTGGGTAACAAATCCTAATGACCAAAGCAAGTTGATCCAAGTTAAGGGCTTGGTCCACAATGGGAAGAGTTAAGAGTTGGAGCCCACAAGAGCTTCTTCTACTTCACAGGAAGATACGCACAACTTAACGATGGCAGTCTTCACAAATGTGTGAGACCAAGGTGGACCTCCTCTTCCTAACATACCTACCCCCGAGTACCCATTTCAAACTTGAAAGCTGCAAGCCATAAACTTGGGGCTCAGGGAAATGAGAATTCTACGTGCACTGTCAACCCAAGGTCTCTTGCTGGACACCTGCTTCTTGGAGGACTTGAATAAGCTCCTTTTATAATCTGTTTATCTCCTAGCCACACTGAGGATGAGAAAGGCTGTCACAACCTCTCTAGTCTCTCCTTCCATGAAGCCCTGTATTTTCCTCCAGTCAAGCAAGGGAGAGCTAGTTTCCAGCTCTCCGGACTTCCCAGGTTGGTGGCCGGGGGCGGTGGGGGGGGGGGGTTGTGCTCTCTCCACTCCCAGCTCATCATACCTGCATAAAATGGGAAAAGCTAGAGAGAGCTCTAGACCATTGGTCAGAGATACCCTTGTCCTCTCCCTTTTGTGTTAGACTGCCAGTGTGTCAAAGTCCACTCTCTGCTCCATCAACAAAGGGCTTGAATGAGCATGCTTAGCCCTTTTGACCTTCCACCACAGGAAGACAGTGTTCAACTCCTTCTGCCCTGAGAAATCTCAGCAAGAGGGATCATCTCTGAAGCAGGAAGCCTTTACCAAACACTGAATCTGCTTGTATGTTGGTCTTAAGGTTCCCAATCTCTAGAACTAGAAGTATTGTTCATACAATGCTCAGTCTAGTAAAGTTTGTTGTAGCAGGTAGAATGGACTAAGACAGGATGGTGTAGCTTGAGTTTTCTCTCCGGGTCCCGCCAAGCCCCAGCAGTTCCTTAGCCCACTTATAAAATAAACATACAGACGCTTATATTATTTAAACTGCTTGGCCATTAGCTCAGGCCTATCGTTGTCTAGCTCTTACTCATATTTAGCCCATTTCTATTAATCTATACTTTGCCACATGGCTCGTGGCTTATTGGTACCTTACATCTTCCTTGTCCTGGCGGTGGCTCCAACAGTCTCCCCCTCTGCCTTCCTGTTCCCTCAATTCTCCTCTCTGTTAGTCCCGCCTATACTTCCTGTCTGGCTACTGACCAATCAGTGTTTATTTATACAAAGCCATATCCACAGCAGGATGGTTACCAAGAAAGTTGTTATAGTTGTGTACAAGTCTACCTGTTTTCATTCTCTTGCAGAATCTGTAGAAGTAGATTGTCTATGTTGTGTGAAAGATATGTTTACTCTTTTAAGAAACTGTCAGGCTGAGCTGGGTTTAATGACAATTTTTATTTTTGTTTATGAGAATGTGTGTGTGTGTGTGTGTGTGTGTGTGTGTGTGTGTGTGTGTATGCACACATGAGTGCAGTGCCTACAGAGGAGAGAAGAGGGCAACATATCAACTGGAACTTGAGTTACAGACATGAATTTGGAAAATCCTGTAGAAAAGCAGGAAGTGTTCTTATTCGCTGAGCCATCTATTCAGCCACAAGCTGAGCTGACTTTTTGTTTTGTTTTGCTTTAGAGACAGGGTTTCTTTGTATCTTCTTTCTTGGCTGTCCTGAAACTAGACTGACCTCAAACTCAGAGATCTGTCTGCCTCTGCCCCCCAAGTGCTGGGATTAAAGGTATGCACCACCACCACCCAGCTGAGCTGATTTTTTAAAGTGGTAACACAAATATTGTATGAGAATTCTAGTTTCACAATCTTGCCAATGTGTTGTATGATCAGCCTTTTTCATTTTAGCCACTCTAGTGGTAGTTTAAAAGGGTCTCATTGGCTTAATTTATCTTTCTTCAGTGACTAGTGAGTTTACATTAATATGCTTATCTGACATCCATTCTCCTTCTTTTAAATGGAGGAATTTGATTATTTAACTAGAAAATATTCTTTCCAGCCTCTCTTGCTGGACTTTTTTTTTAAAATTAAGTTTCCACCTTTCATTTTTATTTAATTGCTTAAAAGATTGCTTGCCCTCAACTTGTGTGCTGCATCTGTCAGCTTTCTCTGATGTATAAGATGACTTCCAAATTCAGATGCAAATAAGTCTAAGTTTCTTGCTCACATGATGTAGGTTTCAAACCAGCTGATCTGTTCCAGGCCAGTGTAGAATCCAGGTCAGTTCCACATGCTTCAGTCTTGCACCAAGCTCTACAGGTGACAGCTACCTCATGCAAACCCCACACATAGCCCAGGTCAGAAGCTGTCAGGAGCACATACTCATGTTACTTCTTACAGCTTTGTTGTGGTAGTAAGGCAGGAAAGTTGACTTACCAAGTAAAACTGGGTCCAAAGAAACAGATTTGCTGAGCAATGTCTTTACTAATGCGTTCTTCCTTTTCTACCAGGTGGATGTGAGTGTGTCTGGAACCCATACTTGATCCTGAAGCTGACAGTGGAACAGATGGAGGTATCTAAATCCCTAATAGTCCTTGTGGTGCATGACTGCCACTGTGGCCTACCCTTACCTGAGGCTCACTGCATGAGAACAAAGTATTTTCCTCCTTATTCGTGACATTGATAACCCATTGCATGTGTATGATACATGTTTCATGTATGTCCAATGTATTGTCCATGTCGAACGCCAAGGCCAGAAAAGGGATGCCATATGTCTTACACTATTACTCTCTATCCTATTCCTTTGAGACAAGGTCTCTCACTTAACTTGGAGCTCTAGGCTGGCAGCCAACTAGCCCCAGCCATTTTCCCATCTCTGTTCCTAACAGTGCTGGTGTCGTAGGTATCCATGGCCATGCTAGGCTTTTTACATGTGTAAACTCATGCTTGCACAGCAGGCTGTTTAACTCACTAAGCCATCATCTCTCTAGTCCCCTTGAACACATCTTATTTCAGCAGCCCAGACTTTAGTTCATGTTCCAGATTTTTCTTTTCAAGCACAGAGTAAGTTTCTGGTTTTGCTTTGCTTTAATCTCTTCTCAGGTACGTGGGGGGAAATTCCACATATCCCACAGGCATTCTTTCATGTCTGTCAATCCAGATGAGGGAAGGTACAGAGATCAAAATGCAGATGTTATCGCCTCACATTTCCACCCACGACCTGAGCTTCTGTCCTGATATTTCCAAGCATCCCAGGAACCAATCTTGTCCTGGTGAGACTGTATCCTTCTGAGCACCTCCTTACTCTCAAAAAGGAACTCCTTCCCTCATACCCAGGGCCAGTCTAGCCAAGTCAGGTGTTAGCCCTGGCAGGGCCTCCAGGCAGCCTTGTGGCTCCACTCCACAAACACTAAATGACAGGCTGAGCATCTCCTGAAGCTCTGTGCTCATTAGCACACTAGGAGGCAAGTGTAGGCAACTGGGGAGAATTTACCCTGCAGCAACAGGCTTCCCCAGTGGAGGCTAAACACACCCCAGCAGGTAGCAAGTACAGAGAAGGGGTACCTCAAAATGTGCATTTTTACCTCCCAAATAGCCATTCTACTCTTGCCCACATCTCTTGTAGCTCTTGTCCATTCTCAGAGTTTCTTTAGCAGCCATGTCTGACAGGCTCTTCTCCAGGGTAGTTTCCTGGGAGCCTGCATTGCTACAACTTCACCTGGTACCTCTCCTGCCTGGACACACTCTCTGTCCACCTCCAGTTCCACACCAGTCCCTTGAGCCCCAAACCCTACTGTCTACTCATGTCTGCCTGTCGTATCCAAGCCTTCTTCTCACTTGGCAAACTGCCACCCTGTCTCCAAGTCCTGATCAAATTGTACCTTCTTGAGGCCTCCCAAGCACAGTGGTTATTTTGTCCCCTGGCTTCACTCTGTATCCCTGTTCCAATGGCAGAGAAATATCTATTTCTCCCATGTGCCAGCCCCTGCAAACTCTGAGGACAAGGTCAAGATGGTCTACATATTTCAGTCCTCAGTGCCTGGATTAGTGGCCAATGACAGTATTTGTGCCTGATCAGAGGGAAGAGCAATATACAAAAACAGACAAATGAGTAAGCCAGTGGCCGGATGGATCGATGGACGGAAAGCTACTTGGATGCACTTTCCTGGTGTAGCACTTGGAACCCATCTCAGGCGTTTGTTTGGCATCTCCTCTCATCCTCTTGGCAGCTTTAGAAATTCATGGTCCATGTCTGTTTTATTGACAGCTCTAGACTCAGTAACCAGTTTGGTTGGGATCTCTCTCAGAGGGTGCTCGATAAATATCCTCCATGTAAGTTAAGAAGGAAGAGCTTGCCAGATTGTGGGGAAGTGGGTGAGGGACTGGTACTTGAATAAAGCAAGATGGCTCCAGGCATTTTGTCATCTAGAGAGACTTGGAGCATTGTAACTGATCTCCTGTGTACTTTGTAAAGTCCAGGCTGTTGGTATCATCACAAAGTGTAGGAAGAAGCAGAGCCAATTACTTTTTAAAGAGAAATAATTCTTTCTGAGTCTTTTCTGTGTACAACAGCAGGTAGCTGTGCTTTCACATTTTTTTTTTTTTTTATGTTAAGAAAGATAGATTTCCACTGGGCTGTTTTGTTACTCCTGGTGAAGAGACAAACAGAGCATTCGTGGCTCTGAGTCCAGACAGAGAAAAGAAACAAGAGAAGCCCCTGGGCTGAGCAGACATAGCAATAGGCCTCCTTAGCTCCTGAAGCAGGCTGAAGAGAAAGTATCAAGAAAGAGTTTCTCATGCTGGACCATGCATGACAGACCTTAGTGTATGAGGTTGAACTATTCCTTGTCTCTGTTGCCATTCTGTTAGGATAGCCTCAGGACTACCTGGGACTCATGACAACTTTATGTTCACAGGGCTTGTGAGACTGAAGAAGGCCGTTGCATCTGTGATTGAGCGTGGTTGCCATAGCAGATGAAAAGAGTCCAGAAGAGCAAGAGCAGAGAAGCCAACGTGCAGCTCAGTGAAGGTCTAATATGCCATAGCTAGTACAGGTAGACACTGCCCAGAAACCCTCAGAAAACCTCAGGTGGATCCGAGACTTCCTCCAGTTAGGCAGAGTGAGGCTCAGAACTAATACCAAAGGGAAGAAAGATCACAGGCCCTGGAAAAGGGGAGGATACAGATGATGAGTAGATGGATACATGGATGGATGGATGGATGGATGGATGGATGGATGGATGGATGGATACATGATTAAGAGATGGATTGATGAATGGATGAATAATTGGATGGATAGATGGATGGACACATGATTAAGAGATGGATTGATGAATGGATGAATGAATAGAGATGGATGATAAATGGATGGATGGGTAGGTAATTGAAGGATGGATGAATGATAGATCGGTGGGTGGATGCATACATGCATGAGAGGTAGGTAAATAGATAAGCATATGATAGAGGGGTGACAGATGTATGAATAAGATGGGTGATACATGGACAGACAATGGATGAATGGATGGATGGGCAAATAAATGGATAAATGGATATATAATGATAGATCAATGAATGGATGTGTACGTGCATGGTAGGTAGGTAGGTAAACAGAGGGATGGGTTCATGGAAAGATGGGTAAATTCATTGATAAAGGGAGACAAATGACGGGTAACTAGCTATAATTGCCACCTCTACCTTCAGGTTATTGGCCAAACATAGTGAGTGGTTCCCCAGACATAAGCATTATAAAGGAACTTAATGCCTATATGACTTATCTGGAAAGGACTTCCTTTTCTAGAGTTTACAGTGATAACTTCACTGTCTCTTTTGTTTCCTAGCCCTCTGCCCTGGAAACCCCTGTCACAGGCAGACAGTCTTTGCACCTCAGTCAGCCTGGGGGAAGAAAGTCCTACTTAAACACATTCAGCTGAGCACCAAGTATGTGCCCCGGTTAGTGAAGGGCAACCTGCTTTCAGCAACTCCATGCAGCAGCAGGCCTTTGCAGGCATAGAGGGCAGGCAGAGGGACCATCAGCCTCACTCTCAGCCACACACTGGCCTCTGAGAGTAAGACCTACCCTCATCAGTTGCCAACTTGAGTCACATTGCTAAGCATCCCATGTAATCATTAAATGACTGTGTTGGGGAAGAGCCTATTGCTCAGCCTAGGTTCAAGTTTCTTCAGTGTAAAAACAGTTTTGTGGTCCCTGTAACAAGACAGTGGAGAGCCTCCTCTAACTCACTGGAGAGCCACAATGGTACCACTGTGGTTTCTAGAATTTTCTATCATTTTACACTTAGTTGAACTGTTTCTGCTCATGTCCAGTCAGAGAAAACAAGAAGAGAGCCAATGCCTGAAGCCCATGACATGGCTAGGAAAGCAGATGTTCTGCAGCTACCTCTGGACACCTAGCCAACCACAAATCACTCAGGTATCTTGGGATCTGGGAGTCTTCATTCATCAACCAACCCACAGGTATGAGGCCAAGGTTGGAGAAGGACAAAGCATCTCTACAACCAGCACAGGGGTTCCTTGGTGAGTTTTCCTTCTGGGAATAATTAGAGATGGGTTTGATTCCATTTTCGTGTACAGCCCTTGACTGCCAGCAAGAGTGCCACTGTGGAACACTAGAGTTCTGTTGTGTTTCCTCAGGGACATGGTCAGAATGTCCTCAAAGACTTGTTATCAATATTCTAAGTATGTCTTTATCATCATCTTATTTTTTCATAGATTCAGATAAAGTAATTTGGGGTGAAGTAGAATGTGAGACTGCATTATGTTACTCTGGTTTCTCTTTGCTCATCTCCCTCCTCGTCTTCCCTAGTTCCTCTCCCTTTCTCTTACTCCCCCTCCCCCACACACATTTTATTAAGTAGCATTGGACAATTTCTTTTTTGGTCTTTCCACCTAAGATCTAATAAAAACAACAATTTTAATTTACCCTCTAGCCCAGGAAATCTCCTTTTGCTACTTTGAAAGCTGAAAGTGTCTTTACAAAGATGTTCACCACAGTGCTTTGTATATTAACAAGATGTTGTGTACATAGAAGTAACATAGAACCTAAAATTGAAAAACAAGGAAAGGGTTAAGTAATTCTAGTGCAACAGTTCCATGAGATATGGTATAGTCAAGAGCAGTGAGATCCAGGGCGACGTCAAGCACTGTGTAGGACGCCGAGCCTGAAGAAGAGCCCATTACTTCAGAACCCCGTCTCATCCATTTGAGGCATACTAACCACCTGTAACATGCTGCTCCCTTCTTTCCCAACACCATCTGTCCTTCCCCTCAGTACTGATCACACCAAGACTGTTCCTCTGTGCATTCAGATAAGATCGTGCAAGAAGACTTCAGGATGTTACCCTGCCCGGCCCAGTACCTAGGACTCTTAAAGTCCTGGCAGCTTCATCCTGCTCAGAGCCCATGGTAGAGGCCCAACCAGAGCATGGAATCAGTTCTTTGCTTCTCTACCTAGATAATCAGCTTCAATAACCTCTCAAAGTCCCACCACTGGACACTACACTGATTATAGCAATCGGAATTCTAATAACTAGACACGATCTTAAGACAGACCATCTCCCCCACAGATGAAGCTAACTCAGAAAGAGCCCACAACAGACATGACCAGACTCATCTGGAATGAGTGAGGGTCAGAAGGTTGGCAAACATTTAACCCTCCAGACCTTGGCACATTGAAATTTTAATATGTAGACTACAAATAGAATCCTATGCTAAACAAGAGATGCCTAAAACACGGAGCTAAAAAGTATGCAAGGAACAGGAAACTACCAAAATTGACCAAGTAGATATGAAGATAAATAAGATGATTTTTTTAAGAAATGAAATGACAGTTTTTAGACATTGACTTTGGGTGAATATGCTAAAACAGCAGATGAGACACAATTGAATGGAGGGTCAGTAATTCAGAAGACAGAGCTGAACAAATGCTTAAGACTGTCGGTCAGACAGGGAGATGGAAAACACACACGGGGCAGAGCAATGTGAAGAGGAAGAGATGAGCAGTGACTAGTGGGCAGAAAAACAGCCAATGGACCTGGGTGTGGTCAAACACACTGGGGAGGCTGAGGTAGCCTGGACTACACAAGTAGATGCCTTCAAGGGGAAAGGAGGAGGGAAGGCGGGGGCGGGGGCAGGGAGAGGAAAGAGAAGGGACAGTATTAAAAGAAGTAATGTTTGAGGGCCTAAAGGCCAACAGGATTGCTTACTAGGTTAAGGCACCTGCTACCAAGCCTAATAACCTGAGTTTGATTCCTGGAACCCCCAGGGAGGAAAAAGAGAACCAGTTTCAAAAGCTGTCCTCTGACCTCCACATACATGGCTTGGCATGTATATACACACACACATACAGTTAGGGATTTTAAAATGTAATAAAAACTGTTAAAAAGAAGTAATGGTAGAGATTTTTTTTTCAGAACCAAAGATACGAATCTACAAATACAGAAACACAAATGTGCCAAGCAAAGAGACTGAACAAACAAATAAATCCAGACTTATAATGAAGTCAACACAAAAAAAGGTCATGACAACAACCCATAAAAGCAGCCAGAGAACAAAAGCAGCTCATTAGCAAGGACCGGCGGCTGGAACGACAGCTCTGTGGAGGCCAGCAGTGGAGGACAGCCGTGGTAGAACAAAGCTACCAGTCTGCTGAGGAAAGCGCTAACTCCAGAACTCCAGAAAGCCACAGATGCGACAGGGTGGCTGGCTGGGCACGTGGCTCGGTGCTTGCCTAGTGTGCACAAGGCCCTGGGTTCAACAGAAGACGAGCAATGGTGACAACAACAACAAACCACATGAGGAGAAGATAAAGTCATGTGATATAAACAAAAGCCAAGTTTGCGAACAGGCAATTTCTAAATAACCAACTTCAGAAGCCAAAAAGTTGATCTCACAAGTATCACAGTCAAAAACAAAGAAGTTGGGAAACATATAGATAAACACAACCCAGGCCTCTGCTACGACTCATGATAACGACATAGACTATGTAATGCGTTAAAGCAAACTGACCCCAAACACTCAATGACAGTGTCACAGAGGAGAAAGTGACTGCAGTTGAAGGGACTAACAGAAGCCCTGGAACACTCTCGTGTTCCTTCTTGTGTTAAGAAGAGACATTTAGACATTATTTACGGTGTCAAGTGTGCAAGACGAAGATCCAACACAGTAACTAAAATAATGGAGACTAAATTTGTAACTTACGAAATTGTAGAAGTGGAAAAAAAAAAAACATTAAACCAATGATCAAAAACCCACAAGGAAGAAACAGTACAGAAAGGGAAAAGCAAAGAGAAAGATAGAGGGATGTGCAAGAAATAGACACAAATGTGTCAACCATGAGGACACAGAAAACGAAAAGGACTAAAGCCACAAATTGATATGCAGAGCTTATTTGACTGGACTTTTTTTTAACACTTTAAATTTGTCATGTGCACATACGCACATGTGTGTGCAGTGCCCTTGGAGACCAAAAGAGGCACCAGATCTCCTGGAGCTGGAATCCCAGGCAGTTGTGAGCACACTGGTGGGGGTGCTGCAAGCTGAACTCAGGTCCGCTGTAAGTGCAGCAAGTGCCCTTAACTGCTGAACCATCTCTCCAGCCCCGACTTCATTCTTTTTAAAACTATACACTGCTAAAAAGAGAAAGGTCTAAAAGATAAGGATATAAAAGGGTTAGAAGTAAAATCATGGAAGAAATATAGCCAGCTAAGTAAATCCAGGTTGGCTGTATTGTTTTAAACATACACTTTAAAAAACATGAGTGTCAACATGTTACAATAACTGTCCCACTCTCCAGAAAGTTGTAGAGCCTATTAGTTTACATTAAACTAATAAAATAGCTTTAAAGATGGTTAGAAATAGAGACATAATTGAAAAAGAAAAAAAAAAACTTAACTCCATAGTTAAGGAAAACTCAACACAGTTCTGTAATTTTGCAAGAAAAACAAATTTAACAACAGAACCAACTCCCTGAAGTAGTACTCCATAACCTGTCATTGCTTGACATGTCCTCCACATAGATGGGAAATTTATAAGGTTGGGTCACATTTTTGAAAGCAAGAAAAACTATCAATCAATCAATCAATCAATCAACTGCCAAGCCTAAAAAATAATGGATCACACACTGGGCCACCAAATAGTTTACAAACAGTTCTGACCATGTTCTTGACTAGTCACTAAAAGATCACTTTCAAACTTCTCCTCTTACTCATTTCAAGCGTCAGGATGGCCCTGGACATTTCACAGAACACCTAACATGCAGGATCTAAATCTTGGGAAATCCCAGTGAAGCAGGCGAGGTTATCACCACTGTACAGATAAAAAAAAGCCCCAACTGGCCTCTTGGGTTAAAGTGCCCACGTCCACACACATAGAGCAGCCACTGATGGGCCCCTAAACATGTTCACTGTAAAACCACACCACACATCTCTGTCAAAATACTTTCTGTTCCAGAAAGCATCCCCAGGGCTCTGGGGCAGTTTGGTTCTGAGAAGCCCCAGAAGGCAAAGCTTCCATGCCAGAGGGCAAAGGGCAGCAGGCTGGGTTTAGCAAGCCGGATTCCTCCAGCTGTCCCTGGAAGGGGCCCCCTGCCAACTTCTTTGATGTCTCCACTTGAGGATTGGGATGGGATTAGTGTTCCCCCCACACCCCACATACTTACAGATGGACAGGAAGCTCTGCAAAGGAAAGAAGGATGGATTAACATTCACACACTCAGAGTTCGGGCTTTGGCGCTGTCATGTACCATGTGACCTGCAGAGCCTCATCTATAATGCACACATTGAGGCTTCTGGGAGCGGGAGTGGCTAGCTTTGGAGGGATGTGTTGGCAAGAGGGAAAGCCGTGTTTCTGACAGCATTGCTATTCTTTGTCAGTCTGGCTATTGTGAGTGGCAGTTCTTCAGGGGATGCTCAGAAGACCCACAAATCCCATATTTGTCTAAGTGGTCCAACTGTTGTCTCCAAACTCAAAGTGGCAGTGGCCCAAGTAAGGTAGAGCTGTTTCCCTCTCACAGCATAGGCATCCCGGGGTGGATGCTTGACTCCAGGATGGCTATGGTGTAGGATTCTCGCAGCTGCCACTGCGCTGCCCCTCTTACCATATGGTCTAAATGCTGCTCAGCCTGTTTCTGTTTCAGGAAGCAGGTGGAAGGAATGAGAGCTGCCTTCCCGAGCCGTCCACAAGATCCCATTGGATGGAATTCAATCATGTGGCCATCTCACTGCCCTGGAAGCTGGGTTATACAGCTGTTGGCTATGCTCTAGCCAGTTCTGTTTTTTAGTAATAAAAAGGAGGCAAAGACGCTAAAGGGGCAAAACTTGGCCTTTTCCATCCACATGAAGGGAGAACAAAGAATTTCTAGGGTTGAAAATGAACGATCTAACAGTTTGGGGTTTGGCAAACATTTTCCATTAGCTGTGATTTATTGAGTTCTTATTCAGCAGTCAGTAAGTCAGATCTCAGCAAATTAGCACCACTCCATCCAGATCAATGCAGGAATACAATGAGGGAAGCCCCTGTGATGGTTAACCTTGATTGCCAGCTGTTTGGATCTGGAATCAGCTAGGATGCTCTGGGCCAGTCTGAGAGGGCTTTTCCAAGAGACATGAACTTAGGAGGAGACGCTCTCCAGAACGGGTAGCACCATCCAGGCAGCCCAGATATGAAAGGGTCCACTGGAACAGGGTGCTGCTTGATTACCCGTCTTTGCTTCCTGCTGCTAAATCCATCTGCCCTGCGGCTATTGCTACCATCGTCAGCTATCCTTCAGTGCCATCAGAACCCAGCTGCTTCAGCTTTCTAGTGGTGGACGGATCCTAGAGGCTCTCTGGGAACCCTCCAGGAGCATCCTGCCTGGGCCGATGCTACTTGGTTCTCAGACTCTCTGGTGTATAGCCAGCCATTGTGCTACCCAGTCCAAATGAAGTAAACCAATCCAATACAACCCTTTTGTAATATGTATAGTCATTCCATTGACTCTGTTTCGCTAAAGAATCTTAAAATAGCTCCTTAACCTCCCTACTCTCAAGGGAGGATTCTGCCACAGCTGCTGAAACACAATATTAGAATGTTCCAGAAGAGGCTTCCTAATAACCAGAGTAGTGTTCACACAATAGGCCTCCCTCCAGCCCATGGAATGCCTGGACCCTGGTCACCACACTTCATATCCTCAGGGCAGAAATGAGTGACATGAGTATCCAGAGAGCCCATGCATCCATCACCACGAGCTTGTCATCTGCAGAAAGCAGGGGTTGGGAGCAGAGCCCAAAGCTTGGAGCTAAAGCTCAGGGAACACCTTGCCTTCAGCTAAAAGGCTGTACCCTCACTGTCAGCAGCAGGCACCAGTTTGAGGCCACCAAGACTGGCAAGGTAGGTAACCAGGCAGATGTAGCTGGAAGCTCAGGTGTCCCTCACTGAGTTGTGGAGCCTGAATGTAGACTCAGCCCAATGACAAGGGTTAACAGAACCTTGTGCACAGGGCAGGAAAGGTGATGACCACATTCCCCTGGAGCACAGCCCTGGAACATAGAAGAAAATCAGAATACCAGTGTTAATTCAGCAGTTTAGAGGCCTGTTTGTGTAGCCTGAATCTTAAAAAGTCTTATTAATAAAACAGACCTGGGGCCAGGTATTGGGGTGAATGCTGGAAGATCAGAGAAGCAGAATAAGCCATAGCCACCTCACCTCACCAAGTTCTCAGCCAATTCATGTTTCCTTGGACTGGAAGCCTCTAAGTCCTCATCCAAATAGATCTCAGCTGAACTGCTGCTCAAAAGCCTAAAAGCTTAACTAGCTCTAGTTCCTGGTTTTCACGCCTTATATACCTTTCTGCTTTCTGCCACCACTTCCTGGGATTAAAGGCGTGAATCACCATGCCTGGCTGTTTCCAGTGTGGCTTTGAACTCATGGAGATCCAGATGGATCTCTGCATCCAGAAGGCTAGGATTAAAGGTGTGAGTGCCATCATTTTCTGGCCTCTATGTCTGTCTAGTGGCTGTTCTGTTCTCTGACCCCAGATAAATTTATTAGGGTGCACGATATATAGGGGAACACAATATCACCACATGTTTGTACCAGGCGTCATGATATGGACTTCATGTATATATTTTGATAGAGATAAATTATTTATTCTTCACTGAAAACTCTGTGGGGAATGAGGAAGGTGAAAGTTAAAGAGATCATATAACTAGGGAAGAAGAAGGGCAGAGTCTGAGGAGTTGCCTGCCATTGTAGAGAAAGCAGGACATGTAGAAAATGAAGTAACCAGACATCAACTACATGGTAGAACTTAGATAAGAAATATGGGTTAATTTAAGATTTAAGAGCTAGTTAGTAACAAGCCTAAGCTATTATCAGAGTACTTATAATTAATAATAAGTCTCTGTGTGGTTATGTGGGAGTTGGAAAACTCTGCCTACAAATGCCCAAACATCCAGCACCTATAACCACATAAAACCTGAGAAAGCTTTAAAAAAAAAAGGTTCTAAACAAAAAAAAAAATGGAGCCAAATACAGCTTCCTAGTCTTGTGTCTCTCATGCTGGCTGTGGTACAGAGACATATCTCCCAGCTGCTGCCTGTGGGCTTGAGCCACCAGTAAGAGCCCCACCAACATGTCATGAGCTAAAAAGCATGGCAGGTTCCCACAGTCTCTCACTTGGGCCATGGTATGGAGAGGCGTCTGTGGGATGGAGCCAACCACCAAACACCATGCACTACTGTGATGGAGCCAACCACCAAACACCATGCACTACTGTGATGGAGCCAACCACCAAACACCATGCACTACTGTCATACACTAAACTAAGCAGTACCAGCAGCTGACATAGCAATTTATGATTCATCTCATGTAATCAGAGAACAATACAGATACTCAGTAAAGACAGATCCAGATGAAAGGAACCTCTAAATGGGTTATAATGTGTTTAAAAATATACATAGGCTAGGAGAGAAAAGTGAAAGAGTATATATAGCCATAGATTAAAAAACATAGTTTAAAAATAATATGGTCCTTTAAAAGGGACTAAAGTATTAAAAAAATATAATAAGCTATGTAAAGTGGGAAATACACAGAGACTCTGGATCCTGTATGTTATTGTGTTGTCTTTGAATTTTTTTTTTTGAATGATGATGGAGCAAAAGCTGCTAAGAGACATTGGATTATGAAAGCTGCTAGATTAAATCAACCTATATATCTTAAAAACATCTTGACTTCAAAATGGAAGTCAAAAGGTGTGTTGCTTTGGGGAAGATGTTATGCTTTTATTTCCACAGGAAATGAGAGGCTGTGAATTTATTCCAAGTTGATATGGATCAGGTTTGATCAGGGAAGACCCCCTGAAAATCTTGGCTACAGACATAAAGAAATAAACCTAGAAAAACTACAAAATAATGTATATTTTACCTGCTCAAACATAAAACATAAATCATCTTTGGCTAACTTGTAATCAACACATAGTTTATACTTATATTAATCTAGATATGTATGTTACCTTTAAAAGTTTATGTATTTTCAGAGCAAGGGGACCATATACCAATAAAGATGAATGGCCCAGATGATCCAGCATCTCAAAATGCCTCTGTTGCAGTTTCCTCAGAGTTTTGCATCCCAAACAGCTTCAAGGCTGCTGGCTAAAATGGTCCAGCCTCACAGACTACTCCGGCAGAGGTTAACACTTAACATGATTTTCTCAAGTTTTTCCCAAAGATGCCAGCACCCCAAGACAACAGGAAGCAGTCTAGAAAAAAAGAATGCCCACATTCCCAAAATATAGGTTATGGCTGTTTGTTGTTATTTAAGGGAGGTTGGTTATAACCTGTTATTAGTAATAGTCAGGAAAAAAGCTAAACAAAGGAGTTAAATTCAAAGATCTCTTTCTAAAGAAAAAAGGGGGATGTGATATAGGAATGATAGGGGAAAAGGGTAGATTATTGAATCTGTTTTAATAAAAAAAACATTAATCTCAAAATATTTTGTTGGTATTAATTTTGGTTTATTGATACAAATTTAAAGTTATTTTTGCTATACTATATGTATGTTTCTACTCTTGTTTGAGGTATTGTGTTTATGCAGCTTATTTAAAAATGTAATGTATAATTAAAAAATACAGGTTAGTAGTTAGTCATCTATAATAAACTTGTAGTCATATTGGATATGTTTTCAAGGTTAAATAGATATATTTAGATAGATGGATGGTCCTCAAACACTTCAAAGACCCACAGAATATGGCATTTAATATGTTTAATAGTCTAAGGCTTCTCATGACAGTGAGACATGTCTACTCCTGACAGCACCAATTTGCTTCAAAAGAGGATTATGGGCATCAAAGATACTCCATATGGAGTTTGCTTTCTTTATGGCAAAAGCTAGCCACATGTGCAAAGAAACTGCTTTTGCCTCAATTGCTGACAGTATATTGTCCAAATTAGACCAGCAGGATGCAAAAAAAGAGACTGCCAAACTTTGCCAAGATAAGATAGGACAATCTTTCAAAATTCCCTGCTCCTAAGAAAAGTCTGTCAGATATATTAGGCCCGTAGGCCAAAGATAGATGCCTCAATGTTCAGAAGAACCTTGGGTGACTGTCCAGGCAGCCAGATGTCCCTGTTGCTAAGGCAACATTATACCCTTCTGGAGTCTTTGATGAAGTTAAAGACTAATTAAATTTAAAGCTTTTGATTACAATAAAAGGTAAGTTAGGTGTAAAACCTTAGACTCACAAAGATAAAATAAATAATAAAATATTTTCTCTAAATTTGCCAAGTACAAATGGACTAGCTATTGTAACTATAATTCTTACTTGATAACTCCTTTTGTTGTACATAATTTTACTATGTTAAAGCTAAACTCTTTCCTTTTTTAGCTTTAACAAAAAGGAGGAAATGCTGTGGAACAGTCTTTGTACACTGTTAATATGTATTACTCTCATTGATTAATAAAGAGCTGACTGGCCTATAGCTGGGCAGGAAGAGATTGGGTGGGAGAGCCAGACTAGGAGGATGCTGGGAAGCAGAAGGGCAGAATCAGGGGAATTGTGAGGAGACTCAGAGAGAAACAAGATGAACGTGCTAGGCTGAAAGAAGGTACTGTCACATGACAGAGCATAGATAAGAAATATGGGTTAATTTAAACTGTAAGAGCTAGTTAGTAACAAGTCTAAGCTATCAGCTGAGCATTGATAATTAATAATATGTCTCTGTGTGGTTATTTGGGAGCTGGCTGGCAAGACAGATCTGACTGGTGATCTCAATAAAAAACTCCACCTATAGAGGGGTTCAAACAAATGAAATGGGGGATGGGGTGTTCACATTCAAATCAAATGACAGGTCTATCTTCATTGTTCATTTACCCTTCTTAGCATATTTCATCCCCTGATGTATTAATTTTTTTATTATTTGTCTGTGCTTGAGAATGTAGGCTTAATTAGGATAGAATTTTTTATTGTTTCTGACTAACTTCTGTACCTTTAATGTCCAGGTAATAACAACAAAGTGTGCATACTACTAACTTTTTGTTTTCTGTGTTTTATTGGGTGGGGTAAGCTTAAGAGCCTTTGCAGAGGACCCAAGTTTGATTCCTAGCACCTACACAGGGTCTCACATTAGTCTATAACTTCAGTTCGAGGTGATCCATTGCCCTCTTCTGGCCTACTATGCACACACATGGTGCATAGACAACATGCAGGCAAAATACCTATACACATAAAGTAAAAAATATTTTTATTTACATTTATATGGTGGGGGTACCTGCAGAGGAGAGAAGAAGGTACTGCATCCTCTGGAGCTGGAGTCACAGGTGCTTGTGAGCTATGTAGCAGGCTTTCTTTTGTGCCACCAACCAGCTCCCAAATAAAGACATGGAGACTTCTTAATAATTATGAATGTTTATTTAGCCTTATCTTATATTTGTCCCACTAGCTCTTATAACTTAATTTAACCTGTTTCTCTTTATGTACGTGTTTGCCTCGGGGCTTTTTACCTTTCTTTCATTCTGTTAGTCCTACTTTCCTGCTTCCTCCATGTCTGGCTGGCTGGTGGCTACCTGGCTAGCTGGCCTCGGGCATCTCCCTCTCTTTCTCTCTCGTTCTCTTCTTCTCTTCTCTTGAGCCTAGATTCTTCTTCCTACTTATTCTCTCTACCTGCCAATCTTGCCTCTCCCTCCTCTGCGTAGCTATTGGCCATTTGGCTTTTTATTAGACCAATCAGGTGCCTTAGGCAGCAAGGTAAAACAGCAATACAGCTTTACATAATTAAATGCAGCATGAACAAATGTAGTACGTCTTCACACAGCTAAAATACTATTCCACAACAGAGCTGCCCTCTGTAAAAGCAGCCAGTGAGCTTTACTGAGCTGTTACCCTGTGGGTTGTTAACTGCTCAGCCATCTCTCCAGTCAGGGGTACCAGTAACACTTAATAAATGGATCTCTCTACCCATCAGATAGACAATGGTGGTTGGTCTCTACCTATCTTTGGACTAGAAACTTCCATAGAAGAAGCCTTACCAAAGGAAGTTGATCACTTGGGGGTAGGGAGGATGGAGGTAGGGTGTGATTGGTGGGGGATAGGTATGGTGTGATGGGTAAGGGCTAGGGGTATAGGGTGTGAGGGATCATGGGTGGGCCTTGAGGTTTTATGGCCTTGCTTCACTTCCTTTCTGTTCTCTCCTTCCAGTTTGAAGGTACAGTGCAACCAGCCTCCTCACACCCATGCCCTTCCCTTCATGGTGGATGATCTCCTCAAACTATATGACAAAATGAGCCAAAGTCTAATAGATTAAACAAATGCTAGTAGATTTAATACAAATGAATGAATGAATGAACTTCTAATGGATTATACAAATGCCTTCATATATGGGTTAAAGAAAACTTGTGCCTAGGTGAGCACATGTGCACGCACGCACGCACACACACACACATACACATACACACACACGATGTAGGAGGTGAGAATATTTAGGTCTTTAGGACTTTCAGACTAAGCCAGATAGGGTGGTACATGTCTGCAATCCCAGCACTCAGAAAGCTGAGGCAGGAGGATCTGAAATTGGAGGTGAATCTGAACTACATAGTGGGGTCCTGCTTTGATCTAAAAATAAAATAATGACAAAAAAAAAATCCCCATATCGCCGTGGGTTGGCTTATGCCCTCCTTGAGAAACAGAGACATGGCATAGCCCCAGGCCATCAGTTTCTCTGCCTAGAGTCACTCCCTTCCAGCTGCCCACACAAGGCGATGAAGAGTTTCTTCCAGCAACTTCTAAACCACCCTCCCCTCCCCCAACTGCCTTCCCTGAGGCCACAAGCCTCTTTAGAAGACAGCTTCTTCGGGTTCCCCAAAGCAGGACACCCCGTCACTTGGCCTCCCAAACAAACTTCTATTTGCTTCCACCACACACACAGGATTCTGGAACGTCCTGAGGAATGGGCTTTTCTGGCCAGCAAAGTCAAACCCCAAGAAACAGATAAACGGCAACAGCCGGGCCTCATGCCCTCTTGGGGCTGATTCATGAGGCACAGGCGTGCCCTTTAGCTGCCAGCTCAGGGCCCTGTGTGCTCAGAAAAATCCTGCCTAGGGTCTGGGGCGGCGGGCTCCTGAGAAGAGCGCTGCCTTCATAAGCAGGCGTCCGCCTCTGCCCGGGAGCCCATCCGTTATTCTCCACAGCACAAACACCTTCCACTTTGTACTAACATTTTGGCAGTTCCCTACAAACAAGCACTTAGCACTGCTCCATAACTCTGCGTTGTTGCTGGGCCCCGGCTGGCACGGGCAGCCGAGTGGGCTGTAAAAACAACAAAAAAGGTTGAAAAGCAAATGAACCATTTGTGCCTTTTTTTTTCTTGGATAGGCCTCTGCAGCCCCCGCTGCTCCCCCTGCCCTGTGGCATATACACAAGTGTGAGTTCAGACCTTGCACCACACGTTTTTTGGACAAGCCCTAAAGGATGCCCCCTCCGCAGGTTTCAACAGGATGGATTGCAAGGCCCCCGGGGTGCCACTTTGTGTCCTGGGCCAGTGACTTCCTGTGTCGTCCTGGACCTACAGATTCCATGCTCACACACCACTCACTCACAGTTTGGACTTCACTCATCATCCGGATAGCCATGTCACAGGCTGTTCTGAAAGGGAGGGTGGAGAGTCTTCAACGCAGTTGCTGGCTACCCAAAAGTCTGTCTCCACAGGCCTGTCCCAGACAGACCTCAGGCCTAACAGATCAAAAATTCCAAGCTTTGCCTGGCAGAGGTAGAGTGTCTCCACCACAAGAAACAGATCCAGGGGCCTGCCGACGGCCACCACGAGGGCTTGTCTAGCCAGGAACTAGCAAAGGGACTCCAGGGCTAGGTAACAAACTGGCTGCCTCATGGCCCTCTCTGAACTCCCACATGCTGGTTCATCCACTTAGCTATTACCTCTTTGTACATTCCCTGACTCCTCCACAAGCTTGAAATATTTCCAAGCTACATGGGAGGCCCTGTCAGATGCTATATGCTGCCCTGGACACTTGACCAGTCATTTCTCTATTAAATCCTATTTCCAGGATTCTGGGAGGGAGTATTTCTTCCATTGGAAGGCAAAAATGCTTGGGCTCAAAGTGACCTGCCCCGGGTTATACAGGAATGAATGAGGGCCAGGAGTACATCATTCTTGGGTACATCGTGAATTCAGGGCTAGCCTGAGCTACATGAGAACTTAATTAAGCTGGGTGTAGTGCTGTATGTTTTTAAACCAAGCACTCATAGAGGTGGATCTCTATGAGCCTGAAGCCAGCCTGGTCTGTGTAGTGAGTCCCTGGTCTCCCAGCGCTACATAAGAAAATGTCTAAAAGCAAACAGTAAACAAAACACCCTAAATTAATTAATTAAAGAATGAATTACTTCTGGGTCATATCTTTACCACCAAACCATCTTGAACATTTTTGTCAACTTTTAGGGATAGTATCCTGTGGGCACATGCTGTGCACACAAAGAACTGTGTCCCTTCTTTTGTATCCTAGGACATCCGCACAGTGAAGGACCCAGGCCTGGTCTTCTGTCTATTACAATTAACTGTTGTAGGCTCTGGTCCTCAAACCTGCCCATCCTTCTACTCAGAAGCTCTTTCTTCTCTTTCCCATCCATTCACAGTTGAGGCATCGGCCTCCAGCCACAGCTTCCCCAACAGGAACCAACAGTGCACCAACAGGAACCAACTATGTACCAACAGGAACCAACTGTGCACCAATAGGAACAAATAATGTACCAACAGGAACCAACAATGTACCAACAGGAACCAACAGTGCACCAACAGGAACCAACAGTGCACCAACAGGAACCGACAGTGCACCAACAGGAACCGACAGTGCACCAATAGGAACCAACAATGCACCAACAGGAACCAACAATGTACCAACAGGAACCAACAATGCACCAACAGGAACCAACAATGCACCAACAGGAACCAACAATGCACCAACAGGAACCAACAGTGCACCATCAGGAACCAACAGTGCACGAATAAGAACCAACAATGTACCAACAGGAACCAACAATGCACCAACAGGAACCAACAGTGCACCAACAGGAACCAACTGTGCACAAACAGGAACTGACAGTGCACCAACAGAAATCAACAGTGCACCAACAGGAACCAACTGTGCACCAATAAGAACCAACAATATACCAACACGAACCAACAATTCACCAACAGGAACCAACAGTGTACCAACAGGAACCAACAATGCACCAACAGGAACCAACTGTGCACCAACAGGAACCAACAGTGCACCAACAGGAACCAACTGTGCACCAATAAGAACCAACAATGTACCAACAGGAACCAACAATGCACCAACAGGAACCAACAATGTACCAACAGAAACCAACAATGCACCAACAGGAACCAACAGTGCACCAACAGGAACCAACAGTGCACCAACAGGAACTGACAGTGCACCAACAGGAACTGACAGTGTACCAACAGGAGTCCCTGTGGATAGTGCAATCAACTACAACAAAATGTGCGCACTCCAGCTCACTGGTCAAACTCTTAAGTTCTGGCATCTACACTCAGGGACAAAGCAAGTGGGAACAGTAGAGGGCTAGGGAAGAAGTGAGGTCCAGGTAGAGCAAGGAGATGCAGCTGACCTAGGTATAACCCGGCTTGGCTGAGGATACAAGCACTGGAGAGGTGGTATGAGTTGGGGGGTAGGGTGGGTGACAAGCCCAGCCTCACATATAACTGGAGGCGGGGCACAGGCTAACCAGAGCTTGGTAAGTCAGCCAGCTGGAGAGATGGCTCAGAAGGAAAGCATGCGCTGCACAAGTGTTCAGGACCAGAGCTCAGATCCCTAGCGTCCAGATAAATGTCAGAAGTGTGTGGCGGCCTGCCTGTAATCCGGACTTGGGGCAGGCAGAGACAGGGAATACTCAAAGCAATCTGGGTAGCTAGAGTAGCCAAATGTAGCTACAGTTTTTCTGGTCCTTCCTGGCCCATGGTCAGGACAAATCTCTCTCACCCACTAGTCCCGTAGCCACTCAGACCCAACCAAGTAAACACACAGAGACTTATATTGCTTACAAACTATATAGCCGTGGCAGGCATTTTGTTATCTAGTTCTTTTATCTTAAATTAATCCATTGCTATTAATCTATAAGTTGCCACGTGACTCATGGCTCACCGGTATCGGCACATCTTCTCATGGCAGTGGCTGGCAGTGTCTTCCTGAGTCAGCCTTCCACCTCCCAGAATTCTCCTCCTTGTCCCACCTACCCTATCCTTCCTGCCTGGCTACTGGCCAATCAGAGTTTTATTTATCAATCAATCATCCACAGCAGCCAAATGTGGGAGCGCTAGGTTCAAATGGCAGACCTTGCCTCAAAATAGAAGGTGGGGAAGTGATGAGCTCACCCACATCAACCTCTGAGCTCCACACACATGCACATGGGCATCCACACCTTCCCACCTATGCATGAGCATACACACACACCACACACACAGGCATTACACAAAAAGAGTAGGGGGAGGGGCCTACTGTCACCGCCTCAGCCTCTGGCAGATGAGTTGGTGCTAAGGGCTTTGTCCCAGGGTGACTGGGAGCCATGGGAAGTGTGAGCCATCTGATCAGAGGTCAGGCCTGGTAGAAAATCTCAAAACCCTGAATACCTCACTACCTTGGTGATGAGCTTTGCTATTACTTTTATGTGGAAGAGGGAGCCAGCCCAGTAAGAGGTCTCCCCTCCTAGGCTCAGTCTTGAGGTCCCACCAGAAAGGCTTAGATCGAGAGAGTCTCAGGGAGACCAGCCTGCCTAGTCATCTTTCCTAGGGGAAACGCCAGCCTCAGACTAGCCGCAAGGTTCTGCCTGCCCTGCCATTCAGGCCTGGGAATTGACAGGCCAAGCCCACCCAAATCACCCTCTCTGGGCATCTGCCTTTGGTTAAAGGCACAGCTCTTCTCCGTAGCTCAGAACATCAGCCATAAACAGTGCATCTGCATGGCGCATGGTGTCGTTTAAAAATAACTCAGGCTTGGGAACCACATTTTCCTGCCCTGGGAGTTCTTGGAATAGAAGAAGAAGTATCTTTGGCGGATTTAGTCCTCTAGATCGCCTCTCCAGCAAGCCATCCTTGGTCTCAGGGCCCTGGACAAGAGTGGACTGCCATGCTTGCGCAGTTCCCAAAATAGCCACAAGATGGCGCCAGGGCTGCCTTCTGGGGTCTTATGGGCCCTGGGGCCCCAGCACTGCAGTCCTGGCTGGCCCACCCCTGGGCCAGGGAGCTGGCTGTGGGCAGCGGCTTGGCAGCCTAGAGCTGGGGGCGGAAGGCGGGTGGTGTGGGGTTTCAGCCTCCCGGAGGGCCCTCACTGCTGTGTGCTGAGCAAACGTTCGGGCCTGATGTCGGTAACATGCGGAACCAATTTGCAAGGGAACTCAGCAGCCAAACCAGCCACCTTTGGGCAGGAGGCAGGATCCCTGTCGCCCCCAGGGGGCTCAGGGTCTCCTGTTTGGGAAACCAGAGGCCTCCTTATGCTGAGGCACAAGGCCAGCCCAGCTGAAAGTATGGAGCCCAGGGGTGGGGTGGGTGAGCTCACCTGCCCTGGGCAGGGCAATTTAATTCAGGGCTCAAGGGTCATGTTTCATAAACTACCTAGTATTCAGGCAATCATCCCGGGCCCCAATCTTTAAGGAGTGCTAAGACATCGCTAGAATTAACTAGAAAGGCGACATGGGGTCAGGGGTCAGGACACCCACACAAAGTAACCTGACTCCTCAGCTACTCTAGGGCACTTACACACAGAACCCTCAAAAGCAAGGCCATGGGGTGGACACCAGAGCTTCTCCTAGTGCGGGCACCAAAAGCAAAGGGAGCCGAAAGAGTTTCTTTTGACTCACAGTTCCAGGCTCCATCATGACAGAGTAGTCACAGCACCAGAAGCTTGAGGGATCTGGTCACTCGGTGTCCACAATCAAGAAGCAAAGAGCAGTGATCAAATGCTCACCTATCTCCATTTTCTACAATCTCCGAGCCTCACACAGGGAATAGCTCTGGCCGCACTGGGTAAGTATGTGCATCTCAGTGAACACAAGCAAAATAATTTCCCACAGGCCTGCCCAGAGGCCTGTCTTCCAGGTGATTCTATTTTCTGTCAAGATGAGAACACTAACCGTCATGCCCTCTGATTGCTGGGCAGCTACACTGACTTAACTACCAGCCCAAGTGCAATACCCTACTCTTCAAACTTCTAAAGAAGTCCATTTTCAACTTGCTAAAGACAAAGCCTAACCTCAACTTTCCAGGAGACAGGTGTAGAATGATTCCAAGTTCAAGGCCAGCTTGGAAAACTTAAGCTCTTGTTTCAAAGAAGAAAATGGAAAACAGTGGAGAGTGTATCTCAATGGTAGAGCACAAGGCCATGGATTCTACCTGCAGTTCCACAACAGCAAAACAAACAAATAAAAAGACATTAAGTCCTCATTTCCTTCCAAGCCAGCCAGGTGGCAGTCCCATTGGTCCTTGTCCCAGAATCAGCTAGACCCAACTTTTCCTTTCACCTACTGCTGCCTGCTTCGGCCACCTCACATGCCTGCTACCCCCCCCCCCCCCACACACCCAACCCATTGCCTCCTTGGGCAGACTTGATCCAGGGAGTGGTCAGGCCTGCTCATCTGGCCCTAACCATCGGGTGTGGCCACCATTGAGGACTAGCCAAGATTCATTTGCCCGTTCCTTAACTAAGGAAAACCATGGAAGGCCCCAGAGAGTTTATGTTGATTAGAGCTGGCAGATAGGAATCAATGACTCACAAAAACAAATGTAGAATAAAATCAGGGCCTAGTGCTGCAGGGGACGGATCTGTGGTGCTAGGCAGGCTTTAGCAGGTGTCAGGAGGCTTCTGGGAGATGTTGATGGCTACAGCTATCTGCAGGTTAGGTAAGGAAGGAGCTACTGCTAACAAAGGATCTGTGTGAAGACGGAACAGCATGTACAGCCATGGGTCTGCTGAGGGGGTGTGACTGTCTCTAGGCTATCTGACACAAGCTTGGAGAAAGCTGCAGAGGCTGTGCTATGGACAGGAGCTTTGCTCTTTAGATGAATTGGGGCAGGGGCTGAAAGGGTCAAAAGCCTGTACAGTGTTGAGCTTGTATGTTGAAGTGGGGTGTCCTGTCCCTCCAACCTGGAGAGGGAAGGCATATGGTCCATACTCTGGGCAGCCCAGTGGGCCTGATGCTAAAGGAAAGACAGGGAGACTCCTAGAGTCAAGAGAACCTGAACTGAGGCTTCCTTGTTCTTGATGATGAGACTATTGCCACCACACCACATTCCAGAAAATAATCAATGAAGTTCTTGGGTTGACCACATATAGTATTTTTGCATTCAAAATACCCATAACGAGGAGAAGCTGGCCCTGTTGTGAGGGAAGCAAGCTTAGGTAGGATATTCTGACCCCTTCCCTTAACCTCACAGGACAATAGTCAGACCATCCCAAGATCTCTGGCCATGGAGACAAGATACATGGAGCATGTGCTGCAATATGTGTGCTGCAGCCAGAATAGAGGGACCTGCCAGCCCATGGCCTCAGCCAGCCAATGCAGCACCTCCCTTGCGGCAGGACTCCTTGCCTCAGTGGGCAGGGTTTGCAATTCGGAGATAACAGGAAACAGGACATTGTATACAACTCTAGATATAACTGTATATATTTATTTAAACATTTAAATAGAATGTTTACTCCTGGTACTGGGTTAGGTGAACAAGGGAGGCTGCTATCCAAGACACACGCATATGAAGACTGGGAGAGCTGGGGACCAGTATCATTGGGATGGAAGTTCCAGCCCCCAAGGAGGCCAGAAGATGAGAGGTAGCATGGCTGACTGGCTGCAGCAGGAAGTTCATTTGGACAAACCAGGATTAGTGTTGAATTGTGAGGCATGTGACCTTGAACAAGGCAAGGCCTGTCACCTCTTTTCCTCAGCTATAATACATGGACAATAATTTGTCCTATCAAGCAGATCATGGAGGTGGTGGCACTCCATAATGTGTAGACTGTAGGGAATGAGAGGCCTTAGTATTTTCCCACAGGGAACTCTGAACTCAGGACCAGGGTAACAATGCAGGAGCCTTCCCCAGAGCTCAGGAAGCAAGAGGCACTTGCCATTTCCTCCCTCCCCACCAGGCTGTCCCTAGGTCCTGTAACAGATCTGACCCATGAGTGATGAGTTCCTGCATGCCCTCACCATCTGCCACCGGGGTGCAAACGTCTAGTGGAATGCGAGCAATGTCTGCACGGCTTTGCCCTGTTGTTTGTATGTCCTCCAAATGCTCTTCCTTTATTATTGTTCTTTTGTCGTGGGGGAGGAGGGTAAGCTAACCTTGGAGTAGCTATGTAGCTGCAGATGACCTTGAACTTCTGACTTCCTGCCTCTACCTTACACATGCATTTTGTGCATGCTAGTCAGGCTGCCGACCAATTGAGCTGTACCTGCTGGCACTCCCTTACCATCTTAGTCCTGTAGTTTGCTATTATAGCTGACATGATTCCAGCTATACTTTTGCACAGATGCTACAGTGGTAATATTCCTCATCTCTCTGATGACAAACAAATCCTCCAAACCGGGAGGCGGCTTTTGAAGGGTTTGTTTGGGCTCACAGTTTCCAAGGACACAGTCCATCATGGCGGGAAAGCGTGAAGCCTTCTGGCTGGAGCTTACCATGCAGTTTTGTTCCCATGTTAGCAAATGAGGAAGCACGAACTGGATCAGAAGCAGGTAGGGCTGCAGTCCTCAACACCCTCCGCTAGTGGCCTACATCTGACAGATAGACCTCTTGTCCCAATGTTTCCATAACCACCAATAACCCCAGTGCCACCAGCTGGGGACCAAGTGCTTACACACATGAGTCTAAAGGGAATATTTCTGGTGCAAGCTTTATAACAATGTACTTCACCAGTTAAGAGTGAAGTTCGCTTCCACCAGTCATGGCAAACACTGATAGTGGTACCTAAGGTAGGCAAATGATGAAGAGGATGCTGCAGGAAGATTGTGAGTTCTGAGTTCGAGGTCAGCTAGCCCCCCCCCCCCCCGAGAGAGAGAGAGAGAGAGAGAGAGAGAGAGAGAGAGAGAGAATTTGCTTCTATTCCCAATTCACTAAAAGTTTACTGAGAGAAATGGGATGCAATGGGGCTCAAGTGTTTATCTGCATCATTGAGGTAATACATTGGTTTTCTCATTTGTTCTTTCACATATGAATTATATTTATTGCTTCTCAAATAGTAAACCAGGAGGCTGGAGGAGGCTCAGTGGTTAATGGCACTGGCTGCCCTTGCAGAGGACCCAGATTTGATTCCCAGCACCCACGTGACTGCTCACAACCTGAAACTCTAGTTCCAAGGGAGCCAACACCCTCTTTTGACTTTCATGGGCCATTGCATTCACATGGTACAATTGAACTCATGCAAGCACACACAATACATATGAAAAGGAATGAAATTACTGAAGAAATAAAAAGATAGTATATTAAACCAACCTTGAATTCCTAAATAAACCTCCCTTGGTCATGATTTTTCTTTTGATATATTATGGAATTTCATTTGCTAATGTCAAAATTCTTATATCTGTTGTTTGTTTTTTACTCTTTTGAGGGACCCACCACCCATCTCCCAAATAAATCACACACAGAGGTTTATTCTTAATTATGAATGCCTGGCTTGGTATGTTTCTAGCCATCGTTCCTTAACTTTAAATTAGCCTGTCTGTCTTTTGCCTCTGGGCTTTTCCCTTTCTTACTTCTATATATCTTACTTTTGCTCTTACTCCATGGTTTGCTGTGTAGCTGGGTGGCTGGACTCTGGAGTCCTCTTCCTTCTCTGGCTATTTCTTCTTTTTTCCTCCTTCTATTTTATCCTCTCTGCCCACCAGCCCCACCTATTTCTCTCTCCTGCCTCACTATTGGCCATTCAGTTCTTTATCAGGCCATTAGGTGTTTTAGACAGGCAAAGTAACACAGCTTCACAGAGTTAAACAAATGCAACATTTAAAAAAAGGCAACACACCTTAAAATAATATTCTACAACATACATCTGTGCACCAAAGATGCTGCTCAGTTTTTCATTCTTTCCTTTGTCTGTCCATCCCTCCACCCCTCCCTCCCACCCATTCATCCCTCCACCCCTCCCTCCCACCCTTTCATCCCTCCACCCCTCCCTCCCACCCATTCATCCCTCCACTTCTCCCTCCTACCCATTCATCCTTCCACCCCTCCCTCCCACCCATTCATCCCTCCACTTCTCCCTCCTACCCATTCATCCCTCCACCCCTCCCTCCTACCCATTCATCCTTCCACCCCTCCCTCCCACCCTTTCATCCCTCCACTTCTCCCTCCTACCTATTCATCCCTCTGCCCCTTCCTTCCATCCATCCCTCCCACCCATCTACCCCTCCCTCCTACACACCCCTCCATCCCTCCCTCCCACCCATTCATCCCTCCATTCCTCCCTCCCATCCATCCACTCCTCCCTCCCACCCCTTCCATCCATCCATCCCTCCCATCCATCCATCCCTCTAATCCATCCATCCATCCACCCCTCTCATCCATCTATCCACCCCTCCCTCCCACCCATCCCTTCCATCCATCCATCCATCCATCCATCCACCCCTCTAATCCATCCATCTACCCCTCCCATTCCTCCCTCCCATCCACCTATCTTTCCTATCCATCTCCTTCCTTCCTTCCTTCCTTCCTTCCTTCCTCCCTCCCTCCCTCCCTCCTTCCCTCCCTCCCCACCACCCTCCCTTGTGAAGTATCTGTCTGGTTCTAACATCAGAGCAATACTAAAACATCAGAGAAGGAACTAGCTAAGCCTGGCATTGTTTGTTTCCTTAAATATTTGAGTTTACCAAAAACACCTCCAAACCTGGAATTTTCTTTGTGGGAAGAATTTTGACCACAAAACCTCAACTTATTTTAAAAACTAGGAAATTATTCATCTTTTGTACTGCTTTTGAATCTCCTTGCTAATTTTTAAATTGCCCTTCAAATTTATTGGCCAAAGCACAAGGAAATTTTCACAGGGTCCCCTATTATCTGCTGCCCTCTCATTCTGTTGTCCATGGGGTTTGTACTCCTTCTTTTCCTCTAGCTCACTGTCCGCAGAGGTTTATCCATTGTATTGACCTTCTAAAGGAAGCGGCTGATGGTTTCTTTGATTTTCCCATTGCTTTCTGTTTTCTAGCTCATTGATTTCTACTTTTTACTGTTTCCGCCTTCTGCATACTTTGAGCTAAAAGAGACTTCCAAGCACTTGGGTCCACCTTCCTAAGATGACAACTGCATTTGCAAACAGTAACTCTGCTCCCTCCCAACCTGCTCCCTACCCCACCTCCTCCTGGTCCATCAGTCAGTAACTTCCCCAGAGTCAGCCTGCCCTGTCATCTACCCAACAGCCAGTCGTAAAAGCCGATTGCAAATGACATGTTTCTAGGCGAACGTGGCTGTGCTACCACCCTGTCCTCTCCCACTGGGCAGGGGCTGGAATTGCAGACCCTCCCCGGGTCTAATGGGTCAGGCCCCTCCCCTGTGCGGTCCAGACACACCTGCTCAGAGTAGCTTTCCAAACAAGTGTAACTCACATTGTAAGCTACACTTCACACTTCCACACTTCCGATGCCGCCAAGCACTTGAAGTTATTCGTTGCTATCAGGTTCTACTTTTTTATTATCCACCCCCACCCCAAGTCACCATTTCAGCAAGTGGTCTCTTAAAACTGATGTTTGTTCTCCTTGCTAACTCGGGACTCCCACCACCACTGCATCTCTCCCTGAGCAAGCCCGTTGTCAGCTCCTGGCTTGGGCCTGCTGGACACTCAGCCCCCAAGTCCCTTAACCTCCAGCTGTGTCTCCCCAGTCCCCTTTCTGTACCTGATTGTTCTGGTTTTTCCTTCCAGGTTCACTTCTGCTGGGCTCATTCCTTTGCATTCAGAAGGTGAGTCCCTTCTGGAGACCCCAGAGATTGGCCATCCCAAAGGAGCAGGACTATTCCAGCGTGGGCCTCTGCTTGTGTGGATAGCTGGAGGCCTTGATGGGAACGGTTCTTCCAAATGTCCCCTCCTAGCTCTCTGTGTCACATGTTCTCTGGCATCCCAGCAAAGAGACTCAGACTGGATAGCTTCTTGTCCAACAACTCGAAGGAGCCCCATGTCACATTCATACCTAAGGACCCTCACCTCACACTGACACTTCCTAAACGATATGCCTAAATGATATAAAAAATAGAATTAAATTAAAAACAAAGAACACTACCCAGAATAAATTTTTAGGATATTCGTAGTCTATAGACCCAACTGAATTCTCATGGGACAGAACAGGTTCTTAAGGAAGACATTGAAAATATGAACACCTGCTGGAAGAGTCCCTCTGTGTTCATACAGCCCCACTGGGGATCTCTGGGATTAACTATTGGGATCCAGTTTTCCATCAGTGGCTTTTCTCTCTCAGCTTTAATTCAGACTGTTTCATGGATGTGGGGTAGATCCCTGAGCAGAACCCCCTTAAGGCTGTAGAGGTTGTAGCAAGACCTGTTTGAGGTTTCCCAAGCATGCTTTTGTATTTACTGCTTCTTCCTAAATGGCCCCTACAGTTCAAGATAGTCCATGGGGTCCATGATGGCCAATGTGGTACTGCTGGTCTCCTGCTAGTTTATGCCTAGACTCTCAGCAGTTGGGAGCTAGAGGTAGGAGGATCAGGAATTCAAAGTCGTTCTATGCTACATGGTGAATTTGAGGCCAGTTTGGGCTACATGAGACACTGCTCCTCCAAAAAGTCAAATTAAATGAAACAAAAATTCAGTTCTCAGTATTTCTGGCCACATTGCATCAGCACGTGTGGCCAGAGGCTCCTCTGGGCCAGTGCAGGTTTTTTTCTTCTTTTAGAAAGTCTTGCTAGACAGTGTTGCTCTGTCTGGATCATCTCTGATTCACTGTGTGAACATGAAGCTGGCTGTCTCCAAGGCACTATGGGGCTAGCAGCCTCTACCCTGCTTAGTGCTGGGTGGGGCATTGGCCTTCTGCATCTGCTTGGAGAAGAAGCAAACCTGTCTTTGCATTTGATGAACATCTACACTGTGTCAGACCCTCTGCCAGGTGTTTCAAGGAAGAGATGAGGGCTGTGCCCTGGGAAGCTGATGTCCAAGGTGTAAGCAGATCGTGGAAGCTTATTACAGCCCCCTTGGGCTCATCACTCACTGGAAGATGAGCAACAGGGCTTGAGAAAACCATTCAACCTTCTGAGTGATTACTGGGGATTCCTCTGGTAGTCCCAGCCAAGAAGGGAGCTCCAAAAATGAGGAAGAGATGTGCTTGACTAAAGAGCAGAATGTGACCCAAAGGGCTGGATACTGTAGTGAAGTTGATTTATGTATAGGACAGGTCAACTCAACACTTTCCTCACATCCACACAAAACACCATATGGGTCAGCTGCTCAGTAAAAATGCAGACAACTGAACACTGGTTCTAAAACTCCAGTGTGCAAGGACTATAAGTCTGCTATTCTAATTTTCAATTGAATTTCTCTTTGTAGTTCTCATCATGTCTGGATGCTAGGAACTCAGATTAAGGGATTATGGGTAACTCTCTCTAGGGTAATGGATCAGATCTCTTCAGAAAGTTGATCTACTCTGGAATTTGCTTTATGATTTCCCCCCACACCCCACTTGGTTTTTTGAGACAGGGTTTCTCTCTGTAGCCCTAGCTGTCCTGGAACTTGCTCTGTAGACCAGGCTGGTCTCGAACTGGCTGGTCTCGAACTCAGAGATCCATCTGCCTCTGCCTCCTGAGTGCTGGGATTAGAGGCGTGCACCATGACATCCAGCTAATTCTCATGCTTTTAAGCTGCATAGGGTTCAGGTTTTCTATCATAAAGAGCTCATTTACAAGAAGGAAATTGGGACTTTTGAGAATTTGAGTGAATAGATCGCATTCTTGAGAAAGTGAGAATCACCCGGAAGACATGCTAGAACAAGGATTACCGATCCTATCCTCAGATACATACTTACAACCTTGAACTTGAATTTGCAAAAATCCCTAGCTGCTACTATGTAGCCGCTTCATTTTGACAGGTTCAGCCTCTACTCAATCGACCCAGAATCACTCTGTTGTCAGTAAGTGGCAAAGTGCAGTCTGAAATCTGTCCTCTTTGATTCCAAGCTCTGAACTCTCTCTACCCCTTTATATTGGTAGACAGTCTGACAAGGCACTTTAGTAGGAGAATACTGTCATGACTACTTCTTGTCAACTTGACACAAACTTAGACATACTTGGGACAAGAATCTCAGCTGAGGAGCTGCCTCCTTCAGCTCGGCCTATGGGCATGTCCATGGGGGCCTTGTCTTGATTGCTGATTGATGCAGAAAGGCCCAGTGTACTGGTGGCAGTGCCATCCCTGGGCGGGTGGGCTTGGATTGTATAAGAAAGATAGCTGAGCAAGCCAGGGGAAGCAAGCCAGTAAGCTCCTCCTTGGCCTCCGCTTCAGTTCCTGCCTCCAAGTTCCTGTCTTGAGTTTCTGCCCTGACTTCCCTCAGCAATGGAGTGTAACCTGGGAGATTGAATAAACCCTTTTCTCCTCACTTCGGTTTTGGTTAGTGTTTTATCATAACAACAGAAAACTAAACTAGATCAGATTCTATGCCTTTGTTTTATTGACAACCCGAAAAAACGGCTTTATAGAGGGCTAGGGGTAGAGGGCTTGGGTAAGTCGTTTGTAGCTGCCCTTGTTTGAGGACTATGCCTTTAAACTGCCCGTCATGTTCCCTGTCTGGCTGTCTTTTACCCACAAAGACCTCTGCCTCTTTCTACACACAGTGCTTCATTATGTGGGCCACTTCATTACATGAACAAGGTGGAATGAAATTTCATATGTCCACGTGGAGCTGCACTAGGCAATATTTTCATGTTCCTTCCAGTCACCGTGTGAAAGTCATAACCTCGCCACCACGTCATTTCTTAGAAATTCACACCTAATACTGTATGCATAATGCTAAAACCAAAGAAACTTACTTCACACACCCCTATCCCTGCACCCTTCCCTCAAAAGACCAACTACCGCTGTAGAGAATGCTAAATGCATAGGAAACTCTGAAAGACTGAAGATTCTTAACATAAAACTGATCTGTGTCTCCAAAGCTAAGAAGGCTGGGGACCTGGGTGATCTGTTTGGGCCAAGTTGTTGGTGTGTGTGTGTGTGTGGGGTGGGTGATGTGCCTTTCACCCCTGAATAACTTAGTTTAAAAATTAGGTTTTGCTTTACTCTGTAGATTGAGAAAGAGAACAGGAGAACACTAGTGGAGAAAGACCAGGAGGAAGGGGCGAGAACACACTTAGCAAACTCAAAGCCATGAGAAAGTAAGGTCGTCTGGAGGCCTGGAATTACCCACATGTGGGTAGCATCCTGGCGGATTTCAGTCCACTTACGTGGTGGAATGTAAGCCCATGAGAGCTTGGGCTGTGTTTATTTAAGTCCAGTAAACATTTACTGCGCTAAAGAGGAGGCTGGTCCTGTGCTAAGTGCTGGGGACCTGGAGATGAAGTGAGCACTTCCCCGTGTGCAAATGATGGCTGGGGATTTAGGTCAGACACTGGTGTGCGGAGGTGGCCTCAAACCCACAGAGATCTTCAGCAAGGACATGATTACAGTTACCGTTTGGGGAAGGCCATTTTAGCCAGAGGCCATTGTTATCAGCCAGAGGACATGTGTTATTGTTTCTCTGTCACTGTGATAAAATAGTATGACTAAGGAAACTTACAAAAGAAGAATGTGTCTACTAGGGCTTACCATCCCAAAGGGATAAGAGTCCATCAAGGTGGGAAGGTACGGCAGCGAAACAGGCACAGCGGCTGGAGTCGGGAGCCGAGACTCATATTATCAGTCCCAAGCAAGGAGCAGAGACAACAAATTTGAAGTAGAGCAAAGCTTTTATCTCAGAGCCTGCCCCCCCCCCCCCCCCGTGATGTACTTGCTTCAGCAGGGCCAGCCACCTAAACCTCCTCAATCGGCACCAGCAACTGGGCACTAAGTCTTCAAAGGCCCAAGAGTATGGGGGACACTTCCCACTGAAAGCAGCAAAGATGGAGCGCTGCACTCGGATGCAAAAGTCCAGGCAGAGGTACTACCACATGTTCAGGAAAGAACTCTTGAAGTCTGGAGATCCTGCAGAGCTATCAGGAAAGCAGGCGAGTTGGGGAAGGCCAGGGAGGCTAGGCTGTATGAGCCTCAGGTTCAGATGACTGAGCATTGACATCAACTTATTCAGAGGACAGCAGCTTAATCAGCTACTTCCAAAACTGATTCAATTAGTCATCCTCAAACTCATTACCAGCCTTGGGAGATTTCAGGTAGTTACCTCTGCTTGGTAGGGAAGGATTTAAACATCCTATGTGATTCTCAAACACTGCCTTGGCTGACAACAGTTCATCTGAGGCTTCTCTAGAGGTGGAGCCAGCTTAGTTCAAGTGAGCCATGGGACTTTCTACCGTTCCCCAGAATTGTGCCTCCCCGTCCTGTGTATTTTGGTGTGTGGCCTGATTTCTCCCAGACCTGGCCCATTTCAGAATCTTCAGACCCATTCACTTACCATACTTTGAAGACCAAGAGGGAGAGGGATTTTGTGTATCCTGGGGAGACACTGGAGCCAGGGGCTGGCCCATTACCCACAGTGCTAGAGATGTGCTGTACCTGCAGCTCTGAGACAGATATGTCAGGTACCTTTGGGTTGCTGTGGCCAAAATATTTGAAAGAAGCAGCTGTCTGAGGCAGTTGAGCAGTTGGTCCCCAGTTGGTGGTGCTGTTTGGGGAAGTCTAAGAGGTATGGTCTTGCTGGGGGAAGGATGTCACTGCGGATGGGCTTTGAAAGTTTAAGGCCTGGTCCTACCTATCCTTAGTTATCTCTCTCAGGTTTGTGACCGAAATTCAAAGTGATTTTTCAGCATCAGTACTTGCTGCCATGATGGACTCTTCTCCCTCTGGATCTCTAAGTCTCAATAAACCCTTTTCACTCTAGGTTGCCTTGGTCATGGTGGTTTTCACAGCAACCTAACTCATACACATGCTCTAGATGCAGATTTTAAGCTTCCCTCCAGAATGGGGCCTGTGGAAGCAAGCCCAAGCTCTAAAGGAATCATTTTTATATAAGAACTATCAAGGTCTAATTCTGTGAACTTTAGTCTCAGACTTAGCAGCAGGGGCTCTAGAACCATCCTTGCATTGCTATTCAGAATCAGGCATGTGTCCAAGCCCTCTACTGCTGGCTTAGTGAGATGAGCTCGCTCTCAAATCTGTGTCTGCTCCCTCAAGAGAAGACAGGAATGTGGGAGACAGCTAGCGCTGTGTGACAACTATCATGAGCCACACTGAAGACCAGCTGCTGCCCGAGACTGCACAGGTGACGTCAGCATCAAGCTGCCAACTACGCAGGTGATCCATGCTCACACGTCCGTGCTCACACGTCCATGCTCACACGTCCACGCTCACACGTCTGTGTTCACACGTCCGTGCTCACACGTCCACGCTCACACGTCCGTGCTCACACGTCCACGCTCACACGTCCGTGCTCACACGTCCATGCTCACACAGGATCATAGGGCCATTTCTGGGTCTCTTGAAAAGAATCCTGGAGACTCCACCTGCTGTTCACAAAGCCCTGCCTGTGCAAGGCACCAGGGACATCTAGTCCCTTCCTCTGGGCACCAGCTTTCATCTACTCAGTGCATATGATGATGAGTGGGGCTGCTTCTGTCCCTTCCTTTCCTGGGCCATGGTGACCGGCTCTGCCACAGTCCTGTGATGAAAGCCAGTCCAAGGAGACCAAATTCCAGAAAATATGGAATTCCAGAAAGTCTGTACTGGAGAAAAAAAAGATTTTCCTGCTGTTGAGCTCAAAGCTGAGTTTCTATAAGTCTGGAACCAGGGAACACTGCCCCATGGGAAGAGAATTCTGAGAACATGCTCTCCTCAGTGGCAGCGAGAGATGGAGACAGCGTCTCCAGGTGGCTTTGTTGGATATCTGTATATGTGTATATGTGTGTGTATGTGTGTGTATATAGGTATGAGGGTATGTGTATGTATGTGTGGCATATATGTGTGTTATATGTGCATATATCTATATATGTATGTTTGTATGTATATATGTTTATATATGCTTGTCTGTGTACATGTATGTATAAATATGTATATTTGTGTGTACGTATACATGTATGTATGTATGCATGCATATGTGTGTGTTTATGTGTAGGTATGTGTGCATGTGTATGTGTATACATGTATGTGTGTGTGTTTGTGTTTGTGTGTATGTGTCTGTTTCAGTTATAAGTCACTGATTCTATTTTGCTCTTTAAACCATTTAAGCTGGTTTCCAGTCACTTGTAGTCAACAACTGACAACCCAAATATAAGTGATATTTGACTTCACCAATATTTTATGGTGTTTGTGTTCTTTTGTTTCTGAGGTCTCGGGTGCTTTAACTCTGAACCAAGCACTCCACAGATGGCCAATCAGAGGACTGACTGCAATTTACAAGTCTAATTGTTCAGATCTTAATATTGCAGAAATCAATCAATCCATCGGTCATCAATCAACCTTCAGCTTTGTCTAGCAAGTCCTCCCTTTAGTCTGTCAGCATTTAGGAGCTGAACCGACACACACAGGGTTCCATTTAAGCTCCAAGCAGCCTATTAAAATTTGCGAAGTTAATTTCAGCTCCAAGTTTTGATGGACCCATTTACCTCTTCTATTCGTCATTTCCCCAGATTTTCTTGTTTAAATTAACTGGACTTTTGCCACCTCTTGCAACAGAGTTGCAAAAATAGAGAGCCCCAGATATCACACTCAGTTTGGCAGGCATTTGAAATTCAACAGCCCGCAAGCCGATTCAGTTTCTGGGCTGTATTTATAGCCGCAGATTTATCCCCCTTGGTGCGTCTTATCTGACACAGTTTAAGGTCCAAAGCCACTATGTTTTCCACAGCATTGTCCAGGGCAGGCGTGCTTGGCCCATACCCCCCAGCACGGCCACAACCTGCCTTCCTGTGTTATAAACGCAGTCCTGGTTACCTCTGCATGTGGGGACTCCGAGGTGCTAGGGCCTAGGCATAGGGAACGGTGACTGTGTGGGGATTTACTTACTTCTCCAGTGGCCCAAGTCCAGGCATTCAGCAGGTGTTATTCTTTTCAACATTCACAAACAAGTATCTTTCCCAAGAGAATTAACTTCTGTAAGATGGACAATAACTGCACGTGGTTTTATGAGGGTCTTTATCCAAATATAGAATATGATTACTTTTTGCAATTAAATGCATTCTAATTTTCCTGCGAGCCATGATAGCAGGATAGTGTATCATGACTGAACAGCTGGCTTATTCTTGGCTCAGGATTCTGACTGTTCTTGGGTGATCATACAATCTTTTGGATGTTGTTTCTCTGTCTTAATTTTTCCACCTGTCTGTGTAATCCATTAATAATGACATCAGTACTTCTTTAATTTCCAGAGTACCTGCATTCATCACTGGTTGGGTTAGAAAGAATCTCAACTCACCATTTCCTATGATACTATGATACGATGTACATCTTCCTATCTCATCGTTTACAAAGAGAGTACTGAGAGGTTACAAAAATTAACATATACTGTTACTTTAAATAGAACTACAAATAAGATTCAAAGAGACGAATGCAGTAGTAACCATCTTGCTTGAATGTGCATGACAATGTTGATTAGCCTACCAGCCTCGATCCAAGACCAGAAACTCTGAAGATTTTGTTCAGATTGACAGTTTTCCTCAACCTAACCTTTTAAGTATAGTTGATGATACAGGTCTTTTAAGGATGGCTAGAACACAGCACTAGTATTTTCTGAGCCAGAAAACTGTTAAATTATTTTTTATGACTCTGTGGCTTCTCTGCTGATTATTGCTGGTTTAAGGCATCTTTTGTTGTCGTGCTGACAGAAACATCAATACGGGCACTGTGTGGTCATTGGTATTTTGCTGAGTGACATTACTCTCCTTGATGGGCTTGTATCGAAATGAATATTCGTCAAATTCTATTGCAAATCCTCCAGGGAACTCACCCTAATATGCACACTGGCATAGACTGGTTTGAACATTTCTTTAAGTATCTGGACTGAGAGGGAGCCCAAATCCCTTCTCAGCAAGGCTGTAACTGTAATGCCTGTTACTCACGTTTGTTTGCGAGTGTTTGGTGCTTCATGAGCTACTTGCTTCCGGCTGTAATCTTCTGGGATCCTTGGGGCCTGGGGATTACATGCTGGCTTTGGCAGGGTTGGACCACAGCTCAATTTAAGACATTGATGTCAGTTTCAGCCATTGGTGTCAACATTGGCCCCATGCAAGGCCCTGTGGAGATAAGCTGTAGTTGGGTGTGGAGTACCAGGGTCAGAGGAAACAGGTGCCTAGGGTAGCACTCTTATGCTTGCCAGAGTGTCACAGCAATATCCAGACCCTACCATAACTCCCCCAACAGAGGTGAAGTTGGTTTCCTCTACTCTCAAACTGTGCGAGAATCCTGACGTGCAGTTTGGGTTATAAAAGAAGACACAGTTTGGGTTATAAAAGGGACACTTGGCCTGTCCCTTCTTCTCTCACATGCTGCTCACTCTTAACATACACCACCACCATGTTGTAAGGCAAATACGGCCAACTCTGGCCTGGGTGTGGGAGCAGTTAGACAGGAGCGAGCACAGGAGGAGGACAACTGGAGGGAGTGTCTGTGATAATTGGTCTTGTTGACTTGACTGCATTCGGAACCACCTAGAAGACTCATTTCTGGTGAATTGAGTTTCCAGAGATGTTTGCCAGGAGGGAAGGCCCACCCTAAGTGTAGGTATCCCCATTTGATGGGCTAGGGGTCCTAAACTGAATAAAGGGAGAAAGCTGAACACCAGCATTCATTCTCTGTTGCTTCCTGACTATGGATTTGATGTGACTGGTTGGCTGTCGAGCTCCTGCAGACACCTTCTCCACCATGAGGGCTTGAACCCTCAAACTGTGAACCAAGATAAAGCCTTCCTCCCTTAAGAGACTTTTGTCAAGAATTAGTCAGATCTGTGGGGGGAAGTAATACAATGTCTAAAAAGGTAGGAGTAATTAAAAAACAAAACAGGTGAAGAAACTCTGAAAGTACTGGAAGAGTCAGAGGTAGCCTGTCCAAAGAAAGAGTCACACTCTGATTGGCCAGAAACCCTACAAATGGACTTGACTTCTACAAATTTGAGTCTCATCCTCAGAAACATATGGAATAACAAAGGTCACAACTTGGGAACTGAGGCACATATGTCCCTTCCAAGTGTTGTGTGTGAGTCCAGAAACTGGGGCCTGGGGAAGCCCCCAGAAACCAGTGACAAAGGCAAGTGGGAATTTCCCAGAGAAGGGGGAGATTTCCCTCAGAAGAAGGGAAACTGCATGGCCCAAGAGGAGTGTGAGAGATGCAGAAAGGAATTGTGGGTACATTAGACCTGGGGAAGGTGAGGCTGTGAGCACGTGGAGGCTTGGCTGTCAAGGGAGGAAGTGAGTCTGAACTGCTCATCATGAACAGCCAAAGACTACAGGCAAGCATGGGAAGGCAGGCCTGGGCTTGTGAAGCCCAGTGACCGAGGATGGCCTGGGAGAGAGTGCAGCTTGGAAGAGGGAGAGAAGGCCTCTGATAGGCCTTTTCCTTTACCTGGTTCAGCAGGTGGCAGCTCCAACAGTCTCTCTGGCCCAGTCAGACTTTCACCCAGCAGAGGAGGCTGGGAGTCTCCTGGTCAGGCTCTTTTTGCTGGCCCACTGCCGTGCACCTTACACCTGCCATCTATCTCCACGCCGCTCCCACCACCAGCTCCCCCACACTGAGGACTAGAGGCGAAGATCCCATTTGACAGAAGGGAACACTGACTCAGCTGGCAGAGCTAGGCTCCCGTGATTCCAAAGTCCGTTCTTTAATGCCCAGCTTGTTTAAGATGTTCAAAACCTATGGACGCCGGGCGGTGGTGGCGCACGCCTTTAATCCCAGCACTTGGGAGGCAGAGCCAGGCGGATCTCTGTGAGTTCAAGGCCAGCCTGGGCTACCAAGTGAGTCCCAGGAAAGGCGCAAAGCTACACAGAGAAACCCTGTCTTGAAAAACCAAAAAAAAAAAAAACAAAAAAACAAAAACAAAAAAAACAAAAAACCTATGGACAGCTAGGAGTGGTGGTATACCAGTGCAATCCCAGCACTCGGGGATTCAAGGCTAGCCTTGGCTACATAGTAAGTTCCAGGTCACTTTGGCCTAGTGAGACCCTAGACAGAGCAAACAAAGAGACAAACAACAACTCATAAAAGCTGCAAATAAAACAGCAAAAGCCTTTGGGGCTGGAGGGAGGCCTGGTGATGCAAGGTTCTAGATTGAAATCAGCTTGTGTCAACTTGCTTCAGATAAAGTCCCACAAATTCTTGGCTTCTCCCTAAAGAGGACATTCTATAGGAAATACCAAGAAAAGAAGTCACCCCACCCTCGTCACTCTGGCCTGGCCTAGCTTTGCTTTGACAAGTCTACTTTAAGGGGACCCCACCCACTTTGTCCCCTCAGACTCTGAGCCCCATTGAATTGATCTGCAAACACCTTAAGAGCCACCATTGCTGGGAGCAGAAGCTCCCTCTGCAGGGACTGGACTGTGGAAGGAGCTGGGAGCTTCCTGCAGGAGCCAGAAGTCATGGAGAGGCATCTGGTCAGCACTCCCATGCTATGCTTGGAAAGGCTGGGTGGAGGAGGAGAGAGGTGAGGGGGCTGGGGGGGAGGAGGAGGAGGTGCTGGGTGGGGGAGGGGCTGATACTGAGGGTCTTCACATTTATTCCAGATCATTCACTCTCAAAAAGAAGCCAGGAGAGGTAGTGACCTTCCCTCTCATCTTTGAAGAATCCACGTCTGCTCCTGCCTCTTCTCAAAATCCACAAACACTTCTTGCTGCAGCAATGTGTGGCCATGAGAAGCAGGCTTGTCTTGCTGGGTGAAGGGCTGGGAAACTCTCAAGCCAGCCTCCCTCCACCTTGCAGTGGGTTCAGGCAGACACCACCATAGGAAGCTTGGGACCTCCAGGCTCTGGCAGCAGGTGTCTGTAAGTTTGGGACTTGCTGTGCTCTGTGGAGGAAGGGTTTGGGGGCATAGACTAAGCCAAACACAGATGTCATAAAACAAAATTTATCTTTAATTGGTAAGTGTCAACAGCAGTACAAAAGATGGAGTGATGACAGCTAGTTCAGGGTAGAGGACAGTCTTGAGGTAAATGAGCATAAATAGGCAGTTCCTATAGACACTCCCCCGTGGGCCTGAGCCCCATCGTGGCATATACATTATCACCCAAGGATGGCATGTCTAACACATATCAGGAAAGCACCTTGTGCAAAGAGGGGAAAGTAGCTCAGGTGCCAACATATTCCAGGATAGACAAAGACGGCACGCCTTTCTCTCTCATCTTTTCCCTTAACGGTGAGGCAGAGCAGGAAAGCCCTGGAGAAGTTCCACTGGAGGGTGTTCCATGCTGAGGTTGTCTCATGCCAATACTGTCCAACAAGATCCAAGAGGTCTGTGTATGCGACAAAGCTAAGGGCCGTGATCCACTCCTTTCGATTCCAATTTCCCATCTCTTTAAGTCCTTAGCAAACTTCTTTTTTTCACTATCCAGAGGAGAGTGTGCGAAAGCTGTGATGGTAACCCTTCAGGTCATTTAAAAACTTTACACTGGACTGTACAAGATTTTTTTTTGATAAACTATTTACATTTTCAGACTTTCAAACATATTCAAAGCAGCAATAGACACTAGTTTTTTAATGCTTGTTTGTTTTTTTCTAATTGCCCAAAATAGTTACCAGCCATGGGCCAAGTAGGTACCTGTGGTATTCATAGAATTTCAATAAAGAAAATCTGCACTTAAAATTTGCTGGAGGGTGTGCTGAATATCCCTAGAGTCTAAAGGGTCACACCCACAGTGTTGCTATGGGAACCAATGCACAGTACCTTGACAACAGAGTTGGAGTTGTCCGGACAGCCCTACACAAGCTTTACACTTCAAAACAGCAGCCAGCATGTCAGTCCAGCATGTCAGTGAGTTGTGCTGATTAAATTAACATAGAATACAATCTCACAATATATATCACAAACAAATTACAATGTAGGCAAAGAAAAGAGTTACAGTAAGGTAAGTTATGCAGTAACAGCTTAGAGGCTTGTATAGGGTAATTCAAAATTGTACGTGGCAAGTACAAGAATGAGCCAGAACAAGCCCTAAACATCCTGATGTCTACAAGCTGGAGGACACAATGAAGATCGCGTTAGAGAGCTAGCTAGCAAGTGAGTGAGCGAGCGAGCGCACATATGACGAAGGAAGGAAGACAGTGGAGGGTACTCACCAGCAGACCTGCAATGTGCAGCAATGATGAGGGTATTTGCACATTCCCCAGACTCCAAGGGTGCCCACACTGAAGCCCTGCTCTATGCCTGCACTTCCGTGGAACTAAGACACCAGCAAGGAACATCACCTACCGCCTGCCTCCAACTCCTTTGTCAATAGAAGGGAATCTGCAGGAAGCCTTACTTTTTCAGCCCTTCCCCAGTCACTCCATCTCTGCCCTCGAGCATCCCCAGTGCCAGGTTATAAGCGTTTGGAAATGATGGGATGGGGACAAAAAAGAACTTTGCTTACATACCATGATTTTCAATCTATTTTTGATGTGCAGAGCCCTGATCAAGAGTATGTGGCATCAGAAACAATGTGATTGGCAGGAGGAATAGCTGCTTACGAAGAAGCCGTGTCAGGGGTAGAGGACCTAAAAAAATGCAGTGCAAGTGAGACCGGTAAGGTCAACACTGTCATTCTACTTTCAGAATGAGCTCAAGTGCCAGCCCAGCCCTTGGAGGAAATGTGGACAGCAGGCAAGGCTTTCTTAGGTAAGAGGCAGACCCCGCCATCATGTCAGTCTGTTCCTCTAGACACGTCTCTTTGCAGTTGTTGGCACTTGGTACAGGACTTCTATGGCTCAAAACGATGAAGGAATTCTCGTTTCTTTTCCCTAAGGAACTGGTAAAGTCAACTTACTGAAAATGAATGATGAGAGAAGAGCAACCTCCTGGGTGGCATCAGTGTGGCCAGGCCATGTTTCAACTGAGGAAGGTGCTCATCCCTAATTGCTGAGCTCCAGGCTCAGGAGGTTGTGTACTGGAGATACAGCCTGGCTTTACTGCAGCCTGGTTTCAGCTCTAGAGGGATCGATGACCCCTTCTTTAGCACTCCGGGCTCCCATAGGGCTAATGGCCAGAGGAGGCCAGCATTTGACAAGCAGAATAGCTCTGCAAGCCCACACCTGAATTTAGAACATGGCCTGGGAGTCTGTGTCAGGCCTTGGCGAAGGAATTCAGGCCCAGGACAGGCTAGAAGGTATCAAATACCAAATGAGGCAAACCCGAAAGGCTGAGAGAGTGTTTGTGAAAACAACAACATGGCCTGGAATTTGCCAGTGAGGAAGAGAAATTGCCAACCAGGCTTCACATGTCCATGGAAGGACCTTCTCTCTCTCTGTCCCCTTAGTCCTTCCTCTCTTCCTTCCTTCCTATTCCATAGAGGTCATTCATTAATAAGAGGACTGTCTAACAACAGCACTATTTCCAGTTGACAAAGAAAAGCCTGATCCTATGAGTTCTTTCATGGAGACGAACTTGGGTTTTGATTTAAAGCTAGTGTAAAAGAGGGAATGGTGCAGGAAGATGACTTCGGAACCCCCTTGACTGGTACCGTGAGGTCAATACTAATCTTATCAGCAGATCTTTACCTCTAAAACAAAACTCCTGCTTCTTGCCATTACAGGGCCACAGAACTATCTGGGGAGATGGATCTGGATTCACAAGCTAACTGACTTTCTCTTCGCTCTGCTGGAAACTGAGTGTGTGCAACTCCTCAGCTTTCTATAAGGAAAGAGGGAGGAGTCTGAGGTGGGGGACCAGTGGGTTCTGGACCACATGAGAACAGGTAGGGGTCCTGCTGTCTTGGCTGAGGATGAACACTGCCTCACTGGAGCTGATAACTCTCTGTCCACACTAAATGTGACTGGTCAGCTTTTAGTGTGGAGCAACACATATGGATAGAGAACAGAAAGAAGACACATAACTTATATGTCACTAGGAATTCATGAACCAAAAATAAATTCTATTTCTATGTTATATTTACACAATTAGAAAACTCTAAAAATGAGATGGTGAAGTCATAAAAACTTTGTTTAAGCCCCACTGATGTAAGTGATCTCTGTGATTGTCATTCTCCATTCCCATGGATATTTAGAGCCAAATGTGGCTAATAAATAGAATAAACTGTGTATGCACAAAATTTAGATTAGAATACAGCATCACTGTCTGAAACCAATGAGAGGCATTCACACTGATCATTCCCAGACAGCCTTTGTGTTTGAGAACATGGCTAGAAGTTCCTGGACCCAGTGCCGAGGCAGAGCTGGAGCTAACAAGAAGTTCCTACACACGTGTATTTTACATAAATAAATGAAATAACAAGACATAAAAATGACTCAGATCCGGCAACTGTGAGGCAAGCCCACACGAGTCGAAACAGATGACTTTTGTTCATGTAGTTTCCATACCAGTTTCACATTAGTCAGTGATAAAAATACCATTTATATCCAGTGCTTGTAACACTTACGAAACCAGCATCTGTGAGTGTGTGTGGTTTTTTTGTTTGTTTGTTTTTCTTTCTTCCTTTCTTCCTTTCTTTTTCTTTTTCTTTTTTTTTTTTTTTACTACAAGCAAATCAAGTTTCAATCTTAAAGAACAGTCCTTTGTTCTCCACCAGCCCAGAATATTATTTTGGCATGGTCATAAAAACAAACAAAATTAACTACTATGCTAAATGTTTGCCTTTGTGCAAAATTAATTTACATACAATACAACACTAGCCATATAACGCTCTACCTATGCAGCACAATTTAAAAAAACAAAACGAAACGAAAACGAACATACCAGTGAGAGCAGAAGCCAAAGAAGAGGGAGAAACATGAGGAGGAGTGGAGGAGGAGACAGAGTCCAGGAAATCAGTAAGACATAATAAATACTCATTTTGTTTTTGAAAAGTGACCTCCTCCTCATCTGAAATCAATGTACAAGAACAAAGTTCCAATCCCCAAATCAATATTAAGAACAAACATTCCTATCAGTACCTTAAACAGCTTCTGGAGAGCACTCACAGGTAATGACACAGCTGGTCATCTCTTGGCTAGACCTGTTTATTGCTATTAGGCATGGCCTGGAGCACTCTTGAAATAAATATGAAGTTCTACTACTTTTTCTCAAGTGACAAAATGGCTCGGAAAAAATGTGATGGAGCTGTTCTTTGCCCTGATGCTCAGATTCTGGGCTGTCCTGTTCACTGATTTGCTCCCACTGAGGGGCTCTGGGTAAGGATCCCTGTAAGCAACCAGGCCTGGGTTCAGGAAGGTTAAAGTTACAACATAGTAGAACTGCTTGTAGTTAGGAGATGGGAGAGGGAGCCTCAATACATCCAGCCCAGCGGCATGTCTCCAGAGCTCCCCTTGAGTGACAAGAGCAGATCACTCCATTTACAAGCAGCCACTGAGAAATAAAGTCTGCCAGAGGAGCTCGTGGGCTGCCCCAGAAGCTATCTGTCCTACTGGCTAGCAGCACCCTCATACTTCACCTCCCTGTGGTTTCCTTTTACCCTTGTCTTTGCGTTGAGGCTTTTAACATCCTGGAAATTTTGCAAAGATCTCCATGGATGTGCTAGCCGGGACCAGGTTGCTCAGTAAAGGTGACAGCATGCCAGCTCCACTATAGACCCCTAGTGTGGCCTATGGCCCTTGGGCTTCAGAGTGGCTGCCAGAGGCTCCTTGATTGGCAGTGACCACTGCTGACCTTCACTGCTGAATGGAACTCAGGTTCTACTGTTTGCTGAGAACTGATGAGGGAGAAACTGAGGTCACAGTGACTCACAGGGGCATACATGTTTCCATGTAAGACTCCTTGACCCAGATGCACAAGCCTGCAGCCAGATATACACTCATCTTTAAGAACAACAATATTTACTAGAATCACTTCAGAATGTTTCCAGGGCTCTGGGGACATGAGATTGCTATGTACATCTTTTGTATCCAGCAGGAAAAGTAGGTGAAAGGGCAAGGAGGGCAAAAAGAAAAATTATTAAATTAATGCCACCAATAATTTTTAAAATAAATAGTAAGTGGACCCTTGACATTCTGGAATGAATAAATTATTTAAGAGAACAATGTGTTAAGATTGAATGTCAGGGTGAAAGGCAAGGGGAGAATGGATGTAGTGAAAGGTGGTCTCAGGCAGGGGAGACCACCGTGTCGGTGTCTGGTGTGGTGATCACTCTGGTGCATGTCATCCCACGCCACACACTGATGGCACGTCAAGAGGCAAACACAATTGGGGTCACGCACTGTGGCAGCCTTGCTCATTCCTTACAATATCTTGTCTCCAGATTCCTGAGTACTTCACCATTTTCTGGAAAAAAAAAATGTGGTTTGCTATTTTATTTTAAGATGCCAAAGATTGTCTAAGACTTTGCAGTGTCTCCTGTAAGACTTTCAAAATAGTCAAGATTCAAAAGTTATGAAAAAAGGTTTGGCACATTCAAAGTTGAATTCTACACATGGAAAAAAAAAATGGAATTCCGAGGCCTTTTGAACATGTTCTATACGCAGCCGCACACGCCGTGGACTTGTCCGGTTTCACAATATGAAATCCTCAGTTGTTTTCTAAAGTAATTCAGAATAAAAACACATTCACAACCTGTAGCCGGCACAGCATACCTGAGTGAGAATGTTTAACCCCATCTAAAACAGTAACTTAAACCCTTTGTCAACATCCCAAAGAAAAATAGTAAGACAGAAATGTAAGACTTGAAAGACGGCGATGGGCGGAGATAAGTTTCCAAGTCCCGGTGTCTCATATTTAATACGTCTTCACCTAAATAAACAACAACAGTAACGGTAACGACAAAAACTCAAGTTTATGAAAACTCAGGAAAACGTAATTTTCTGTCTCACACGTTACGAAGCGATTAAGACCACTCTGCTGATGTACGGTGGAGCCACAAATGCATGCGGGCTCTTTAAGAACTTGGTTGTTGTTGTTGGGGAAAGGGAGTGAAATGTCAGAGTGTTTTAATTCAGCAAACAAAAGCTCCTCAGTTGGCACTGACAGGCTCTGGGGCCTCATTTTCACTGCTATAGTCTGATTTGGGATCATCTTCGTAGTCGTCATAGGCTTCCATTTCATCCTCTCCATTAATCATGTCGTTCCCAGCCAGGCTTGCGCCGTCCATCTTCATACCATACGTGCTCTGGATGACAGGGAGGCTGGGCTCTGGGCTGGCAGAGGTGCTAGAGCAGTCAGATGTCATCTGAGGTGATGGTGTGGTCGTTGCCATAGTAATAGCACCAGGATACACAACACCTGTTCCTGTGGTGATGGGAATCTGAGGCTGTTGCCTGTATAGATTCAGAAACAAAAATGAAAGAGAGGGGAGATCTCTATAGGTTCTCACATGAGACCCAGGACTTCCTAACCCACATTTTCCAAACCAAGCCCTCTGTAACATGTTAAGTGTCCAGAAGTGACAAGAACGTTCCTTGGAAGAATCCCTGGACTGTCCCTGATGCTGTGGCTGGTGGTTAAATAATACAACGCAGCAATTTGCTGACAGTTTCACAACATAAAGGCAGAACTTTCAACTTGGCAAATATCACTGAGCTCAGATCACACTTGGCATTGGGTCGGGCACAAATGCTGCAGTGAAGACCACAACGGCTCATGTGAGACCATTTTAAAGGAGACCAGAGAGCAGCTTTTATTTTTTACTAGTCAAGAGGCATGGGCATATTGTAATGATACTCTTAAGTGGGTTGGTGTCATCTTCAACTTGGTTTGAGAATTTGAGAACTATGGATGAAAGAGGAAAATGGGAAAGGACCTGGCAAGTCGAAAATAGTCAGATCTGGCAAAGGCTTCATCCCCCTCTGTTCTAATGTGTACTTGTTGCCGTAGCTGGACTTGCCAGGCTAGGATCCTTCCAGGATAGTCATCTTAGACGTCACTGCTCCTGAGGCTGAGGATGGAGCTGGGGCTGGAGCACTCGGTAATAAAAAGCAGTGAGCTTTGCACCCTAATAATAAGATACACCAGGCATGCTACTCCTGCTACATCCCAGAAGATGCCAAGTCAAGTCACACCAGATCACTTCTTCATACTGTGTCCCCAGTTCAAACAAACCAGCAGATCCCGTGAAGGTCGAGCTCTCCTGTGCAGGAAGGGCTACCACTATGTGTCTCCTTTCACCCAGCACACAAGACTTAAAGCTCCACCAGCTCAGACACTGTGTCTGAGGTGACATTTTCAACTATGTAATATTTATCGAGTGGTCCTCAGTGGTTATGGGCAGCAGATTCTAGTCAACATACACCTTAGGCTTTATTGTAATGGCTCTTGCAGAGCCTTGGTATTCATATGTTTGTAAAAATGGGGTCAAGGTGTTCTGGAAGGTCCTCCTACCTGTTGTAATCAAGGCTTCAAGTCAATTGTCATTTGAGTAATTCTTATTGGCCTTCTACATCAGTAAGACTTTCCGCCCACCTCATTCTCAGGAAAGACATGCATATTTATGAAGCAGCTCTGTTGCAGGCTGGTCAGAGATACCTCAGAATGGTCTCATTTCCTCACAGAGGCCTCCAGCCTTGTTTTTAGAAGGAGAAAGGCCAAGATGCCTGGAGATGTGTGCTCACACTGCCTTTAGGGAACTTCAGCCACCACAGGACGTCCCCCTGATTCTTTAACCCTTTACTCACATAACACGTGTTTGTGTGATTATAACATGTAAATATAAATGTATACATACAATGACATATTACTGCATTAACAAACATAACCACCCCTTAATTCTTATTAGTCTTGAGATAACATGAGCTGAGGACTCAACAGTACCTAGCTGAGCTGGTACTGACACTGGATCTGATATTAATCCAGTTCCGATGACTCCTATGTTGAATCTGACCTCCTGAAGGAAGCAAGTGACAAGAGAAGCTACTGTACCTGTAGATACACCCCATGAAATCCTGCTCCTCTCAAATTCTAAAATCATATGCTTCTAAAAGTTGGGGTAAATTGGCACAAATTTAATTTCATGCTAACATTCTCATTACATCTCTGCATTACATCTCATTCTCTCTGCATTACATCTATAACTGATTTTTGGATAATTACAGTAGAATTATTTTTGCCTTAATTTACAAGTATAGATAGACCATTCTCTTGCAATATTGACCCATTTTACAGATTTCCTAACGTGACAGTTATTCTAAACTTCACAGACCAACAAAACTATCAAATGGTACATTTTCTTTAAATACAGAAAACATGTTTTTCATGAGAACAGATGGTTTCTTTTTGAAATATTGCAAATAAAATATTTGTATTTTATGTATATCTGTTACTTTTATGTCTCAAATAAATGTAAGTTGAGTCCAAAGCCTAGCTCTCGGTTTTTTAGAGCCCTCTCCTAAGCTAACTTTCTTCCCATTCCTGGGATTCTTCCACGGTTCATTGCCGAGCTCCCCTGCAGGCCTCAGCTCCACCTACCACCTTCCTAAAAGTTGCTTCACTAGTGGGTCTGGAGGTGGGGTCACTCCCTCCCTGCTCTGCCAGGCACTCAGATGAACTTGGGTGGAGGAAGTACACTGCCCTGCTTCTGCTCCTACATTTAAAATGTGAGCTTTGTACTGGTCTCTGGTGCTGTCTAGACAGCATACAACACATTCTCCCAGCCCACTCTTTCTCTCTCCTAGACAAGTCTGTAGTACTTTCAACACTCATCAAATATCTGACTCCTCACTCTAAGATGACAGCCTGGCTTTTCATTTCACGTGGCCACTAGACACAACTAGACGAGACTTTCTGCAAGCCCACCGTCACACGGACTCACTTGTGTCCCGGAGGCCAACCCTCTGCTTGCATTGTGTGTGTTTAATGAGTTCGGAATCTGTTGTAGAGGCCTCTTGCTTGTCCACAGAACCTATTTTCCATGGCATACTACTTTTCCTCTCCTCTCTAGCTACTGATCTACTTCTCTGATGTTCTAAAACAAAACTCAGGAAGGTTGTCTCTCTCCATTTCTTCCTCTCAGTTCTTTCTTAGACTCATTTCGATTACTCCTAATACTGTACTGAAACAACTCAGGAGGAGATCACCAATATTTTCCAACATACTAAACCCAAAGTCAGCTTGGTCCACATCCAATACTGTGGCTTTAAACAGTAACCGTGTGCACTATAGACACCAAAGTTTATATCTCTAACAAGTATCTTCCTCCTAAACTCTCTCACTGCCCCCCCCCCACAAACTCACACTAGTGTGTTCTTTTATTTGGATGCTAAAGACTATCTCAGTCTCACAGGTAAAAAACTCCTAGTCACTCTGGATTTCCAGTCTTTAGTGGCCTTTCTGATCTTGGCTAGTGAGTACTTCTAATCTTTCCAGTTGCTCAAGCCAATCCTTTGTAAGAGTTCTTTCAATTACTGCAGTTAATCCACAAGCAAACCATGCTGGTTCTCCATCAGGAAAATCTCTAGAATCTATCTACTTCTTGGCTCCCCACTCTTTCACACCTGGTCCAACCACCATCAATTCAAGTGTGATTTATCCTAGGAGCCTTTCAAACAGGCTGTTCCTCCTCAGACAAGTTTCAACATAGTGACTCAGGTGATCCTCTCAAAGCCCAGCATCTTTTGTCTGGCTTTGTTTCCAATTCTTCAAAGCCTTTCCTCTGGGCCGAGTCAAACTCAACTTCACAATGGCGAATATGGTCGTTCACAGTTTGGCTCTCTGTCATCTCTCTGACATTTCTAATTCTTCCTACCTATTCCCTTGCTCTGGCCTCTGTCTTCTCGAAGGAGCCAGTATAGCTATGTCTGCAGCCATTGTGGAGTGTCTCCTCTGCCTGCCACCTGAACAGCTCGCTTCCTCACTCACTCAGTTCTCATACTCTCAGGAAAATACTGGGGCTACCCTAACCACTGGAGCAGCCTCCAAAACACTCCACCACTGTCCCTTCCCTATTTACTTTCTCTGAAAGTGTTTGTAGCTATTTTACACTTGTTTATTCATCGATTGTCTGACTTCTTCCACAACTAGAATGTAAGCTTTATAAAGATAAGATTCTTCACTAATATAGCTCCAGAGTCCAGACAATGCCTGACCATCAATGCCTGACCACGGAGCACACTCAGTAAATACCAGTTGATTACATTGAGTTAGTGGATGAGGGAACAGAGTAGAAAATGGAAGGAAAAAATGGAAAAATATAAGTGATATATCAGACAAGAAAAGATATGAGATTAGAAATCTGGGAGGGACAATGACAAAGAAAAGATAAAGATGTGACAATCTTCAGAGGCTCAATGATTGTCCTCATAAACAGGAGACAAGCTGGAGGACCAGGACCAGCTTGCAAACCAACAGGCTGACTTGAGAGCAGTGAAGGAGAAATAACATTCTGGTATTGGAGAGGTTTCCCAAAGGAAGAAGCTCCCTTGGGAGGTGGTAAGCCAGTCCTCACAGAGCCTTAGTGGAGGTGCTAAGGATCACCAGGGTGGCGGGTGACAGGAGGCACAGAAGATCTAAGAGCCCTCGGAGGCTACACCAGACTGTGGGGATGAAGTCCACAGCTATGCACTATTCTGGGTCTGTCTTGTTATTAGAGTGAGCAGTGTCAGCTGAAGCATCAGTTCTCACTGTTGCTACAGCCAGCCTATCTTATCCTTTTGTCACTACCTCCTTTGTGTTATTGAACATTTGACATTTTCAACCTCACACATCCTCCTCCTCCTTTATTCTTAGTTAGGAATCTACTTTCTACTAGTCAGACCTTCTCAAACCTTAAGTGCCTCCCTCCAAGGTACCTGTGGCTGGTCTGGTCTTGCAGCTTAGCAAACTTCCTTCCTGGGCTTCTATATGTCTAGATAAGCACTTCATCATGCCATACTGTGAACACCATCTGTACTGTGGCTGGTGTACAAACCATTATCAGCTAACCCAGTGTGGTAGTTTGAATGCAATTGGCCCCCATAATCTCACAGGGAGTGGTCCTATTAGGAGGTGTGGCTTTGTTGGAGTGGGTATGGCCTTGTTGGAGAAAGTGTGGGGGTAGGCTTTGAGGATTCCTATGCTCAGGATATAGTCCAGTGTCACAGTTCACTTTCTGTTGCCTGCAAGATGTATCTCAGCTACCTCTCCAGTACCATGTCTGCCTGCATGCCGCCATGCTCCCCACCATAATGATAATGGACTAAACCTCTGAAACTATAAGCAAACCCACTCAATGAAATGTTTTCCTTATAAGTGTTTCTATGGTTATGGTGTCTTTCACAGCAATAGGAACCCTAACTAAGACACCCAGTCATGTATGTGTCTGTCTTATTTAACTACTGAATGCTCCGAAAACTCTTGTTTATAGGAGCAATGCTTCATGCTTTGGTGATTTAGTACAGAACTGGGCATCTTGCTGGTTTCTAATAGGCTCTTAACAATTGACTGGTTGATCAATAAACAAACTGAAAAAAAAATCAGCCAGCAGCATCAAGGGTTGTCTATCAGGAATCACTTTCCTAGAAAGCACTTTTCCTTCCTTTACAGATCAATTTCAAAGTCAAAATTCAAACACTGCAGATTTCACAGACAGGAGTAGCTGGCAGGCCTTGGGTTTTACAAATAATGTGTGCACCAAAACAGAAGCTGAAGATGTCTCGGAAGTATTTGCATGCAGGGACAGGAACAGAGTTGGCCAAGAACAGAGTAGTACCTGGGCTGGATAGAGATCAGCACCAAGACATAGTTTTTAAATCACAAGAGTAGTCCTGGAACAGTCTGGCTTTGTCAAATATAAAAGGATTACATGTTCATACTGGTGAACCCCTATGGCTTGCTCACCCTTAGACCCCGTCATGGTCTATAAGTGGAGGCAGCAGGGTGAGGTGAGTTGCATTGCTCTCTGGCTGATGCTGTGGGAAGGGGTGGAGCATGAGCAATCTTCTTGCATTATCTACTGGTGGTTCTAAGCTGCTTCCTTACTGGACAGTCAGTATCCTACAGGCTTCACTTGACTCCTTTAGATTTAACATCAAAATGGCAGGGTCCCAGATTACCTAGGGCATGATTATCTAGGAAAATAATACTTCTAATATAGTAGGAAATAAATGCCTGACACATAGATTTTTCTAACTGCATGTTAGACAGTGTTCTTGGCACTTTCCAGTTGCTAAGCCATTTCATCTTCTGAGGGACTCATGTTATTGGTGCCATGGTCATCCTTATTCTACACATAGAAAACTTATGGGCAGAGAGCTTAAGGAAGTATCCTAAGGGCAAGTGGGGGCTTCTGAGGAACAAAGATCCATACATGCCAGCACAGTGACAAAAACACAGTCCAGCATCGGAGCCTGAACAGGCTGGCTCTGGAGTCAATGCCTTCACTACTGTCCTACATGGGCTCTAATTGTGAGGTGCACACAACATTAAGGCAAACATATATTATACCCATATCAGCCTGACTTGAATCTCAGCAATGCACCTGACTATGTGCTTTGTACAAGTGACTTCATGTCTGCCAACACAGTGCTTGTCAATCCTCAAATAGTGATGGTGTCTATCTAATACATTTGATATATTTTCAATAACCTACATTCTTCACTCAGCACAGCATATTGCATACTATGAGTATTCAATACTTTTCCACCGTTGCTGTTTAAAAAGTCATCCCACTTGGATACTCGGCAGTATCTTTATAATTTCAGGGGTAAATTACTAAATGTGTTCCAAATGAAAAGCAGATTTAGCAATGATTCATGTGGAAAATATAACATTGTAGCTACACAGGCCTCAGCAAATATCAGTTCTATATTTATAGAATGCTCACAAAATCTTGATACTCAATCTGCCATTTGAAGGAGTTAAATCTCAGGTAAGAGGAAACTCTATTACACATTATTGACAGATTTTTTTTTTGTAATAGCTAAGTTTTCTAACTCATCAGCTACAGTTGTATAGTCATTGAAATGCACAAAAATGTCAAGTAATGTATGTGGTATGACTGGCTGAAAGGGATGCATGTCTCTTCAAAATCAGCTATAAAAATCGATCTTGCCCCATCAAGACGTCAATAGTAATCTTTGAGTTTTTGTTTGTGTTGCTTTCTGCTCCTCTGGTTGTAACAGTACAGCTAATGAAGATCAATTTCCAAAGATGACCCTCGGGGAGCTATCACTCTATCAGACCTAACTATTTAAAAGAAAATACATATCTGTAATAAGTAGGGATACTACCTAGCTTTATGTAGCAGATATTCCTGGAACTGGGCAGAGGGAAGCAGTCAGCACTGGGGATTAAGAACAGGCCTGATGGTGGTGGCACACATGCCTTTAGTCCCAGCACTCAGACAGCCAAGGCTACACAGAGAAACCCTATCTTAAAAAAAACAAAACAAAATAAACAAACAAAAACACACAAACAAAGCAAAACAAAACCAAATCAAATACAAAAAACAAACAAACAAACAAAAAACCACCCCAAACCAGAATGGATGTTCTGGTCATTGCCTGCCCTTCGGCAGCACCGTTTGCTCCAGAGAGTGAAGCCACCCTTCCTGTAACAGGTCTTCCTGCTCTGTCAGGAGCAGCCCGGCCCCCTGCAGCTCCCCTAAGCACACTCCACAGTTGCAGTTGCGTACTGCACTGATTCCAGGGTCCATGAGCCCTTCACAAACTGCACAGCTAGACTCACGTCTGTTCCAGAAGAGTTTGTGAGGCACCTTGTGGGGAAACACGGTAAGTGGGGTTTCTTTGCTGTTTGCGATGACAGGTGAAGACCTGGAATTGCGCTTTTGTGCCTCTTCACCTTTGGGATCCATGGGGACTCTCGAAACCTTAGTTTCTGTATCTCATTTAGAGGATTATAGATTGTGTGACTTGGGGATACAAAACTAGTGCGGTGTGGGCACCCAATAAACCGTAGATGTCACTAAGTCATCTGAGTTTCAAGGAATTATCAGTTTCTTATGTTTCAAAGAAACTACCAGTCTGCACCAGTATGTGTTGGGGCATTTGGATGCAGACTCATTTTAAAGTACTCTGCAGCAATGACTAAGTTAAATATCACGGGTACAACTCATCTATTCAAGTAAGTATCAGGAAAGAAACAGTACCGATAACCCTTTAGATTGTGGTCAAAGAGACCCAGCAAGTATCACTCAACACACAGGGGCAGAAGAAGGCCAGGAATCACAAAAGCTCTCAAATTTAAACTTTTTCAAAGATAAACACAGTCGCAGGGATGCAGTACCAGGTTAAACATACAAGATGTTTATCATGCAGTCTTAAATCCATATTGTGTTAAAATGACTAGCCTACTGAAAGGGCACTATGAACCTGCATTTTTCATAAATTGTCTCATTATCATGTGAATGATCCAATTATATTGCATTGTACTTTCTGTGTTAAAAGCATTATTTTAAAAAGTGCAAACACTCACAGCACAGAGGTATTTGATAAGCCTATTTTGTCACATCTTCATTTATTAACATGTTGGAATCGTCAATTAATAAGGTGGGACAATTCTCTTTATCCCTAAAGGGTCCATTTGCCAGAGTCTAGAGAAACTCATAGGTGAACTAGGGTGATATATGGTTTTGCTGGGATAGTGGATACCTAGTCAGTCCAAACACTGATACTGGGTTTGCAGCTACTGTCCTAAGTACTCTCTTCTAAGAGTTCTGCCTTCTTGAATTGTCTCAATAGCTATACAAGATGCCTGCTGTCATTCCTCTCATTTCCCATGTGAGGAAATGGAAGCTGGGTAAAGAGAAGGAAGGCCTCTGCCTAAAGTAGGTGACAGGGTCAGCATTTGTTGCTCAGTCATCAACCCCAAGGACCCTGGGGCACCACACATAGAAAGCTCTTTTACTGACTTCTCAGTTGTGCTCTGCTTGTTGTTTAATTCATTTCACCCTTTTAAACACATGCTTCTAAGGCCAGCATGTCACACTGGAGTTTCCCTTGGAGCATCCTTCAACACAAAGAGTGCCCCACTTCCCTGTAAGGTCTCTCTCTTTGCACCTTTAAGTGGACTCTCTTACTTGGCCAGGACACAGCTACCCTTTCTCCTTCACATGTCCAGCTAATGTGGCTTCCTTTCTGCTTCCTCCACTCCTCTTTCATCCTTCCCCGAGGATTCTCCCCCTGCCTGCAGCTGCAGCCTCTGTCTCCAGAGTGGCCCCCGCCCCCATAGGCTACTAAGGTCTGTGTGCTGGAATCTCCAGGCATCTGCCCCACTTATCCTGACTACTGTGGTTAGGAGGGGCTGCTTTTGAATGCAGACAGCCCGTCAGCCAAGTCGAAATTTATACCAGAAATCTATTACCTAATTTTTAAACAAAATGACATGAAATCAGACTTGAAGATATCAAAAACATGCCCAGTTTCTGATTTAAGCAAGAAAATCCACATTGTTACTGCTTCCACCACAGAATAATTTACTGCAACAGGAGTTCTGGATATGATGCCAAAAATGAGGTCTTCTAACCACTGTCAAGGCCAATTATCTTGTGGTCGATCCCACAACAAAAGCAGACCATTGTGACTACAGTCAGAAGCACCACCAGAGAAGCCGGGAAGCTGTGGGGATTTCTAAGAGTCAGTTTTTACTTTTTCTCCCTGTGTGTCTGTCTAAATAAACTACCAAAATCTCTGTGTGTGGGCACTGGCTATGTTGGGTGAGCAGGGGAGACATGCAGAGTGGGGACAGGAGACAAGCTGTAGGCTTGTGACAAGGCGGAGTCCCGTCGTTACCATGCCCTCCCTGTGCCACAACCCTCCCTTCACTAATCTCTTTCCCAAACACACATGCCAGGAGCATCCTACATTCTATCCTCGGAAGGGGAGGGTGGGGCTCCACTCGGAATCACATACCCCACAGTGAAGAACTGTCGCATCTCCTGCCTCCGGGAGCGCATCAGTTGCTTGTACTCCCCAATCCGGAGCTTCTTGCCATCCACGATGCACGTGCGCTTCGGCCGGGGTTTGTACTTGTAATTTGGGTACTTCTCTAGGTGGATTTTGCTTAGCCGGGCCTGTTCTTCATAGTAAGGTTGCTTCTCCTGGTTGGACATGGATTTCCAGCGAGATCCTAAACATGAAAGTAGCCTTAAGTATAGAAGAAGTCATGGCGATGGTGACATGTTCCAGATCTAAATGACTGGTCATATCTCCCATTACTTCACTGCCTTTGCTCAGGAGATCCTGTTACCACACTGTTACCACTGAGACTCCCACTTGTCCTTTAAACCACAGAGCCAAACAACAACAATAACACAAAACTACAATGTATTTATTGTATTTTTTTCTCTCAATATTTTATGGCTGGTGATCTTATGGTTTTTTGTTTTTGTTTTTGTTTTTTTTTTTTAATTATTGTCATTATTGTGAGCGGACATGAGTGTTCAGGTGTGTCAGGGGACGTCTTTGGGAAATTCTCTCCTTCCACTTTTATATCAACTCTGAGGATTGAATTTATGTCGCCTCGCCAGGCTTGTGAGACAAACATCTTCACCTTCTGAGCCAGCCCCACTGTGCAACTGTAAAGTGGTTTTGCTGCTATAACCAAGAGCTTCCCTACTTAGCTGTCTCTTCCACCTCTCTCTCCTTCCATTCCCTCTTCTCTCTCTCTCTCCCCAAGGGTTAACAACACAAACCTTCAAGGCATGCTTCTGAGATGGGCAGGATTCTCAGGGAGCAGGAGCCTTTCTTGGTCTCTGAACTGGGAGTCTCTCCCACACACCAAGCATCTTTAGGCAGATGCTAGCATTCTTACATATATAGAAACCTGCCCTGTGCACTATCACCTCTAGGATGACATACCTCTACTTAAGAGGTGGTAGCTATGGAAGGGGAGATGCAGCTGAAGTCATATGCACCATTCTCAAATTCTATAAATGATCATTCAAAGATGAACTAATAAAAGCACAGCATCTTTAAAAGTATGGTTTATACAGGAAGGAGGAGAAGTATTCCCTTCTCTAATATTGTTTACAAAGAATTATCTAAACACTTGACGGAGAAGGGATGTGTTTTTTTTTCACATGTATTGAATTGCATTTTTGTGTCTGGTGGATAAAGTGGTCACAGCTGTGCAGACTGGATGCTAGCAGTTCTTCAGTGGCGATTTTTTCACACGTAAACAAATGGCAAAGTTGTACAAATAGTCTCAGTAGCCAGCAATACCCTGGTTTGCTCTCCCAGCATCCCTGTCCTTTCCTGGTGGTTGCATGAAATTGTGCAGATCCCTCGGCTGTGCCAATCAGCTTGTTATCCCGGCTGCCAGCAGTGTAGGGCCCCAGGTTAGGATTCCTGGCACCCTTGAAATGGGAAATGCTCGTGCATAACAGTTTACATTTTAATGAATATACTTTTTATGTTCCTCATAATGTTTTTACAGGATGCATATCAATAATAGAGATTCTTCAAGGCTGCCAAGATGGAAACAGAGGGCGTCTGTGCCCATCTGAAAGCTTACAAATGCTGCTACCGAAATGGCAAGAAACAAACATGAAGTTATCAGCAGCTGTGAGGCTGGAGTAACACTGATTTCTTTTATATGTCTTTGAATTTAGAATATACATACATATATATATATATATATATATATATATATATATATATATACACACACACACTGCCCATTAGAAACATTTTTAGCTTGTATTTAAATTAAAAAGAATATCATCCCTCTGCCTATCTCTGAAACCCTAAAATTGAAATTTCTCTAAATGGAAGTGATACTTAGCATTTGCTTTAAAATTCAAAAGTAACAAACAAAAAGCAAAAAGCCTGTGTTTCCATGTTCTACTTCTATTTGGTCCAAAGTATGTTTTAAATTTTCTTAGAGACTCCTGCCTCGTAATGTCTCAGAATCAAGTTAAATCATTTATTTTGTGACAAAACACGTGTATTTGTGTGTGCCCAGATCACTCGTATTTACTCAGGTTAAATATTTATTGCTCTTGAAGAAAACATTTAAAGAATTAAAGCCACAGTTTAAGCCTGGTGCTTTCCAGCATCTTACGCAGCTCCTTTGGGTTCTGTTCTACAATGGCAGCTTAAACAGAACAGGGCCGTCTGTGTTTCTTCTCTCAAAAGAGGAAACATGTTGACTGTAATGCTGCATGTTGAATAAAATATGTTCAATATGTTGAGCACAACAGTTCCAAACTGTGTAATCTATGCTAGGCAAGCTTACCCTGATGGAATATGGCTTGAGTTTAAGCCTGGGAACCTGGAGGACAGTTCTGGCAAGGCAAGGCTCTGCCCTGAGGTTGCAGCTCAGCTCACGGGCTCACGGCTATGAAATTTGAACTAGGCATACAGTGTCAGATTAAATGTAGCTTTATTTTACAAGTCTTCAAGTTGTCATTAGAGACATTACTCTGCACCCCATGAATTTCACACCATTTGGGGTGTACCCCTAGTACTTGGTGAATTCTCCCAGTGGACCATGTGAACCTGGGCTGTGAAGTCTGTGTTTACAGGGCTGCCTGGCCCTGTGAGTCCTGTGACCTCACTCAATCGTTGCTACATTTATAATGTAAGCACATTACTCTAAGAAGTTCAGCTCTAAATTAAAGTTTTTAGCCAGGCTTACCCTGATAATTCTGTCCAAGAAGAAAGTTTACAGGTCTTGTCTTAGTAGATGCAACAACATCCCTTCACCTGAACTATGGTGTCGTGGTACTCTGACAGAAAATGTCCAAGGCTGCTGTGGGCACTTGCTTGAATTTCATCTGCCCCTGTCAATCGGTTTCCCTTAGGGAGTCACTTCCGCCCCTGCTTCCCACCCTTGCACCCACCCCACCTTCCTTGTAGGGTAAGAGATCAGCGCCAGCTGGGCTGCAGCACTCGCCTAAGATTTTGCTAATGTTGGAGTTATGCATGTCAGGGAAAGCCTGAAGAATTTTCCTCCTTTCGTCCTTCGCCCAAACCATGAACGCATTCATTGGTCGCTTGATGTGAGGCTCGCTGCTGGCGCGGCCGCGGGCATCCCTGTAGACGCGTGCTTCAGCCACAGTGGCGCCTCCTGTTGGCCAACAATAATACTGCTGTAGTTTAGCTGCAGAGCCGTTCACTGCTTTGCTTCCTGTAATGTTAGGGCAGGAAGAACAAGATGGAGAAAGCATGATTATGAGGCCATTTCACGCTTTTCTGCCTGACTCCACTGCTGCCCCCAGGCCCGTCTTCTGTTCTGAGAGACCTTTTGGAAGCAGACAGTTTTAGATGATGCTTCCATAAGCCTTTCTGACACAGGGTCAGAGACAGTAGGCCGAACTGATTTTGCACGTTGTTCCATCTCTACGCCACACACTACAGTAAGTTGTAGGTGGTAAGAAAGTAAGATTTGGCCTGGGCTGGTGGACTCTCTTGATGTAATGCCTTCCTTCTAAAACAAACTCTTACCAGTCATTTCCCAAAATCTGCCGCTTCAAACTACGTGTGCCCCCAAATGTCTGTCCCAGAGGCCTCTACTCCTCCATGCTAATACCACTGTCTTTCAAGTCCTGTTCAATTGCTGCTGTTTCAGGAATGAATTAATTCAATGAAATGTATTCACTGAGCAATCACTTATAAGGGAAGTTTTTTGCACTAGGCACAGACAGGTGAATAAAGCCTTCAAGAAGCTCACAGTCCAGGAGGCACGACCTGATACGTGGAAAATTCTGCAAGACTGGAATTAGCAGGGCACCAAGAGAACACAAGGCAGGATGGTCAGTCAGCCAGTGCATCCTGGGAGACATGACATCTCAGCTGACTCTGGAAGGATGAACTGGAATCAGCCGGTAAGTGGGAGAGGGGATGAAAGGAAACCAGGAAGGGTATTCAGGCTACAAGATGATGATGAGGATCTCCACTTAGGATGCACTGGCTCCTCCGGCCTCCAGGCTCATGGCCTGAAGTAATTACTGCTTATGTGACTGTCTCCTTCTGACAGTTCCACTCCATCCCTGGAATGTGAAATCCCTAGAGTTAGCAACTCTCCTATTCTCATACTTGTATATTAGTAACTCCCAAACAACATAGTAAATATTCATTAAGTAAAAAGTAATTGGTCTTCAAATATTATGCAAAAATAGTAGACTAAGAAATACTGTTTCATGGTTCCTGATATATGTTTCTGTTGATTAAAAGGACTTCTTTATTGTTTATGAAATGTTGACACTTTCTGCAGACCTAGCTTATTAGTATACAGGATGGATAACTCCTCCAGGCCAGGGTGGAGGCTGAGGCCTACTTGCAGCAGTATTCCTGGGATCTGGTGATGTATCTGACACACATAATTCTAATTACTAAAGTGTGTTAAATGAATGAGTGAATGAGGCTCTCCCATTTTTATACACCCCACAAGTGTGACACACTGATGTATGCTTTGCCTTGTCTTAACTACTGAGCATCTCTATGTAGATTGAGAAGTTCTATGGTAAAATGTGAAGTACATACAATTGGTGGCCTCAGCCAGTGTTCCTACTACACAAACTAGAAATCCTGCCCCCAAATTCAGTATGTATTAAAACCACCACCTCCATTTTTTTTTTTTAAAGAAAAATTCATTCAGTGCAGGCAGTGGAGTTCTGCAGGAGCAACACGCCCCATCAATCTCTGGCCCTTCTGTCCTACCTTGCTTAAGGAGCAATTTGTTTGTGTCAAAGCCAGTAATAAATTAGGACATTAAGGGGTGCTATTATTTGGAAGATATGGTCATCATTTACTACAGACAAAAGACAGGATAAAAGGATAGAATTTGGGTAATATTGTGAATTTTTCCCTCAACATGAAGGGGGGTAGTGAGACCACTTTCTGAAGATTATGAAAAAAATAGCACACATTTTATAAACAACCCTTCCTCAAGCCCACTAGACAGAATGATGCGTTACTCAGAAAGGCTCAGATCCCAAGATGCATAACTAATATGCTACCTTTTTGCCACCATACCCACAGTACATTAATTTCATTTAAAATGCACTGACCATACAGGATAAATTGATTTCACTTTATGTGGGTTTGACAGCCATGTTTATTGTGCAGTGAAATGCAGTGTAGCTTCCAGCTGACAATATCCATCAACATGGGGCAATATGCTGACTGCTGGGCCAGATGAAGGCATGCATTACTCTGGAAGCGAAACACTCATTCAGATACGACAGTGTCTTCTCCTGAGGATCACTGCGGTAATTTATGACACCCTTGGTGCCATTACTTTACAACTGACATGGATGCAGCAATTTATATACTGGCATGTGTACACATAAAAGGAGACAGGTTTGTGGAGAATGTCAGATGCGGAAGCATTTCAGTATTATTCTAAGTTAACTATTATGCCACAGGTGAATAACACTCAGGACCTGCTTCACTGCTGGAGTTTCCTCTCTACTAGCAAAACCCAATAGGCAGCATCTTACTTCTTCCTTTGCAGTATTATTTTATGGTGACATGGATGCTTTACCCTCCCACAGACTGAAAGAAATCATGGTGGGATTTTAGAATTTAGTTCAGAGACCTTCCGTATATTCCACACCACACTACTGAGACTGATATCAATTCTTCTAGAGTTGTGCCCAGTTCTCTCTCCTCTCTGTCCACCCCCCACCCCCCTTTACCCCCCACCCCACCCCGCTTAAGGCTGCTACTCAGCCTTCATTTATTCCTCTCTTCAGGAGCTCCAGTGGCACTCTGCATCCTGCAAGGGACGTAGATCAGCTTCTTCCTCCACCCAAGTCTTCCCTTGTCCTCCCCACTGTGCACCACCTACACCATCAGTCCCGGAGAGCAGTTTGAGAGCTCCAAGGATGAATCCAGACTGAAAAACTCAAGCACAGTGCACACCACTACACAACACAAATAAGAGGGAGACAGTCAGGACTTGAGGACACTGTGTCCCCCTCCCTATCCCCTCCCTGCCTCTTTTTCTTGTCACCTCTTTTCTCTTCCAGAAGAAATGAGCTGAAAAATGGAGGGGACATCTTAAATTGGGAATACTACTAGGAAAAACCAAGATTTGGAAGAAAAGATTTATCCAAGGAGACCAAAGCTTAAAATCATAAACTGGATGTGATACCTGACTAGCTGTTACTGCAGTGTGACTTTGAATATGGTACAAATCTGCTGTGCCCAGGCCCCGCTGCAAACCACAGCTGGACATGTGTGTTTGCCTGGCTTCCCTCCTTTTCCTCCTCCTTTTCCTTCCCCTCCTCATGTTCATGCCTTTCTCTCCTGTTTTCCACATCTAAGGTAGCTCCCGACTATATAAATGATATCTGAGATGTCACTCTCCTTCTTAACTAGACAGTCAATCAATGACAAGTGACAACATGCTTACATTGCACACGACAGCTAGCCCCTCCCTCAGGACTCACTACTGCTAATATCCTAGAAAGGGGAAGTCCTTTCCCGGACCTTACAATACCCAGATTAGTGTTCAGGTTGGTAGAGGAAACACAGTACTAAACTACAGATGCTCCACGGGGACGTGCTGAGGGCATCTTCTATTTCCATGTTTTACAGTAGCTGCACCTAACACAGCTCTATGAAGCTATCTAGAGTTCTCTATGCAGAAAGATGCTTTCTAACAAAGACTTCTTGGGCCAAACCTTTTAATAGGAAACATCTCTTGGTATCACTTTCTTTTTATTGAAAGATGGCAACTCATCTATCACTTGAGCTTTGGCTCTAGATTTGAAAAAAGTGGGGAAAGAATTTCACCAAGATGTGAGAGGTAGTGGTGTTACTAAACTTTCCTAAAATCTCCTTTATGATACAAGAGGGTTGGGGACTATTATAGCCCTAGAAATAAATACATACATTATACATGTATAAATTCAGAGATTAAAAATGGAAATTACATTTTAAAAATCTCTTTAAAAATTTTATATAATGTTTTACAGGACACTATACATTATTTTCAAAAGATATTCTATCAATCTATATACTAGAAATCCAAAATTGACCTCTGTTTTAAGTAACTTTTAAATTCTATATATGAGGTATGCCATGGCCTATTCACTTTTGAAAATATCAATAAGTGCATAAGGAAAAGTATTTTCTTCTTAAATAATCAATTCTTACATCAGAATCCAGCACCAGATTCTGATAGGGATCACTCACTGTTGGATGAAGGACTTTTAACATCAGAGGAAAGATTTGTGAAGTCAAGAGGATCACATAGAAAATGGCTGGAAGGAGTTTAGACCCACAGCAATGCATCCAGGACCACAGCTTCCCTGCTGACCTTTGAGTCTTTACTGACCAGCATCAGCAGCCCCAAGGATAGCTATTGAAGGCCAGGAGGACAGCAGCACCTACCAGAAGGCTGAAGACCCTGTTTGCTGGGACCTCCTGCTCTGTACAGTGTCCCTGTACTGAGGCAGGGGGTCTTGTGTTGGTTAACTCATCCTTCATCTCCAGAGAAGGCTGTGTAAATACAAAATTTCAGGTAAACAAAGGAATCTGCAGGGAGAGGATGGAAGCTGCCAAGACAAAGATTTCCTTAGGAAGCTGTGAAGTGAGTGATTTAGAGAAGACAGAAAACTGAGTTTTTCCAGGTGGGTTGTTAAGAAGGCCCAGTTCCCCATCACAGCCTATGGCAATGGTCCTGAACTAATCTTACAACGGGGCCTTCCTGGGTAAACCCCAGGGGCTGTCTGGGTGAGTGAGTGTTCAGTGTGGGTTTGTGTATATACAAAGTTTTCTCTAGGAAGATATTCTGGATATTTGTATACTATGCTTGATACTCAGCCTTACACATTAATTTAGCAAACTCACGACAAATTTTCAGTGTACTGGAAGCACCAGGATAGGTCTCCACAGAGGAAAATAGCACAGAATTTTTCAGGGGGTTGTTTGGATGGGGAAGCACACCTAGTTGAAAGTTATACAGCAGTCCTAACAAGGGTGATTTTTGAACACTGCAAAAGAGAAGAGCAGCTTTGAGCATCCTTAGGGTGGCCAGACATGCATTACAGGGAGACTTCAGAGATAAAGCATTGCTTGAACCCTTAAAGAAGGGCAGGACTCCGTGAGCACGGTGTCACAGTGCTCCAGGGAATCAGGAGGAAGAAAGACAGACTTGCAGCTGGAGCACAGTAAGACGCTGGCATTGGCTAGTGTTTGTGGCGAGGGGGGGGAGTACTAACAGATGAAATTAGAAAAATAAACAGCGCTGGATTTCTAAGCACCTTGAATGCCAACCTCAGAAGCCTTTAAGGTATTTAAGCCGAGGAGAACAAATGTATTCTAGAGCAGATCAAAGCAGAAGCTAAATGAGCGAATACCACCAAACAGTCTCAGTGATTAACTGTGAACTCACACAGGGAACAGAGAAGGAAGGTGTCTAAATACTTTCTAAAAGGCTTTTAAAACTTACATTTTGTCAGACTGAATGAAAAAGACTGGAGTAAAAAAAAAATCTACCTTGGCATCTAGTAGTAGCAGATAGCTTTTATCAGACCAAACCTGAAAGAGATAAACACTTGAAATCTGGGCAGCAAGCTGAAGACACCAGAGAGCTATCAAAATCAAGCAGAAACTGTAGAGGCCTTTATCCCAGAAGGAAGGGAAGTTCATGTAATGAAAGCCTGTTTTTGCAGATTTTCCATTTGAAGATGCTTCTCAGGATGCATTACAGAGTGGCTAGATGCAAACAGAAAGCCTGTCAATGCTGCTTGTTGTGTCAGAACGCAGACTGTGGCTTCCAGTTCTGAACCCTGAATCCCACAGGTAAAGGGGGCATCTCTTGGGTTTTCAACATATGAAGATAAGGAGATTAAATGTGGGTAAGCAATAGCGCAGTGGTTCAGCAAACGGAACTAAGTCACTAAAGTGGCAAAAATTAAACTGTAAGAACAACTAAGGATTTGGGCACACCCCCAGAAAATCATTAGAAATACAGCTGACCAATCAGCAGAGAGCAGAGGGAGGCTTTCAACACAAGGGAGGCGGGCATGAAGAAGCAACATGGAAGCAGAGAGGATGTTTTTAAAATGCAGATTATACGACCTAAGCCCATTCTATTCAAAGTCAGGTTAGATAAAAATGCACTAAATAATTCAATTTTAATTCAGAGATTTTAATAGAAGAGAGACACAATAAAAATAATTTTTAAAAAGCAAAGGCTTAGTAATTTGAAAAAATCAATACAATTGGCATACCTATTTCAGACTAATCAACAGACAGGAAAAAAAAAACATCAATATTTACATTGAAAGAGGGAATTTCACTGTGGGTCCACATTAAAAAGACAATAAAGGGATATTATCAATGACTGAATTTTCCTAAATCTGACAACTTAGATGAAATGAACAAATTGCTTGAAAGACACAGTTACTAAAATTTACTCAGTTAGTAGAAAGCATGAATTCTCTGAGAGCTGAGGAAGAAATTTGAATATAAGCCAGAAACTTCCCTGAAAAATCTAATCCTATTTTTTCCTAGTGCCATGGAGTCACAAGGAAATTTCCAACCATCATCACAATGACCATCATCACAAATAAGACTTGAGGAAGAAGGAACACTTGCCCATCACAGGGCGATCGGCTTAAGTTGAGTTTTGAATCTCAGGAATGTAAGATTAGTTTAAAACTTAAAACTCTAACAATAAACTTCTTTTATTCTATTAGAACAAGGAGGAGACCATGACTGACACAGATTCAGAAGTGGGGACTGACAAAACTCACTCTTCTTTCCTGATAAAGGGACTCAAGAAGGCAGAAGAGCAGAGAACTGTCTCATTCTGTTCAATGCATTTAAGAAACCTACAGCTCACACCACACTGAACGGCTGCTCTTCACCATTGTTAGTCAACAGGCAACAGAAACACAGTTTACAGAAGAGTACAGGCCAAAATCTGTTCAAAATAATTGTTTGCAAAGAAAATTCTAAGGCATCTATAAAGCAATTACTAGAATAAGTGAATTTTTCAGTATTATGACATCAAATAACACAGAAATCAATCGTAATCCCAGAATTTAGGAGACAAAGGAAGGTGGATCTGTGATTTTGAGGCTAACTTGGTCTACACGGTGAGTTCCAGGCTAGCTAGGGCTACACAGCGAGACACTGTCTCAAAGACAATTTACATGTATAATAATATCTGACAGTAAAATACTAAATTCAACCAAAACGTATTCAAGACATCTATACTGACAACAAAACATTTGGACTATCAGAAGGCCTAAATAAATCAAGAATGCACCATAGTCATGAAGCAGGAAAGTCAACATTATTAAGTTATCAGTACTTGACAAATTTACTCATTCCGCAAAGAGTTTCTTGTGGATATTGACACATGATTTCAAAACTCCCAGAAAAAGGAAAGCAAGGAGAGGAACAAGGCAGGCTTCAGCAAAGCTGGAAGACTTAGCAGACCTTAGTAGAGAGACCATGGCAGCCACAATGAGAACTGACAGTCTTTCAACAACTAGCACTAAGCCAGGGAATAAATACAGTGAAAAGAGTGACCTTTGACCTCTCATCTTACACTCAACAATTCATTTGAGATGAGTTATGACTTAAAATCAAAAGTAAAATTATAACACTCCACACAAAATAAAGAGCAATATTGTAGAGTGACTTTGAGTTAAAGGAGTCTTTCCATGGCACATACAGCTCTAAGCTCATAAGAAAAGCAACCAATTGAACTGCATCAAAATAAAAGCTCCTATATTTTTGGTTGTGAGCCTAGTCTTTAATGTCTGAGCCATCTCTCCATTAGGGAGGAGGGTCTTGGACCTGCCTCAACTGAATGTACCAGGCTCTGCTGACTCCCCTTGGGAGACCTTGCCTTGGAGGAGGTGGGAAATGGGGCTGGGTTGTGGGGGAAGGCTGGGGGGTGGGAGGAGGGAGGACAGGGGAATCTGTGGTTGGTATGTAAAATGAATAGAAAATCTCTTAATAAAAAAAAAGGAAAAAAAAAAGCTCCATTCGTCAAGAGTCATCGTTGAATGTGAGGCCAGCTATTCACATCATTGAATGTGAATGCCTGTCATCCTACTACTCCACTGGCTGAGGAAGGAGGGTCATCAGGAGTGCCAGGCCTGCATGGCCACAAAATGCATTCCATGTCAGTCTGGGCAACAGAGACACCCTGTCTCAGAAGACAGAAAATAAACAAATAAATACCCAAATGTAAAGAACAGGCTGGGGAAAATTATTCAATGCATTTGTCTGGTAAGACTTTCCATCTAGAATATATACACAACAGCTACAGAAACAACACCATAAGAGCAGCCATCTCTCTCTGCTTCCTGACTGCAGACAGTGAGCAGCCACCTCACACCCCTGCCATGCCTTTCCCACCATCCACTCTACCCTCCGACTATGAGCCAAGAGCAACTGTCCATTCCTTAAAAACAAATGGGTAAATGCAAACATCTCATCTTAAAAAGGGCAAAAGACAACAGTTCATAAGAGAAGATATAGCTGATGAAGGCAGGGAAAGCTGTTCTGTACAATTAATCATCAGGAAAATGCAAATTAAAACCACAATGAGCTCTCGCTCCACATTTGTTACAAAGGCTTAGAAACGAAATGTCAGCAAGCATAGGGACAACTAGCAGAGGTGTGGAACAGTAAATAATTTTCTGGCGATTTGTCCTCTAATACAGCAGTTTCACTCCCAAGTGCCTCTCCAAACTAAACGAAAATTTGTCTAAAAATATCATAGAAGTTCTAGTAATAATAGACAAAATTTGAAATAGTTGGAAAATGAGTGAAGTATATATACAATGGGACACTGCCCAAAGAAAAATGTTTTAAAATCTGTTTAATAAAAAATAAAAGCAATAAAATTGTAAAATGGAAAGCCAACCAACTTACAGAATGATTTTTTTCTGAACATTTTTCCTAGGAGCCCTGAGAAATGTATGTTATTTTCAGGTCATGGTTAACTCAAAGACATTCTTGTTCACCAAAACAACATCATTAGGAAGGGTCAAAAAGCTATCATTGGTTGCTTATGAGTAAATGGCAGTGGGACCAGTGTTAGATGGCTCCATAGCACAGTGCACAATCACAGCATTTCAGACTGCTTCATTGTCAACAAAACGATGGTTTCTCTCTCTGGGATTTTTGAGTTATCTGATGCATGTGATAGCCTCTTATATGGTTAGTAGGGGTAATGTGGATAAGAAAGAAATTCTGGGGGGGGGGAGATGGACTATTGGGAAGAGGGGTTAAAAATCACATTTGGTTTGTTCAACCACACTTATCCCACCAAATCCAAATGGCTGTGGTAGAGATGCAGCTGTTGACAGTGCATTGTTGACAAGTGTCTGTCTCCAATCAGGAGAGCCCTTTGCTAACTTCTGTTCCTGCTTACCGCCAGAATGGTAACTTACTTTCATTACAAGAATGCTTATTGAAATTAAAATTTCATTCCTTCTTGTTTAAAACAAAAGAAAGGAAGTAAAAATGGGGAAAGGAGTTGGTTATCCTAGTGGTTAACTTAGTAGGAAACATTCTGTGGCTGAGAAAGCCTTCATCATGAAGGAAGCAGTTGCTTGTCATGTTTGAGAAATAGACTGCCAGGCCTGCAGGGCATGGCTTGTCCCTCTGTCTTAGAGATCATCGGCTAGGTGTGTTTGTTTGTTTATTTTGCTGGAGACCAACCCAGCGCCTTGCATATGCTAGGTAAGTGCCTCGCTGCTGAGCTACAGGCCAGGCCCTTGCTGGGCAGATTAGTGACACTGGCCTGCTGTAGGGGAACTGACTTGAGGAAGACATATACAGTTGATAGATGATTGGTCCTTCTGAGCTAGAGACTAGTGAAAAACTAAAAGCCAACAGTGCAGGAGTGAAAGATGGGGTGCCTGTGGTCCTTTGACTAAGGCATCAATTCTTCACTTGCCAATGTAGGGAAGATCATAGATGCATTTTCATCCCAGGATTCTACAACTCCGTTATGACAAATACCCTACATTTACTTCAACTATAGAACTTGTTTATACCAAGAAACTTAGTAGATAAACTATAAAGGTGGAAAGACATTCACATGCAGTATACAAATGAAGCAAAAGCCTCCTTGAATACAGAAATAGTTAATCAGTCCTCATTCCAAAATGGTCCTTTTAGGAAGCAATTTAGCTTTTAGATAGACTAAGCAAGAAGTCACTTTCCAGGAGAGCATACTAGGTGTGCTATGTAATTGTGCACAAAACAATATTTACACAGTGCTTTCATGAAATACATGACCTCAGTCCTCCTCATAATACTTTGAAATGGGTATGAAGGTAGACAGCATTTGGACCAAGGCTCCAATTTTATGGAACCATTCTCTGTCGTAATCAGTGTCCATCATACTAATAAGGAACAGCCACACCTAGAACTCGGGTCTGCCAGCTTTCAGTCTTAGCACATCTCCTCTAGGGCAAAGTTCCCAAATCAGCATGGGGAGATTTGAGAAAACTGAATTTCAGAGCCACCACTCTCCAGCTGGAATATAAGTTTCTCCCTGTAAGGATGCTCTTCCTTGCATAGATAAGTACACCCAAGAAGCCCATGCAGGGTTTGAAGTTCACGTCCTTAATTAAGGCATTCTGAAATGCTGCCCTGAAGATGCACAAACACTTGCAGAAAGCACTGAGGACTGAGATTACAGCAGGGATTAGAAGGGTGCTAAATGAAGGCATCCCCTGATTTCAGGGTTATGAGAGCGTTACTGTAGACAGCGTTTCTCTGTTTTTCTATTAGAAACTCCCTTCTTTTTAAAAGATTAACAAGAAGAACCAAAAGGGAATTCCCTAAGGTCAGCTCTGAGGAAACATAGACTCTAATTCAATAACTCGGCTACTGCCCTGAAAAAGGCTTTATTATTGCAACATCCATATGGAGCCAATTGGACATTAATGGCTAATCAATCCCTCTGCTTTCTATTCTACTTAAAGTGTCACAAACCATGTTTAGATTAGTCCGTTTCCTGCTAAGGATTGCTCAAGATGTCTTTTGTTCTTTCAGGCCCAGCCTGATGGAGGCAGCTTAAACAAACACACGAGCGGAGTGGCGCAGGAGTTATAAAGTGCCATATGTGAATGAACAAAGGGGGCTATACTAAAGCCTTTTGTGGTATTTGTTAATGTTTTTCATCTGAGCTTAAAAAGGCTTAATGACTTTGTGGTGAGCTGGTGCATGTGGCCCGTGGCTTTGCAAAATGAAGGGAATTCTCACCAGTGGCTCAGCAGTCTCCTGCTCTAGGTTTTGGTTTAATTTTTTCCTTAATTCTCAAGTTATATTTGCTTTATACAGATAGCTGAACAGAGTCCTTTAGCGTGTTTCAGCTACAGACTCCCATGGCAGCCGGGATGACTTCTGAGCTTCTGTATTTTAATGACCTGAAAGTGGCACAGAGCACGGGATATTCCACTTATCTGTATGCCATATGTAGCTCACGAGGGCTTGTGTGCCAGTGAGCCCAGGTGAAAAGCAATGTTCAGTTTGAACTAGAGATCACTGGGGATGAAATAAGACAATAAGCCAGGCGGTGGTGGCGCACGCCTTTAATCCCAGCACTCGGGAGGCAGAGGCAGGCGGATCTCTGTGAGTTCGAGGCCAGCCTGGACTACCAAGTAAGTCCCAGGAAAGGCGCAAAGCTACACAGAGAAACCCTGTCTCGAAAAAACCAAAAAAAAAAAAAAAAAAGAAAGAAAAAAAGAAATAAGACAATAACCAGTTTGGGCTTCCTAGGACTTCAGGGGAACCAGGCTCTGGTAAAAGCAGAGGCCCGGGGAGGACATGGAGGCTGCTGAAAGCTGGTGAACTAAATAATGCACACAGCTCAGCAGCTTCTGGCTTCACCCAGTCCTGTTCCTACCATAGACTATATGAAATGAAGCACAAACCAAGGCGAAGAAAAGCTTATAAACAAGACGTTACTTGATCCATCTTCCCGATTCTCCCCTTGCTGATTGCCCCGCCCTCCAGGTCTCTGCCACACTACTTTAAAATCTAGCCTTCTGGTTTGTGTTCTTTCTTTCCAGGTTTGGATACTTTAACCTCCACAGAAATACCATTTTCTGACTTCCGACAGAGAGGAACGTCACACATTCACTTAGGACCAGGCCACTCCTATATCTAAACCTCTCCAATGGCCCACACATCCCCGTGCCCATAGATGAACCTCACGCCCCAGAGCAGCAGGTAAGTTTGTTTCTCTGTATGGCTCCAGTGCCATTTCTTGCTGCTCTACTCAAAGCACGTTTTTGTTTTTTAGTAGTGTACTTCCTCTAGTTCGTACACACTGTTTTCATGCTATGAATCCCAGCTCTCTATTTTCCTGCAATGGCATGCCCATCTTGCAATCACTCCCTGAAGACACATTTTAAGGACTGTCCATCCTATGAAAGTCTGACATGTTTGCCAGGTTTAACTAAGCATTCTAGGTTCCAATAGGAGATACCCTGTTCCTTATGCCTATTTCTAACCTGATGTTTACCCTAATTTATCCGTATCGCCAGTTACATGTGCCTACCTTCTCCAAATGCAGTGAGTGCATGATGTCCTATTTATAGCTCATGCCAGGGACTAGCAAGTCAGCCATAAAGTAAATGCTGAAACATACCGAGACAGCAGGACACAGCAACTATCTGCCACACTAGGGATCTTAGAGACATGTCTGTTGTTTCCTGGTATCTGGGAGTTTCTGCACTTGGACTGTAACTAAGTACCCATTGGATTTCTGATATAAGAAATGTCAAGTGTATGGAAAAAAACAAACAAACAAAAAACCCCAAAACATATGCCTACTGTTTTTTGAGAGGCAAACAATGTCATTTCTCCTTTTGCTACTTCTGTTGACTTGCCACACCGAGCAGTTCTTATCTGCTACCTCACCACTTCCTGGACAACCCTGGCAAAACAGTAAGAGGGTCTGAACTTCTTGAGAGTTTTAAGTCTAAATGCTGTTGCCAGTACCGTAGGGTGTGTGTAAATATGTAAACGGATGCATGCATGAACTCATAAAACCACACAATGGAACCTTCCTTGAATAGCATAAAATTAGGGTAAGACAAGCTCATAAAATCGGAGAACTTGTACATAAAAGGGATAAAAGGAACACTTAATACACATCTATTGTTCCACAGGAAGTAATGAGAAGTCAAATGACGCCTAAGCTTCAGTTAGTAAATAACAAAGGCACACTGGCAGCTCTGATGTTCCTGCCCCAAGATCACATACTTGTCATCAGCATAAAGGTTGAAAATGGCACAGTGAATTGTCTCAGCCACCTCTATACTTAGCTCCACCAACTCCCAGCAATGAACTTCACGGGCCCCTCTCCTGTGTTTCACTTTATTTCGTTGTTCTAGGGAGTCTTTCTCTTCGACATTATCTTGCCAAAACAAGTGTAGTTATGGCTTTATCAAAAGGCATCTTCTGAGGCCAGGACAATATGGCACCATCCCTGAAGTGGCCTTTGCAATCCGGAAAAGGTACAGTGCCCTTTTCTTCGAAGACAGCCGAACAGGCAATGGGCCGATGGCTTCTGATGTGCAATGGAACAGCAGCTGAAACAGTTATTCTTGAAGAGTAACTAAGCTCACGCCTCTCAATAGTAGAATGGCATTTAATAGAGGGATGTGAAAAAGAACGGGATGCTGAGATGAAGCCACATATACACAGCCAAGAAGAATGGACAGCTGAATTAAAAAAACATCAACAATTTCCAGAATTTAAAATCCTGAATCATGACAGGACACTAGTGGAATTCAGGTGTTTCTGGTACATGGACTGCTCTCACCCAATGTGAGGTTGAACTGTTGACCTTGTGTACATCCTACTTCACAAATGAGTCTGTCAGATACGCAAAGCCTATAGGCTGAAGATGATGCCCCAACACTGAGGAGAAACCTCAGGTGAATGTCCAGGCAGCTGGCTGTTTCTGTCAATTCATAATTTTTTTGGAATTTGCTTGCATGTACTTCCTGTTTTTATTTTTTATTAGGTAATATTATTTTCCTTCTTGGATCTCTGAGGGAGTTGAAGAGTAGTTAGTTATAGTTGAAGACTAGTTAGGATAGAAAGTGAATTAGGTACATTTTGGACTTACCAAAATAGGATAGATAATGGATTTTCTCTGAATTTGTCAAATACAAATGGACTAGACATTGTTTAGGTGTTTATTACTTGTATATATTGTATATAGTTATTGTACTTTTATATATAGTTTTTCTTATGTTAGTTATAACCTTTTTCCTTTTTTCTTTTTATTAAAATAGAAAAGGGGAAATATGGTGGTATTTTATTTGTACTGAAATGTGATTTTAGTTGTATGTTAATAAATAAAGTTGCCCAGGGATCAGAGCTATTAGAGCCATAGCAAAAGCTGGGCGTTGGTGGTGCACGCCTTTAATCCCAGCACTTGGTAGGCAGAGCTAGGTAGATCTCTGTGTGTTCAAGGATACAGCCAGCATTGGAGACACATGCCTTTAATCTTAATACCAACCATAGAAGACCTGGAGGTCTATACAGACAGGTAGTGACGAGGCAGTCATGTGGTTGGTTTTATGACCAATGAGAAGGCAGAACAGAAAGTCTATATAAAGACAAACAGACAGGAAGTAGGTCTCTTTTGGAGAGGTCTCTTGGCTGAAGAGGCTAGGTGCAGCAGGTGGGTAAGGCTCTTAGCTTTGATCTCATGGCTTTCATCTTTGCATTGGTTCTGTGTTTCTTATTTAATAAGACAGTTGGTTACATCTACAACATTAGAATGGGAGAATGCCATTTATGGGTCCAGGAAAAACTAACTTTGTTTTCAAAGCTGGCATATGTAAAGGGTATGAGAAAGAGGTGCCCAAGGCTCAGAGTAGTGACTCTAACTACAAAAGCCAGCAAATATCTCCATCCTAAAACCTCAACAGAATAATTAATGGTATCTGATATCTGTATGGTTCAAAGTGTTAAAAAAATAAAGCTTTCACACATGTTTTTCCCCCTTGATTTTTAATGGAAAGCATAGGAAAAGCTATTCCAACAAAGGCCATTGGTTCAATCAGCTCTTTTTGGAGAAAACTGGGAAACAGTTTGGCTAAGATGCTATGTGTGCATTTCTATAGATCTGACAATGAATTATACAGTTAATCTTTCTTAGATAAGTGAATTACTTCTTCAGTCTATAATTTCATCTGCCTATATAAGAGGGTTAATAGTTTCTACTTTGCAGCATTTAGTTGAGGGGGAATGGGAATGCTTGTAAATTCCAGAACAGGGACTGGAACCCCAAGAACCTCCAGCAGTGGGGTGTGTGTGTGTGTGTGTGTGTGTGTGTGTGTGTGTGTGTGTGTGTGTAGTGGAGGGCAAGGCTGTGTTCATTCTAGTCCTGCAAGGGCAGAACAGGTGACCTCAGTGGCATCCATCTTCTTTCTGGACTCTCTTCATATCTCCTTGATGCTTCCTAGATTTCATGTTCTGTTCTTTAGATGGTTAAAAATAAACACACAAGTTAGCTGGAGGGGGTGGGCACAATTGACTCCTTCACAGAATAAAGCTCCAAAGCCAAATATGTTTCCAAAGGGTCTGTGTGATACAAACTAAAAGGAAGTAAATGTTCATAAAGTCCACCCAAGGTCATTCCACACCTCCTGCTTCCCCGACACCATGTTCCTAGTGTGAGACCTGCCACGAAACCTGGCTGCTGGGCCAAATAAAGAGAGACTTTTTCTCCTCTCTCTCTCTTCCTTTGAGACAATGTCTCAGGTCATCTGGCTTTAAACAAACTAAGTAGCTGAGGATGGCCTTAAAGAGCCAATCCTCCTGCTTTTCCCTCCTAAGTCCTGGGGTCACAGGCATGCACCACGCCACCCACAGTGCATGAAGTTAGAGGGGCTAGAGCCTGGGCTTCCGTGTTCTAGGTGGGCACTCAACCAACTGAGCTCTGCCCCCAGTGCTGGAAGACAGTGCTATCATATGAACTTAGACATCAGGGTTTTCATGAAGGACCCAATGGAATGACAAAGGGTTGGGGTCATTGGCTATAAAACTAACAAAGAGATGAGAAGGTCCTAGGGCTCCTTCAGGCTTGCTTTTCCACCTTACACTCTAAGTGGCTGTGACCACCAATGCAGAGCCACTCTCACCCTGCTTTACTTTGTTCTCAAGCAGGACCCACCTTCCCGCAGAACATGGGATGGACACTGTGATTTCTCTGCCAGGAAAGTAAGCCTATATTCTATTTACTTGAGACACTACATTGTAGTTCAGTTACTTTTTATGAACGAATCCTAAGCATATCTGCAGACAACATAGGTACACACTGATAGTTACTGTGCAATCTCTCTGGCACCATGGTCTAACTTGGAGCAGCATGTGTAGGATGTTTTAAGCATATACTAGACAAAAGCAACTGGAACATTCACTCTCCTAAGTGAGGGGTCCAAGTCCAAAACTGACTTGTCACTCAGGCAGATAGGCTTGTCCACATCTCAGAAGAGAGGAGAACAATAGTTGTTTTCAGTAGATTCCCATGAAAACCCACCTAACACCTGCTCAGCTTTCTTATGGCTCAGCATGGACAGAGGAGGAATTCAGGGGCTAGCTGAGCTCTAAGCCCCCTTGTTGCTTTCCTTACTCTCCTCAGCCTCTTGGATCTATGTCATTCTTTAACAATGAAATGTTAATGCCTGTCTACTTGATGACAAAGTCCAAATTCCTCACCCTGGCACTCAAGGCCCTCTGCAACAGGGAGTCCAGCTACTTCTAGAAGGTATTCAAGTCAGCAAATGTGAGTGGAGTATAAACGTGAGGCTTAGCCTTGGAACAGAGGACACAGGTAAGAAGGATGACTCCGTTCTCCTGGAGCTTCCCACCTGCTTTATTGTCTGGGTCTGTTTTTATTATTCTGTCTGCTGAGTGTCCCCGCCCTTCCTGTCTGTCTACCCTAGGCTTATGTCCAGCAATACCCTCTGGTCTTCCAGAATTCTGCTGTCCACAAGCACTGCAGCTTCCTCCTCTAACGGGCACTTCCCCTCTTTCCCCAGAGATGTGCTTGAATATGAAATATGGTAGACTGCTTTGCCTCTTGTGTGTGCTAGCCATGGAACCCCAGCTGTATGAGTAACTCTTCGAGAAACAATGTGGCATATATTTTTAAAATCCTTTCTTACACATGGGGAGTGGAGAAAGCCCCAAGTGAGTAAAATCCTGAATGAATGTGTATTCTATAGCCATGTCAAGGATCATAGTCTCAGATGATAGTAAAATATAGGATAAAGAAAAAAAACTAGGAAGTCAATAACAGAAAAAATGGGGAGGTCTTTATAGGTGCTAGTTCTTTAAAACAATGTCAAAACAAAACAGAGTTGCAACTTTGAGAGGAAGGAAAGAGCCAATTAGGCTAAAAGGTTAGTTTCAAGTTCAATCCTGACTGTAAGCAAAGAAAATCTCAAGAGCATTCAGAACTGGCCTCATGCATTTTGAATCCCACTAACCTAAGATTGACCTGAATGTTACAACCTCATATAGAAAGCCAAATGGCTCTTGTTGCCAGAAGAGGAGGATTCTGGGACAGGGACCTAGACAAATATCACAGCTTAGGAGCTCCGTAGTCCATGCATACATGCTAGATAGACCTCTGTGAACATGCTCACTCTAGTAGACTGGTTTACATGAAGCTGACAGGCCCATGGCTGAGGAAGCAGTCCCATGGGAGCTTGTGCTGGCTATTCTTGTCTTGGGTCTGATTTTCATGGTAGGAGGTATTAGTCCTTGTCATTTGTTTGCTGTAGAGTTGGGGACCACTCTGTGATATAGCAATAGCATAGACAGGCATCTCTACCTTGGGATAAGAGCATTCTGTCTGAAGAGTATCAGTGTGTGTGTGTGTGTGTGTGTGTGTGTGTGTGTGTGTGTGTGTATGTGTGTGTGTGTGTGGTGATTGTACACACTGTCACTGATAGATCTTTGCAGTGCAGTCCACAGAGAAACCACCCATTGGGTGGGGCTCATTTCTTCACAGGTAGTTGGGCTCTTCAAGCCCAGCGACTATGGGAAGCAGGCTGAGTTCCCCTTATGAAGTATCGGGACGCAGCTACACAAAACCCTTGACATTTCACTCTCTTGCCCCACCAGGCCCATCTATCACTTGAAGAGTTCAATGGAAATTGTTTTCTCCCAACATTAAAAGTTATTTGGGAGCTTTTAAGACACAGCAAATATATGTCTGTAAGAGAAGTTTATTTGCTTGTTTAAGAGCCCTGCACTTTATATATAGAGCTGATATAAAGTGGTGCACAGGAACCTCTAAAACGGTTTATATCCACAGTAAAATACATTTTTGTGATACTCATACAACAGTTAGCCCAGAACTGAGGGCTTTGTGAACTCTGCTGATCCCCTGCCTCTGCAGCTGTTACTTATCTCTCCATATGTCAGGCCTCCCTCACTGCCCAGCTTGCCTCAGATACCTGCCTACTGGTTCCTCACAGTTCTTTTGCCTAGGGTCTCTAAGATGCCTCAACATGTTGCTTCAGGCAGCCATAGAGGGCCATATGATAGACCTGAAGCACAGCCCTGGCTAATACACCTGCTGATTCACTGAAGTCTTTTCTGCTTATAGGTATGTTTCTTCACCCTTTACTCCAGGTACATGTTCTAGCAGCTGGATACCCTTCTGAGAAAAGACACACCAGCTCTGGCATATGTCCATACACACACAAAAAAAATCACTGGGCTGAGGGTATAGCTCAGTGGTAGGTCACTTGCCTAGCATGAACAAGGCTCCATGTTCAATTCTCACTACTAGAAAAACAGACCAACAAACAAATGGCAAGATCACATGGTCCCTAATTGATACTTGCTATATTCTAGCTGTGTTAAGGGTAAATGAGTCCAGTTACAAGGCAGTAAAATTAGAGAGTTAAAGAAACCAACAGCCCTGTCACTAGAAACCATCTAAATGATATCACTACTTCTTAATCTCTGAGTCACTACCCGCAAAAGACCATTTAGCCAAACATAGAGCTTGTGAAGAGGGTGGTAACAGTAAAAGGCTCCTGAACACACAGTGACCTCAAACTAATTCAAAACCAAGCACATAATGTACCTGAAGTGTTTCTGGAAGCATCCACCTGTGTTGTAGCAGGTAGGTTCACTGCAGCCTGGGCTCTGAACACAGGCCGTCTGCCTGACACTGTACTTGACATACGGCACCAACCTCCTCTGCTCAGGTCTGAGATCACAGCATGCTGTGAATCAGTGTTTTCACTGTACTCACGGTTTTATGTTCTTACAGAGACATAATGGCTTTATCATAGAAAACAAAGATTTTTATTATCTTTCTATCGTCATCTGTCAACATGTTAGCATCAATCAAACAGTGCGTCTATGGATTGTATTGCATTAGAATGCTCAGTTTTAAAAATTGCCAATTGAGATACTGACTTGGGTTTCATAAAAATCACTAAATTAAATTTTAGCTTGGGATTAGGACAATTTCCAACAATTTCTGAAATGAGCCTAAACACACTTCTGCTATTTTGTACTGCCTATTTAGATAGAGGGGATTTCTCAGCATTGACAATTATAAAATCCAAGTGTCAATCAACTCGGAAAAATGCTGAAGGTGCCCCACCTCTTGTAGCATCAAATACACAGCCAAGATCTAATTCCTCCTGCAAAAACAAATAAGCACAGCCATGTCAGTAGCTGCAAGCATGCTTTCGTCTTTGATAAACTATAAAATTAGATTTATACCAAAGAATTGTTTTAAAGCATATGTATTATTTATTATGAGTAAATGTTTGATTCATATACCTCTTTTATATACCTATATGGGTATTTAAAACCTACAAGGTCTTGTCAACTTTCTCAAGTGAAAGTGAGTAATGAGGAAAGTTTAGAGCCCCGCTCTCCATCAACCTCCTGACTCCAGGGTTAGAAAAACCATGGAGAGAAAATGACTGCCTAGTAGGAAACAATGGGATACAAGTCCCCTAGCTCTTGAGCAGACATGTGATGGGTGAAGGGGAGGGTGGCATCTAGCATGGTCCCAAAGTCTTATTCTGTCGGAGTCTAGAAATCAGGCTAGCCTCTTTGGGTAGAAGTTAAAGGGAGCAGACATACATTGGTCTATAAATTATTAACAGAGAAGTAAGAACATTACAGTGAGCCTTTCAGGAACAAGCCAGTTCATCACTCTGGATCATCTGAACAAAGTGACCAGGGACCAGAAAAGGAACTGCTTAGCTGAAGCTGCAGGGCGGCAGGGGGCAGGAGTTCTCTCCTTTGTCCCAGATCTAAGGATCTGGTGTTGAAAGGTAAAGCATTGTACTCTGGTGCGCTTGAACCAGTGACCCTCACACTCCAAGGCACAAGTAGCCATAGCATTTGAATCCCACTTCAGATGAGGCCACAGTTTCTTCTGCTGCCTCCAATGAGTCCTGTATCATGGGTCTTCTCCCTTCAGGAAGAAGGATTCAGAGAGAGCAAGAGAAAGGAGAAAGTGTCAGAGACTTCAGAGTATGGGCCCAGGGGGAAGTGGGAGCACCAAGAGAGGACAAGCACGCAAGGTAACTGACACATTTTGAAGGAAAAGAAGGAAACACTGCAGTCTTCTGATTCTACAAGCGGAGAGCTTTAAGCTGGGGATAATAAAACTAACCTAAGATATAAGACTCTGGAACAACCAGAGGTTCAAAGAAGAAGAGGAAGAGGAAGAGGAGGAGGATGGGGAGAAAGAGGGGGAGGAGAGGGGGAGGAGGAGAAGTTGCACAACTCCAGGGAGGCTACCTAGAAAACAGGACCCTAAGAAAGACACAGGGATCGCCCAGTGACAGAGAAATGGATGAGAGCTACATGAACAACCTGGACAGAGTGGGGGTAATGAAGGGCGAGGTTCGAGGGAAAGAGAGCTTAGGGGACCAGGAGATCCCAGCTGGATCAACAACAGAGAGGGAGAACAAGAAATAAGTGACCATGATAAATGAAGACCACATGAGAATAGGAAGAAGCAAAGTGCTAGAGAGGCCCACAGAAATCCACAAAGATACCCCCACAACAGCCTGCTGGAAATGGGTGAGAGAAAGCCCGAACTGACCTCCTCTGGTGATAGGATGGCCAAACACCCTAACTGTTGTGCTAGGAATCTTATCCAATGACTGAGGGAACCAGATGCAGAGATCCACGGCCAGGCCCCAGGTGGAGCTCCAGGAGTCCAATTGGCGAGAAAGAGGAGGGTTTGTATGAGCGAGAATTGTTGAGACCAAGATTGGAAAAAGCACAGGGACAAATAGTCAAACAAATGGAAACACATGAACTATGAACCAATAGCTGAGGAGCCCCCAACTGGATCAGGCCCTCTGGATAAGTGAGACAGTTGATTAGCTTGATCTGTTTGGGAGGCATCCAGGCAGTGGGACCGGAACCTGTCCTCAGTGCATGAGCTGGCTGTTTGGAACCTGGGGCTTATGCAGGGACACTTAGCTCAGCCTAGGAGGAGGGGACTAGACCTGCCTAAACTGAATCTACCAGGTTGAACTCAATCCCCAGGGGAGTCTTTGCCCTGGAGGAGATGGGAATGGGGGGTGGGCTGGAGGGAAGGCGGTTGGGGGGAGGGGGTAGGACATATCCGTGGCTGATATGCAAAATTAAATTAAATTATAAAATAAAAAAATACAACAAAAAAAGAAAGGCAACTTTTGTTGTGATCCATTTCACCACTTATGAAGCTGAGGAAAGCTTCTGAGAGCTACACACCTACACAGGGAGTCCCTGGAATGGAATATCTGTTCCCATCAAATCTACCTGATGGGGATGGGGACTTAACTCAGTGGTAGAGCACTTGCCTAGCAGGCACAAGGCCCTGGGTTCAGTCCTCAGCTCTGGAAAAAAAACAAACAAACAAAATAACAAATCTACCTGAGTGCCTAATACACAGAGGACAACACACTGGTCCAATTCCAATGCAGATTATAAAACTCGGCCAAAGGCAATCCTCTTCAGAGCTTGTCCCTAAATGATAGGAACATATGCCATTGCTCCTCCCATCAAAACGAGGGACAGAGCCCTCCAAGGCTAGTAGATGAAGGTGAAGGTGAAAACGGGAGAAAGCAATGTTTTCTTACAAAACATGCTGCAAAGCAGTGTAAAACCACAGGTTCAGAAGGGGAACCGAGTGAGAAGGAAGGGAGAAAAGAGGAGAGAAACAGATGGGGGAGGGAGAGAAGAAGGAAGGGAGGGGAGGGGAGGGAGGGGAGGACATGGGAGAGAGAAGGATGGAGAGAGAGGGAAATGGGGAGAGAGCTTGTGCAGGGGGAGGTGAAGCTCCTCTGTGATAGGTAACAAATACTGCTGAAGTGCTGTTTTCATTAATAAACAGTAAAGCACAAAGAACATGAAAACTCACTTCAGCAAGTGGCAGAAATATATCCTCGAAGGCATTGTTCTCTTATTTCTCTGAAAATGAAAACCTAAATGGAACTGACTGAGCTTCCTGTGGATATATCATTTTCCTCACTAGAAACAGACTGTGTTTTCTGAAGACCATGACAACAGCCATGGGATTGGAAGGAAACGCAGAGATAATCAAATCCAACATGCCTCTTCTAAAAGAGAAAGGTACTTACGCTGGGCCATCAGTTGCTTGTCTCCAGCCATTGAGCAAAGGAGCTGTTTTCCAACCCCCCCCCCCCCCATAACCAAGCCAGAGCCCTTTCCATTGTAAATTCAACTTTGAAATCACAGGATTAGGGTAGGAAGTGAACTCTTGCTACAAAGAGCTGAGAGAGGGGAAACACCACACAGAAAGTCTATGGACAGTTCAACAGCTGTTTGTCATTTTTAATACAAGGTCACAAACCCAACTACTCAACTCTTCCCATTCTTACAAATCCTAGAGGGAAGTTAAAATGTTGTGTGGACTCCATACAAGTTAAGTCTTCATCAGCTTCTAAACATAACAGGACCTTAACCATGCTTCCTAAGTCCCCAGCGCCAGTGAAGTCGTAGCTTTATAAATATCGCGGTGAACAAGAAATGCTGTCTTGTCACATTCAAGCCAAATAACAGCTGGACTTTAAAAATAAAATTTTGAAGACATTTGCCTTTTATATTTCTAATTTCTGTTTTCCTTGCTTATGGTTTTGTCATTTGATTTTGATGAGTGGTTAATACACGTGCACAGCTGCCTCTTTGGGTGACCTTTTCTCTGCCTCCATGCCTAGGGCTGTGAAGCAGGCCTTCAAGCTGCTTACTGAGAAATAGCATCCTTGGCATGGTGGCAGACACAGACCTGGGAAGCATGGCTGGGACAGGACCTGCCTTCTAGGTGACTTACTTTTGTACTTAAGAAGCTGCACAGGACAGACCAGGAGTGTAAGGAGGGCAGAGATGACTGTTCCAAGGATGGAAGGAACTTGGAGATGATTATGCATGGATGGAAAGAGGTGATCTCCCAAGCTGGAGGCATAGCTCACCTTTCAGCTCAGGCTCCCTAAAGAGCTTGCTTTCTGGGTGCTTCGTAGAGGACCACAAAATTTTACTCTTAGAGTTTTGTTCTCAGTGATGAGAAGGTACACTCATGCACAGATTTCCCTTTGAATCTTATATCTGCCTCTCCCCCCCTCACCCCGACCATAAGCTCCAGCTACTGAAGGGCATCACTATTTTAACTTCACAGGGTTTACCCAAGGTCTAGTGCAGGGGATTGGCACACCATAGGCACTCAAGAAATGTTGGCCGAGTGTTTGTTCTGTTGGACCACACGGGCTTAGTGGGGAGTAAATACACTTGATTGTTGTTACTCTGACCCTCCAGCCCTTTTCCAATCTTCACGCTGAGGGGAAAATGAACAAGCAGAGTAGAAAGACTATTATGAGTACCTGCTAACTATCCTGACTTTAACATGAACTGTAACTCCAGCAGGATTTGCAATCAGCTCAGGCTTGAACAGATGCCAAGAACTAGCCTGGAGTCAGCAAAAGGCTGCTCCCCATTCCAGAAGTCCTCACAAAGGCACTGCACTGCTGTCCATATTAGTGCAGGTAACTCGACTCCATTCATGAACTCACAGTCCCCCAGAGGCACATGAGGTCTCAATGGCAACTTTGGGCAAGCTTCTGAAGGGAGGTTTTCACACGCTCTGTAAGCTCCTAGGCCACTACAGCCTGTCTACTGTTACACTCATCAGCATGCTGCTCCGTGTGATGGGGTAACATGAGAACTGATGTATGGCATGACCAGCTATATTTAGGGGAGAGGAAATGGGCCTTACTGAGGAAGGTCACAGAAGTTTGTTCAAAAAAAAATAATAAAGGCATTACAATTGTCTAACTTTACAGATACATAATATGGAAGCTAGGACCTGAATCTTCCATCTACTTTTAGCTCATTACTGGCATTGTCAACCACACCATGTTATTAATTTTTTTCAGCCTCAATCTTTTAACCTGTAAAATAGGGAAAAATAATACCAGCCATGTTATAACTAGCATTTTGGAGATTGACGTAGGAATATCATGTGTTTAAGGTCAGCTTGGGCTACATAATAAGACCCTATATAATAATAATAATAATAATAATAATAATAATAATAATAATAATAAATAATGATTTATTCAAAGAGTATTTAAAGACTTATGAGAAGAGGCAGTAAAAATAACAGATTCTCTGGCATATGAGCACTGGATAGATGTTTGCTAAAAAAAATATAATTAGGAAACTGTATTTGAAGCTATACAATGTGGGTATTGAGTGGAATTTCTACAATCCTTCTGTAGATTTTTCATTGCTGTTAAGGTTTTTATCTTTTTATAATGGCCAATAGTTCCATTCACACAATCTCATCAACTTGATTAGCAGCATTACTGGGAGGCAACTCACTATATTTAGAGCTAATATATAGTTAAGGAATCAAATGAAAGTGCTGGCAGAGCAAGGGTCAGGTACAGAGCTCTGTAACTCCTGGTTCATGGCCAAATGAACAGACTGGATTCCCCCAAAGTGATGGAGACTGCTTGCCTTACTATATCTAGCCAAAGATTTAGGCACTCCACAGTACAACTTCGCAAGGAGACTGAGACAGGCCTGATCTCAAACGCTTTTTTTGCAGATGGCCAGGCCACCTACTATGTCTGTGTCATAGTCAAACTATTAGCCATGTCAAGTATTTGGAATTCACAGCTGGCCAGACGGAAGAATCTCAATCCTTACCAGTGGAAGCCTGGTGGCAATGACAGTGTGCCTCTGACCATGTCGCTGTGCCCCGATACACACTCTTCATGGAGGGGATCAGGTAGAGTCCTGTTCTTAAATCCCTTGACCCTCACTTCCACTCACCTTCCTTTTTCTCTCCCCTCCCCTTCTGTCCCGTTCTTTCTGCTCTGCTACATTCTCTCTTTCTATCACACAAGCACACACAAATACATACCCACAGCATTCAACATATATGCTGACCCTTCGTACCTTTGCAGGACTACCCTCAAGAATGAGTATCTCCACCTGACATGGGAGCCATGCCTTCTGGAGAATCTGAGGCCTTGCTGCTGTCCACCACCACCCAGCTCTCAGGGGTCACATCAGGGATTTCCAAACTGTCTGGGGAGGCCCTGTTCAGACGTTGCTGAGAACTATCTTTGTGTGTGTTTAAGGGTCCTGTAAGAAACTCTGCCAGTAAAAGGGTAACCAGCAAGATTCTCCCCTTCAAGCTAAAATAGGACTTGCACTAGGATCTGAGCTGGGTAAAGGATCCCGTTACTCTTAGGAGAGCAAATCAATCTTCCCTGACTGGATGGATCCTGCCAAAGAAATAGCTAACAGGAAAGCCAGTCCCCACTCTGTGACGACACAGTAAATAACCAGGCCACATTACTAGCAAAGTGCTGACCTAACCTATAAATTGTACCCAGCCTCTGGGGAACAATTTCTGCTGACAGCTGCTTGGTGCATTTAAGACAAACAAACAAAAAGGAAGCAGAAGACAGGCATCAACACAGCTGCAGGTAGACATCCTGAGAGCGAGGCTGCTCTTTCCAGCAAACACTGAGCAGGCCTCAGCCATGGTTAGTGCGCAGGCCCAGAGCTGGGTCTTCCCTAAGCAACCAGGGGGCTTCTGCTGAACCTGTCCCACCTGGTTTACTGTGCCTAGGAATTACTTAATCTAGATTTCTCAAAGAAGTTCTCTTTGTATGTATCTTCTTTTTCCCAATAGGAATCTAGTGAGGTAGGTGATACTCTGAGATCTATTCATGGGAATGTAGGGGATTTTCCACTAAAACTTTTAAATAATATTGTGAGGGACTTGGATTGCTGTGTGTTCAGTAATAGAGAATCCAGCAGTGTCTCAAAGTCCTCAACTATAATACATACTGAGGATCAACATTTTTTTTTTTTTTTTGCCTAAAGAATCCAGCTAGTGACTCCCAAGAATGGCCATGAGGATCCTATGCCAAGCCAGGGAAAAGGTACTCACCCTCTGCATCTTCGGGCCGAGTGAGATCGATGACGCCTGGGCCCAGCTTCCCATCTTCACCTGACTTCCCTGTTAACTGGGGTCCCAAGTTCTCAAAACGTGTTCTTTCCTAGGAGAAAGAATAAGCAGAGGCTTACCCTAGGCTCACAGCAGCCGCTGGCTTCCTTCCCGTTTCTTTTTTGCTTAATTGGCAAAGCATGGCCTTCTGAACATGTCTGACCCACTCGGGCTCTGGAGACTGATTGCTGCAGGCTGATCATGTCACTGACAAAACCAGCAGTGTCTAAAAGGCCAAACCTGCAAGGAAGGGGAGGCCATGACAGGGACCTGCCAGCACTGCTCTGCCTGGCCAGTCCCCTATGTGTCAGATTTGCTTCTGGAATTTACACAAGGAATGTAACGGAGAGAGAGGGGCCAGATGTGCAAAACTTAAGAATGTTCTTACTAAAGCCTGCTGCTAAACTGAATGAGAGAACAACCTTGCAAGTTACAGATCAGGCTTTTGGTCAGTATTCCTGAGAAAAGGACATGATAGAACTTTATGTGCCAGCATTCCAAAGGCAAACGTGTAAACCATGGTGAGGTGGACACATTGCTCCTTTTCTTGGAGCAAGTCTTTCAACTGTGAATTCCTGGGAACTGAAGTGTGTATGACTCTCACCCTGTAAAGAAGCCAGAAAGGTTCAATACCCCTGCTGTTTTAGAAGGGAACCCCAAAGGTGTTTGCTTATTTACCAGTTCTTCTAAGAGCAGGAGTCTGAGGCAACACAATAGAATGATCAGTGGCAAGGGCTCACTGGCCATTGTTAATAT